>NC_048894.1:103660117-103837864 GCF_011077185.1 Oxyura jamaicensis
TGTATTAAATCCTTCAGGATATTTTAGATCCCACTACACTACACGTCTATGGTTTATGTAACCAAGTAACTTTAGACAACAGCCTGAACAGACACTCCAGGAGTAATTTAAGTCCCATTAGCGTGTACATGTATAAAAACATTCCCCACTTCCCTGATCTATGTCTTAGACATTTGTTAAGCCTTGAAGCATAAGGTTTTGTGGCCCTTTCAATGGAAGCAATTGACATTTTTGTGGTAACTGGCATTACTGTTACTTTTTCCTACTGCATTGTTTGTTAGTGAGGACAACATGACCTGCACATCTGCACGTATAAGCTACGGAAGATATATGCTTTTCCTATGAATGCACGCAGCTTATGAGTGGCCTGAAATTAAAACAGTTGTTCACAATGATGAAAACTTCAAAGTTTGTTCTGAACTCAGATGACTTCTTATAACTGAGCTGAACTTCTTCGAAATTCTTCCACACAATTCTTCCAAATAATGAAGAATGCTAATGGATATTCAATGAACAGAATATAACACAAGAACACCTCTGTGAAGCCTGACTTAAAGTGAAACATATCTTCAGTAATAGAGGGAAAGAAAGAAAGAAAAAAAAAAAAAAAAAAACTAAAACCAAGAACAAAGAAGGGAAGTGTAGGATCTCCTAAGAAAACTGGGAAAAAACATCCCTGCTCCTTAATGCTCCTTAGGAGACATTTCTTCTCAGAAAGAGCAGTCAGGCATTGGGACGGGTTGCCCAGGGAGGTGGCGGAGTCACCGTCCCTGGGGGTGTTCAAGGAAAGGTTGGACGTGGTGCTTGGGGACATGGTTTAGTGGGTGACATTGGTGGTAGGGGGGTGGTTGGACCAGATGATCTTGAAGGCCTTTTACTGTTTCTGTGATTCTATTAATCACCTTCACAAGGCCCCATCAATTCTTCCTGCTCTCAAACAAATTTCATTTCAAAGAGGGCTGTTCTATCTTTAATCTGTAGTCAGCCAAGATGGATGTTGCTGTGAAGAGCACTGTGTTAAAAACATAAAATTGCAATCAAAATTCCGGGTCTTGTGAATTTTCCTTAGAAAGGAGATCAACCTCATGTGGTCTCGACAAAGCCACATAACCAAATAAGGTAACACTTAAAATAGGAAAAAGAAATAACCAGTTTGTGAGAGAAGAATAAATTACTTATCACACCCAAAGCGTGGATCTACTTCTAGAAATAGCTGAAGGTGTCAGGAGTTCCACTTAATACTGAAGCCTAAAACAGAAGGGGTTGCCTGATCTTCATGCCAAGTTGCGTACGGAAAACAAAAAAGTTTGTTCGTCACCAATACGTCTGTCGTAATTTAAAACATATGATTTCAAAATACTACAAACACCAAAATAAAGTTGTTGTTGTTCATGTGTAGGCAAGGAGGATCTGGTTGTAGTAATATAGGGCCCCACCTGTACCTGGCAGATCTCTTGCCATCTCTCCAGAAGATGCCATCATGCCTAACATTCAGGCTACATACAGCCTAGCCAGGTCTACTCCTTCCATCATCTCTATGGTTCGGAGCTGGAGGAGGAGGCCTAAATAAAAGTAAACCAGGAAAGATCTGGTTTTCTTTCATACTTAAAAGTGCTTTTCTGTTGTTGCTGTTTTTAATTGAAGTCTTTGTAAGATTTGTCTCCTAAACCTCAAAAATCTCACAGCTTTACAAAATTCTGCTGACCCACAGTGGAAGAGGTTTGAAGGTGTCCAACCACTTACCTAGGCATCCTTTTTGCTGTCATGTTTTGGACACTGGATTTCATCATGTGTGTGTAAATGTGTTCTTCTGAATTGGCTTAAACAAAGATGAAGACCAGCTTGCTAAGGTGAAGGCACTGTTGACTTTTTCACATTTCAAACACAAATTATTTATTCAACTACACAACGCCAAGTCATTAAAAAAATAATAATAATAAAAAAAACGCTAAAAAACACATTCTCACAGATAACCCTTTTGCAAATAGAGAAGGGTGCAATTAAATTAAAATGCATCCTAAAATGCTGTTTTCTTAATAGTGCAAGAAAGTAAAATAAAGTATATATAAAATCATTTGCATAATAAATACAAAAGCAGTATTAGAAAGTAATAGTTTCTTCTAATATTGCCTGGGTTTCCTTTTCTCCTGATTCTATGAACACCTTACAAATACATGCACGTAATTCTAAATCTGTTTTAAAATCCAAATAATTTTTGCCATCAGGATAATCTTTGATTCCTTTATAAAAATTTATAAAAATATAAAAAATAAGAAAAATATTTATAAAGAACTTTATAAAACGGTGATAGTCTACCATCTGAAAAATATCCACCCAACTTTGAGCTGGATGAAGTTTCAGAAAGGTATGTTGCCACAGTATGGAAGAAGGAAAATTACTGTTTTCAGTCCTCCTTACCCGGTGCAGATGTTCTGACTGACGCCTTGAATAACCTTCAATCCTTTGAAAGAATACAGAGAACAAAATTTACAGAATAAACATTACCTCCTCTCCAGCATTCAAATTAGCTTTTTGCAGGTAACTTTGTAATCATTTTGTTAAGGGAGTACAAAATCTGCAGAAGGAAAATTAACGTAAAATTTTCTCTTTAAAATCAGAATTCTTCAGGCACTTCAAGTCCACATGCGCATCATACCACCATGTGTCAGAGACGCTCGTGCTCAATACTAGAGTGCCTTCACCTCTGAAGAAGGCACGGACGGCTCTTGCATTTCCTTCTGCTGAGCTTACAACACAAATATAGAGATAGAGCGCGCTCAGGATGCCTCCAGCTTCCTCTCAGCTGCAGAGGTACAACTGAAGGACTCTGAAGGAGAGGTGAAAACAAGGACACTAAGGCATGCATAGCCCATATCCCTCAAAGAGCTCCAGATACCACCAGGGAATCTTTCCTTCACCGAGGCAGAGGAACAGTGTGTATGTTCATTTTGGTGACTATAACCTCACGTAGTTACCTTCATATTAATGACTTGGCAGACAGTTTTATTATTTCTCACAGAACTGGCTGCTCGATCTACCAAGGGACTTGAGAGAGAGCACAGTAGAGGGTAAAATTTGGGCTCAAGTTCCATGGTCCACGCAACATCTGTTGGTGGAGGTGTTTTCTCAGTGCACCAAAGCCCCTGGGACTGAGGAAGAGCACGGCCCAGCAATGGTGAAAGAAGGAGATTCAAAGTGAATCGTGAAATAACAGTTTAGTGAGCCATTTAGGCAGGGTAGTAAGGATCACCAGTCTGCCTCGTCCTTTTCAATAAAGGGTGAGAAAAAAGGAAATGCACACAGCTGCCTGTGCAACCATGTTATCACAGACACATGAAGGAATGGTTTACCAAGGAGAGCGAAACCACTAGCATTCCCTGATGGTACAAGATGCCATCATTTGGTTTGGGGGTGGCATACAAACCTGACACACACCTCTGAGGGCACAAAGCTAGATGAAACTTTATCCAAGCTGCAATCTCAAAGAGCCTCTCTCCTCAACTCATCTGCAAGAAAGCTGGAGTATAAAAGCAGATGGTAAGGCATCTTACCAGAACTGCTGGTAAGGCAGTAGCTCTGTGCTTCAGTGTCACAGAAACAAATTTCATTTTGGGCCCCTCGCTACAAGAAGGACATGGAGGTGCTCGAGCGAGTCCAGAGAAGGGCTACAAAGCTGGTGAAGGGCCTGGAGAACAAGTCCTACAAGGAGCGGCTGAGGGAGCTGGGCTTGTTCAGCCTGGAGAAAAGGAGGCTCAGGGGCGACCTTATCGCTCTCTACAGATACCTCAAGGGAGGCTGTAGCGAGGTGGGGCTTGGTCTGTTCTCCCACGTGCCTGGTGACAGGACGAGGGGGAATGGGCTTAAGTTGCGCCAGGGGAGTTTTAGGTTGGATGTTAGGAAGAACTTCTTTACCGAAAGGATTGTTAGACACTGGAACGGGCTGCCCAGGGAAGTGGTGGAGTCACCATCCCTGGAGGTCTTTAAAAGACGTTTAGATGTAGAGCTTAGGGATATGGTTTAGTGGGGACTGTTAGTGTTAGGTTAGAGGTTGGACTTGATGATCTTGAGGTCTCTTCCAACCTAGAAAATTCTGTGATTCTGTGAACTTTTAATTATATTAGAGAGAAAATTCACCATGGTACTCAAACACACACCTGCAATAAAGAACTGGAAAGCAATGGGGACAGTAACACCCAAGGTATCACACAGCCTACCTGCAATTACCACTTTATAATGAAATAAACCGTATTTCCAAAGACAGAGCAAAACAGACACAAACTTTATCAGACTTTATTAAATGAACACACAGTGAAGTAATTAAATGATGGCACCACAAAACTTTGGGATATTGCCCCTGCTGCCTTTCGTCCCCCCAAAAATGAACTGAGAAATGCATTAATATGAATCAATAATTCAATTTTCATATGTATTTACTGAGGACCAAATATTCAAAAGACTAGAATTTGTTGGGCCAGCTGCAATAAGTGTTGTTGTTGTTTTTTTCATCCATGCATATTCCAATTGCTGCTTTCTTCATAAATGTTAATGTGCGTGTTGATGCTTCCAAGACTTTTTTAACAAAAAAAATACGAGCTGACTTAATAGCAGCAAAAAATACCAGAGGTAAAGGTGACATTAGAAACTTATATGCATTAGATTTTTCAAGATGGTCCTTCTTTAAGAGCAAACTTCATTTTTGTAATCTGGCAGTGAACACGAGACCTCAGACCAAATTTAGGGGACAAGCTCTGCAATATAATTGAACAACATTTGTCTTCTGTAATCACAATATCCTGTGCTTTTACACTAATTAAACTGGAAAAGGTCACCAATTGAAAATGTTCACAATTTGGACAAGACTCAATGACAAAATCTTTCCCATCTATCACTGATTTTTAACGCACAGTAACTGTCACTTTGACAGAGTCTATCTGTCAGCTCGCTCATGATTATACACAAGAAGCTTCAGCCTTTATCCTCAGTAAGAGTTCACAAGCTTTGGCTTGCAAAGCTCAATGAGACAGAGCCACAAAAAGAAAAAAAGAAAAAAAAAAAAAGGAAGAGGAAGCAAAACACAGCAGTCCTCAGGGTTGTTTTTTTGTCATCTGTTCAGCAAACAATTTCTCTGCAGTTTAAGAATGGCTTCAGATTTAACTTGGGGATTTCAGTATTGAAATTTTGGAAGAAAAACATTTAGATTTTTACAGCTAGGAATGGCAGAAGGCAGGAAAAAAAAAAAAAAAACTCAACACCTGCATTATAATCCCAACCCTTGAAAATTATCTGCAGTGTGACCTTGGACAAGTTTTTATGTTATCCAATACCATTGTTACTGCTTCAATTTTTTGAGGTCTTAAGATCTTCTACAAAAGTCTACTCCCTCCTCATCTTGTATCATGCCTCAAAAAAATAGGACCAGAAAGCATCTCCTACGTGCTCAGATTCTGACACCAGCCATCTGAAAGGGCTTTAAAATACATCTGTATTTACAGATAAATGATGAAAGTTCAGTTAGGAGTTTGAACAGATTTGAGGCTTAGCTCCATGTTATGAAGTCTTTCCTGCAGTATCCGAATAATCCTTCAGGCATAACCTAGAAAACAGTTCCCTCTCTGAATCTCCTCTTCTCCAACTTTCCTTATTATATGGAAAACTTTTTTCCTAAAAGTCTGTTCATTCTCAGGTATTTAACAGTTGATTTGAAAGAAATAAAAGGACGAGGAGAAAAAGGCTTGTATCCTTCACATCACAGTGGACTGAAGAGGATCGGTTTGAAAGGCTGCACTGAAAGCACAATGCTATCAAACCTTGGGGCCCTTCAAAGGATACAGCATCGCCTTCCTATCACTGGAGGAGGTGAGAGCTTAAAAAAAAATAAAATAAAAATCACACAACCTCACCAGTCTGAGAACAGTGAGCTTAAGAGTAAGCGTTCAATCAGCAAAGACACTAACAGAGCAGATGAAAATAAAATGCTTTCAGAACCTTTCACGATCTATTTTTGGGTAAAGTTCTCAGCTTCATATGGTTTTCTGCCACTTTGAACTGCACCTTAATGCTGGTAGCTCTTTGAGTGGTATTCAATGCATCAGATACAAAGAAAAACTACAGAAGGTACCAGAAAAATAAAAAAAATCCCACGTGAATCAAAGCATATGTGTTGTTGCCATTCAGCATCAGACCCAGGATGCGTTCCACATCGAAACAAACTGATTTAAAGGCTCCTGTTCCACGACGTCAAGGAGAACACCACAGCCTAGCATCCTGCATGAGGTATTGACCGCTCAATGCAAATCCTACCCAGCAAGTGGGAAAACTAACAGACATCTCAGCATACACCAGAAATCTCAAACAACCTCATTTCCAAGGCAGCCATAAAATAGCACGTTCATTCCTCTTGTGATGAGCAGGATATACTACTTTTGCATTCTGCTTCTCATCTTTTCCATTAGGACACTACAGATTGTGAAGCCTAAAAGGAAGCACAGATGAGCCAAAGGAATTTTTAGTCTGAAGGCAACTGTTACAAAATGAACTCCCTAACTGCAAGTTATGAGGAAGTTGGGCAAATTCAGTCTTTGACCATCTTCAGAAAACACAGCATAAGCCTTCCTGTTGGAAAGCTTCTCCATAGTAACTGCAACAGCAATGAGCATTGAGTCCCTGTCAAAAATACCCTCAACATAAAAACAGAGTACAAAAGGCTCTCAAAAGCTGAGAATTCCGTGACCCAAAAAAAAAAAAAAAAAAAAAAGAAGAGTTTCCACTAAACACCACAACTTCACTGCTACTGATCTATTTTTCTAGTAAGGGAATAGAGACAAAAATATGTAAATAAAAAATGTTTGAATGCCTATTTAACACATGCTGAATGACGTTATTATCACAACTAGTAAACTGGTGATGGACCTTCTTCAAGAAGAGTTAGGATCAATGCAGGCTTGATTTTTCCAGTGGTGAATTCAAGAAATTGCCCCCTTATTTTAACAGCAAGGTAGGCAGCAGTTTAGAAGGTCTAAGGGAAATTGCACAGCAGCTCAAATATGTAACACAAAAGGATTGTGTATAGTAAAGAAAAACAACCACTGCTTACTTAAACCAAGCGACAAATATAACCAAAGGAAAACATGATTTTGTATTATTCTTTTACTATACACACAACTAGCAATTGAACAATGTGATGCAAAAGAATTTAGTAGTAAGCTCAGATTTAAATCCCTAAGTACCATTCTACAATGCAGGTGGTATTTCAAAGCTGGTGACAGAAAAGACCAATGTCACAAGGGCTGATAAATCCAGCTCCTTCACAAGGAGCTGACATAGTAAATAGCATAAGAAAAGAAAACCACATTCACATAGCATGTTGTCTTCCTCCTGAAGAGTAAAGCTGCAAAAAGGAGAACTTTGAGCATTTTCTGACCAAGCGTCCTATCCAAGAAAAAGAAAGCAAAAGAAAACCCGTAACATTTCATCTGCTATCCTATTAAATCTTCCCTATATTTCTGCACAGCCAGAATTTTACCTCAAAAACACCCAAGGGCTAAAGAAACTAAAGAACATTTGATCTTTACCTATGGTTAGCTTTAGTGAGCTTTATGTTCCAATTTGTAAATGCGCAGTTGAAAACGTTCTCAGCTGCCCCTCAGCCTTACCATCAGGGCTCAGAGCACTGTCCATCCCTGAAGTTATTTATAACTCTGCTACGCTTTAAACATCGATCTGAATTTTTTCATGCTGAGTCATGCTGCCTTAAGTCTTAATTGTTAAAGTATTTTAATTTCAGCCAGCTGGTTCGTGAAGGAGGACAAAGAAAAATAACTCCTTTGGCTCTTGTTAAGAAGAAAGACTTTTTACAGAAAAGCTTTCAAAGGCTGGTGCTTCCAAGAAAGGGTCTAGGGTAGTTTTTGGATAAGGAAAACCCCTTTTGTAACCCTCAGGATAATTTCTGAATTCGGCTAACACATCTTTAAAAGATGCAGGTTGCTCATATTCTTTAAAACGTGAGTAAGAGTCTCGCAGCTGTGGTCTCAAGAGGGTCTGGTGTGACAGAGCATCCCTTCCTCCCTGCACCAGGAGGAAGTGCCAGTGGAGGAGCAGCACCACCACCGAGGGCAAAGCGGTCACAGAAAGCAAGTAAAAATCCCAGGTGTGGCTTCCTCCTGCAGTCATCAGAACAAACTCTCCTCAGAGCATATAGTTTTGCAAATATACATAGGCTCGTCAAAGAAAGAAGAGGGAAAAAGAGGAGAGGAGGAGTGTTTCTGACACGGGAGTTCCAAATCCTGGTTAAACAATAATCCCAGATTTGTTAAGCGTGGGAGGAGTGCCATACACTTTATCAGGGTGCTACACTTTAGTGAGTGTCTATCAAGAGTGATCACGTTGTGCTTTGCAGTTTTTCTGAGGGTTCACAGCACATGAGAAACACTACATACGTGCCAATCAGCCAACTACTGCAACAGTAGAGGCACAGGCACTGGCTCATCATACAGAGAACTAGGGAAGGACAGCAAGGAGAGAGCAGTAAGCTCACCCATCTCCAACACTCCTCTGCCTCTCCTGAATTACGACTTGATGGGTATGAAAAGCAAGCAACTATCATGTTCCCTGTAACAAAAACACAAACTAGTATGCAACCAATGCAATAGGAGCTAATAAAGTGCCATAAAGCTGACAGTGTGAAAGCCACGTGGTTTCTTTTTTAATATTCTGTATATCATGCCCATTTTCACCAAAAACACGAAGCCAGGAAGGCTACATTCCCATTATGACAACTTACTACATCAGCACAGGTAAATATTAACGCCATCAGGAAATGCTATAAGAGAAATATTCAGAAATGAAAGTGAAAAAACTGAACATTTAACATTGAAAAAGAATCAGTTGAAGCATGTGGTGTATCGTAATGTAAAGCATAGTTAGAGGACAAGGAATAATAAAGAAAACTTGATTAATGAAATTCTCTGAAAGATAATTAAGATGGTATTAAATTAGGTATCTCCTGAAAAATCAGGCATTTTCATCCAAACTGTCTGGGGATACTATAAATTCCTTCCATCTATTGTGAAATTAAAGATTTTTAAAAATCTCTATTTTTCCCAAGCCCATTAAACACAATCTTGAAACAACTGTTCGACCTTCAGAGAAAAATTCTACATTAAAAAAAAAAAATCCTGCAATTCTTTTCTTACTTTCGAAGTAAATTTTCTACTGATTTCTGGTAAAAACTAATTGCAAACACAGGAAAAAAAGCCAAGAAAACAACATGATGCAGAATAAAATCATGCACAAAATAATCAAACTGCTTACAACTGTCAAAACATCCGATCATCCAAAACATGAGAAATTTTCTCCTATCAAGTAGCTACAAAATAAGATCGTTATGAATTTCCCTGATCTTTTCTGGCTCTATAAAATTTGAAATAATTATCCTAAACTTCGAAATAGCCCGTTTTTGTGAGACCACTTTCACTTTCCGGATGGCAGTCATGTGGTCATCGTTCCTTCGAGTTGTTTTTCGTTTCTAAACATATGCTTTGATCCTCTTGGTCTTGCTGGTAGAGCAGCCGCCTCACACTCACAGTCACTCTTTGAAGCCTCCCGGCAGTGCCAAGAAAGAAGCAGGCTGTAGCAGTAGGCTCCGTAGTCTCTGGTTATGCAACAGATTACATCATGATCAACAAAACTGGATGACTCCAGCAGGGAACAGAAAGGAAGAATTCGAGAGCAAGTTTTGCTTCATGTTGTTGAGTGAAGGATTGCTATTTGGTCAGTTTGAAAGGAGGCACACGTCACCTGGAAGTAAGAGCTGCTCGTATCAGAGATTATTCTTCAGTCCTATAATAAATACTACTGTCACATTTATCATTCAGTTCTGTTTTTTCCTTAAAAGAAAAGTTTTCCCCTTTCACTGTGTAACTGGCAAGAAATATTTGTCTTAAAACAATGCCAGCAATTTAAGAAGTCTGATTTACCTACATAAGAACCAAGGGGGTTTCATTCCTCACAGATGAATGACCGTGTGCCAACAGGACGCAGGAGAATGGTCTGGATTCCCCCCTACTGCAGAGAGAATCTGTGCATCTTACCCATGATATGTTCATTGGCCTGTAGTCTGTTCTTGTAGGTATCATACACATGACACATTGCTCTCTTCTTTAGTCATTCCAACAATTTTTGCAGCATAAATGATGTAAAGTGACTTTTAAAAAATGCTTTATTTTACTAAAAGATAAAGTACCTACTAACTGGTCATGGAGTGAAGGTGTGGATTTTGAGTCTTCATACATGACAAAAGAAACATATATATTCATTTCTTAAGGAAATACCTTGCGTAGCTCCATCACTGTACAACTGACGCATCCATTTGCATTTTCCCCACAGATAGTTAGGAAAGAAGTGTTGCACCACATGAAAGCAATTCCTTTAGTCAAGTTCTGACAATGAACGTATAGCAAGAAGGGATTCTATAATATCAGACAGCAAATTATTTGTTGTTTGTATGAAAGATTTCTGTCATCAGGGCTAATGGATGCATGCAAACAAAAATGAGGTTTTGAGAAGCCTAGCTAAAAGCTCTTACACATTCAACAAAGGACATAAAAGTATTTAAATAGTGGACATAAAAATAAAATCAATGTGAAACAGTTTAATATAGAAGAAGGTATATGGTTACTCTTAGTAACAAGAGAAACCTTTCTTACAGTGCTTTAATGTGCTAATTGTAGATTATTATACATTTGTAAGCTTGTAAAGCAGTACTGAAGTTGGGCTTTGCTTTTCACATTCCTGCAAAATTAGCACTGAACCATGTTGTGCATTTGGTTATACTACAAGGTAAGTATAACATTAAAAATAACGTCACCCAACAAAATAAGGATTATTAAGTGTGGTAGAAGTCACATGAGCAGTGTAATTTGTATACAAATTCAAATTATCATTAGATTGTGAGTAGCTCAAATAAAAAGTAAAAAACAAAAGCTCCGTGCTTTGCAGTTTATCTGCAAGAAATATTTTCCACATATGAGATTTTTATTATTTAGTATCATATATATATATATATATATATGGAAACTGCTGAGAGGAAGGGTAAGGAATTATGAGCATAATAATGAGTTCTTACAACTCATCCTCGTCTGACACTAAAGAATCAGAGATCTGCATCTTACAGTCTCTCTTGTGCAATCATAATATTTTACTGTATGATGTGGCTCTTTGGAAGCACAATTCTAAATAAAATCAGCTGTTTGGCTGGACTGGCTTCATCTCTGTCTTTCTTCAACAGTCAATAATGATTAGAAACCACACACAAAAAATTAAATGGCTTTCCCCTCAAATCATGCCAGAAGAAAAATCACTGATGAGTCAAGTTAGTCTGGAAGTGGGACAAGGAGTATGATTCATACGTTATTGCTTCAGGTTTAATTCCTGAGAGAGAAAAAGCTCCATCAATAATATAAGATAGAAACTAAAACTCTCATCTTAATTACAAAACACAAAATACAACATAAATTAACGACATCTTTTCAGTCCTGAATAGCGCTGATATGTATGTTCACAACAACGGTTTAAAACCAGCACCAGTAACCTTCAGCAACTCCTGCAGGCAGTGAAACCTTGCAGAGGACAGTTAGCATGCCACACCACATTCCTAAACTGTATTCAACACAGCTGCAAACTCTCATGTCAACTGCAGGGCGCAAAGGCAGAGAGACCATTCTGGCTGAGATTACAACGAAAGACTCATTAAGGCACAACTCAGGCACTGCCAGTACCTCCGATAACACAAATTTCTAAAATCAGTTGAGATTTAGTAAAGCTACTAAATCGCTCTTGTTGTTTCCCCCCTCCCCACTCCTCTCCCAAATGTAATGTTTAGGTAAATTAGACTGCAGCACTAAAAACAATCTCAGGGCAATGACAACAGCAGAGGAACCAATGTCTGCGGGACAGAGATCACCTCTGCTCCTTTCAGACAACAGCTCAGATACTCAGCACCTTGTCAAAAATCACCTCTGTGCCTGAGCTTTTATAGCAAATCAGGTTTTCAAGTGCACTCTCCCTCCCCTGCCCTTCAAATTTACATTTCTTTTCTTCCAACTCGCATCCAAAAACAGAGGCTCTGTGAAGCAATTCCAATTTAAACCCAAAGGATATTTATCATCAGATTATTTTTAATATTTATAGTAGAATACAGAAGTCTAAACATATAAAGAAACAAAATATATATATAGATCCAGAGGCTTTTTTCTTTCATTAGGGAGCTAAAAAAAAAAAAAAAAAAGCATCTAAAACTCCTTCAAAACCCTGTATGACCTTGCTGTTCAGTCACATCCTTCAAGTTGACCACTGAAAGAAATGTACAGTAATGCTCATTTTCCCACAACTCCCATCACAGACCAAATGTCAGTCTGACACAGGAAACGGATTGGCAAAGTATTTTATATAACTGTAACTGTTTTACAAAAAGTAAAGAATTTAAAAAAAATAGCCACGCTTCTCTTAACACTTCACAATTTAATCACACCTCGCACTTGCAACGCAGAAAACATGCAACAAGATTAGATTTCTAAAAGTTAGCTGGATTTAAAATGAATGCTGCTTTAATGAAAGATTATCAACTGCTCCTGTAGGTGCAACCTGAAGGCAGAAAAAGTGAGCATGACCTTGGGTTCTTCCTTCATATTTGGCGGTATTTCTTCTTCAGCAGTTTAAAATCATCAGAACAGTAAGTACTAACATGGACACTACTCAATACACACACATGCTTTCAGGAAGGATGATGAAAATTACTCAAACGCGTGTCTTTTGTTTTATGTGCTCATCTACATTCCTCTCAGGAGCAATATATTACCCGTGTCACTGCTATGAACAAGTAAGTGACATCCCAAGAATGGCCATTTATTAATAAATACTTCACTCGTTCTGTGAAATTAATCTTCACGTGCACCCAAGAGGCAGGGAATTATTAGCCAATATTTCCCATGTGGAAGCTGAAGTCACGTTATAGACTGTCCTAGTCCTTGCGGTGATTCAGGTGTCAAAGCTGTAAGTAACAAACCGTAAGAAACCCTGCCCCCTATGTTCACTCAATTGTTGAATTTTGCCTATCTGGTAAGAAGGAAACCATGGGGATGATGTTGTCTTGTCATAACTGAAATGGAAAACCAGCATTTATTAAAAGCTGTTAGAAGCTTAACAATAATCTTACTATTAAAAGGGGAAACACAAAAACACAATTTATCAATTGGTTTCCCTGTCATCTTCCAAGGATGTGCGGGAGATAACTATTAGGAAGCTACTCAGATTACACAGGTCTTTGCTTGGAACAAACACCTTTCATACAGGACTTGAGAGCGTTTTCTCTTCCTAAGTGTATTGACTCCTCGTTACCTGGCTCCAAGTTCTCAGATAACCCCCTATGTCTCATGGTGAACTGAATGCTAAAAGGGGATATTACTGCTGCTCCCAAACCAAGGAAGATAAACGCTAAGAGTTCAAGAGAGATGTTTTGCTGCACAACACAAACCTCTTGTGGTACTCACGACCTGCAGATGCGTTGCAAAGGTATAAATCTATCCATATGTTAAAGTGCTTATTTCCATCGCAGCTGAATTAGCAGAGTAAACATTTCAAAGCTGACTAGGTCACTGACTCAGAGAGCTCCCCTTAAAACTACGAGAAATTATATGGATAAATCCCTTAAAACAAGCTTTCATATCTCAACCCATGAGTTAAAGAAAAAAAAAAAGAGGCTGCAAATTTTGCAAGACTTCAAGGGCTCTTGATTCTCACTGGCCCAGAATATATATATATATATATATATATGTGTATGTATATATATATATACATACACACACACACACACACACACACCTTCCATAGCAAAGTATTTCTGCTACCACCCAAAGTCGAGGAAGCAAGAACTTGAGAAATAGCAAAGTTCTAATGAATTTTTAAAAATTGTTTAGGAGCTCTGCACATAGATTTGAGTGTGTTCAAGGTTTTGTGCAGGCTTTTTCGATCTCAACTGTAAACCCTTTGCTTGTTGTACTGGACATACTGATGAGGAAATCCTCTGAGCATGCATCATTAGCAGCCCGCTGCAGGAATGTCTTTAGGAATGTTCCAGAAAACCTTCTGTCTGAGTAGTTATTTTCTCAAATTTCTTAAGATGAATGGGATGAAATGAATGGGATAAGTTTTGGTGAGCACAGACAATGCAACTCTTCTGTATTATCGTAGCCAAGAACACTCTTTTCTTCGTTTCTCAGTCGACTGAAGACCGACCAGCTGAGCTTCTACTGGTACCACTTTCTTCAGAAGGGTAACACGTTTCCACTGTCCCTCTAAAACAATCGGAGACACCTTCCCTCTCCACACGTGCTACAAGCCCGTATACCACAGCACAGATACACACACACACAACAATGCTCATTTCCACCTTGAAGACACACTGAGCAGACAGTTCAATCTTCACAAAGTCTGAACAGAGCTACCACACCGTATTCTTCCGTAAGAGCTGAGCCCATAAAATTGCTATTGAAAGCAAAGGAGTAGGGGTTGGAATTGCAATAGAATCAGATAAGCAAATGACAATCCAAAACATACTTGCAACAAAAGATTCATTTCATTGTCTTCTACATATGCAAATAAAGCAGCAAGTGACATCTGCCTCAAAAAAAATTATATCTATCTATCTATATATATACACACACACACTTTGTGTAAGCCTGGAAGCAAGATTAAACAGAAAACCCATGATGGACCCTTCTTCTTCAAATGACTTCTCAGTCCTCAACTTGTTTTGTGGGGAGTTTCACTGAGCTCAACAGGACTTTTTCTTGTGTGCTTTGTGCACGGGTGTCTACAAGATCAAGACTCAGTTACTGACCCATTATTTAACTTGTGTCCAAGACTCATTCCAATGCCAAACACGAGAGAGCGGTGTTTAATATAGTATTACATGGTTTCAAAATGAATCAAATGCATAATCAATTTTAAGCAATGAAATTTTGCACTTAACTGAATTTCCAAGGTCACTGAAGTTCAGCTCTAGCCCTTCAGCTGATCATCTGAACAACTCACTGCCTCTCTAGAAGTCAGTAGTGATGGACAGGTAACCCAAAATCTGTATCTTCTTACACAAGTAAATACTTCCAGAATAAAAAATAAAATAAAAATAAAACTTCATATTTTGTCAATTATAATACAAATAAGCAAAATAACAGGGGAAGTTTACGCTTTTCTGTTCCAACTATAGTAGTTTTCCATAAAGGGATAAGTTTGCTCATATGTGAGAAAGGGGAATGAGAGTGGAGGTACCTCCCACCTAGTGGTACTCAAACACAATGGGATCCAACAATTCATATCTCCAAGAACAGATGTTCTTGAATTTCTCACTCCTTCCTCAGTCACAGTAGGCAAAACTATTATTAGGTTCTAATAAGAAAAAAGTTTCATGCTTATGAGTGTATACAACATTTTAAAAAGGTTTAGCATAAAGGCTTTGTCACTGTCTTCTGTATTCTTGCTTCAATAAGCAACTTCTTAAACTTTTCCATAATACTTCTTGTTATGTAGATATAGATTTTTTGTTCTGTCTTGTATCATTTTCAGTAGAGGAGCATTTGATAGGATTTTCTCCAAAAGCAAGCCAACAAAAACATATAAAACTTGGAAGATGCAATGCCTCAGTGATGCTTTATTATATTTTCTCCTATGAATACGTCCTGAAATGTGGGCAATCCACTACGGGAAAGCAAACAACCTCTAACAACAAGAACTTAGTCTTTGCAAAAACTTCCTCGAGGGTCCCCAGAGAACAGGACAATCTTACTGCTCCGTGGAACAGGCTCCAAACCACTGAAGCAAGTGCAAGCTAGATGGGAAGAGTTAAATAAAGCTGCTGAAATTCAGCAGCATTGCAGGCTATTCCAGTCTACGGTTACTATAACCTACACTGGGTGTCCTCTGCATAAGCACCAGTGTGACTTTGTGGACTGCTGAGACTCAGTCTGTTGCAACTGGCATAAGTTGCCACAGGCGAGTAATCACAAGAAACTGACCTTGGCAAAAGCACATTTTACACTTCAGTGCTGTTCAACTGTGTTAAACTAAAGAGAGAGCAAGTGAGCACGAGGGAAAGCGGGAGGGAGAAGGAACAAAGGGGGACAGACAGAAAGCATAAAAGTGATCGCAGCCATTTTCAGCTTTACCTGCAGATCCCACAGAGGTACGCCGGCCGCCTCCAGCGCACAGCCCTACCGCTCGTGCTTATGCAGACCTGCGGGGTATCGTTTCTAAACCAGGGCTTCAAAGGGAAACGGGGGGGTGAGGGGTAGAATTAATTCCTAAATAAGGAATTAATACCTAAAAAAAACCTCACCGCCTCACAACGAGGAAAAATCAAAGTAAAGAAGGCAATTACAACTTCACCCTTTCCTACTACCAGATTATGGACTGGATGAGGATTTATGTTCCTTCTCCCTGTTTGGCAACACCGCTTTTGGAATACTGACTAACTGTATTCCTCAAGGTGTGCAAGACATTTCAGTCCTGATTTTCAAGTTTCAGTGTGACCTTGACTTCAGAGGCTCTCCACAGCCCGGCAGCAATTAGCAGGAACTAGCATGGCAGAATTCCCCCTGCTGTACATGAAGTTGTGTCCTGTCCTCACCACCTTCTAAATTTCCTTTGGTTTGGCTCAGTCATGTATTTTTCTTTGCTTCTGCATTCAACTTTTTGGTATTGATTACCACATCTCCTAAGAAACAGGACCTGGCGGAGCAAAGTGGTGCAGGACCCTATGATTAGCACTAACCCACATCCTGATCAAACTTCACAGCAAGCTTAACACAAAGATCCAACCTGGCGAATATTCTGGGTTTCTAGGACGTTCGGCCGTTGGAGCAAAGCACACAGAAGCTTTGTAGGAGTTACAAAAGAGCCCGATCACTCTCCACTTAGGAAGTGCACCAGGTACACAAATATAGACAAAATAAAATAAGACTGCATGCATTATATATCTCAGTTACCCACTCTTAGATCACTGATCTAAGGTCCTCTAAAAAGAAAACCCACCTACTTCATGCAGGTTCCCTTCCAGATCCTGAAGGCTGCTCCTCTCCTGTGTACATGGTTTCTCCACTCCTCATCTGGTCCCCTAATTAACTCAAAACCCCTGCTACAAATGCCAGACGTTTCTCCTCTCACACATCCAAACCTTTTACATCTCTGTGCATCTCCATTCCCCTATTCCAACTCCACTCTTCTCCACTTGAGTCCTTCATATGTCATTACTCTTAGTAGGCTGAAGAAAAGTGACTTTTTTTTTTTTTTTTTGACAGGGCCACATTATTACCTCAAACCATGCCCATCCGAGTGAGAGCCATCGTGGTTTATTGACCTCCACTGTCACTGGCCGGGGAGATACAAGACTCAGCCCTGACAGCAGATGGCTGATTCACACACACTGGCGTTCAGCAATTCAACAACGACACGATCACGCTTAGTCTATGAATTATATAAACAGCAATTCCATGAAGCATAACTTAAAATTTCAAGGGACTCAAGTACTTCCAAGCCTGAACTTCAGATCTGGGTCAAAAAGGTGTCAGCTGTGGATCTGCAGAATTTTAATCATCTCACCAGATTGTAGCTCTCTTTCTCACAAATAAATGATGTTTGGAAGGCCCACAGGCATGCTTTGTGACAACAAGCCAGGACTCTGCCTTAGGGGGCAGGATGAGCTACCAAATCATTTGCTTCTTCTATGAGGTATGTAAAAAAATTTTGCAGTGTCTAGGCTGGGAGTAAACGGATGTCTGTTTTATTTTGCTGACGGTGCACTTGGACACAAAATTTAATTAATCAAATTTGTACTGGCTTAGTCCTATAATAATTGGCTATAGAAGCTGAAAAAATAAATCAGAAAGATTGCACTAGTTCTGCAGCAACTACGTTATGCTTTCAGGTTCAGCTATGATATGGTCATCATTGCTCACAACAGAGCACAGCAAAATAAAGAGCAACAAGAAAATAAGTACCTGAAAGGTACTCAGGAAGAACGTTCACGTTTACTAGCCCCAAAACAAGCATATCGTCGTATTACACAAGAGCACCCTCAGCTGAAAGCAGGAATGTAATGTCTTTTACGTATTCAATCCATAACCTAAACAGGTTATTGAATTATGCTCTCTCTCTGTAACTGCCTCTCACACTCTGACACTGCACCACATTTCTGCAGTACTTGTCATTCAAAGCCAAATGAGCCATCTGACTTCAGAATTCAGCAACTAGGATCTCATTTTCATGTCATTTTTCTCAGTAGGTTAAACAGTAATATTAAGTGGGTCTTCCACATCCTGGCAAATAATTAGCAATATACCTGCTGCTCCAAGCATATCACTTCTCTCCTCCTTCCTTCTTCATCACTTTCACCTGAGAGATTTCCTTGAAACCAATCTATTTCCACAAAAAATTCCAGAGCTAATAAATCAAAATATGCCAATATCTAAAAATTACTAGTAACATTCAGCTACAGTTATGCATACGAATACCCATCTATACACACACATCAAAACATGCCTAAATACATAACTGCAATCAAGTATGTATCAAAAAGATCACATTATGGTAGGGCTGAAATGTTATTGGCACGAGATTAATTTGACTAAAGAATTCCCCTGCTAACAAACGAATACTTTGTTTGAACTGTATTTACCGTTCTGAAAGTGTTTCAGAAAGAAAAGTCTTGTCTAGTTTAAACTCACCCAATACAACATAGTGATATCCTTGAAGTTCAGGGAGTCAGGAGATTCTTCCTGTTCCTTCTG
The DNA here is from genome assembly GCF_011077185.1 of Oxyura jamaicensis. Taxonomy (NCBI): domain Eukaryota; kingdom Metazoa; phylum Chordata; class Aves; order Anseriformes; family Anatidae; genus Oxyura; species Oxyura jamaicensis. The sequence continues at coordinate 103,678,954 of NC_048894.1, forward strand.
GTTATGAATAGAGAGCGTGATCTACCAGAAAAATAAAAGAAAATAAAGTGAAAAAGATGTTTGGCAGACAATCCTTCGTGTTCTCAGTGGGTCAGTATTTTCAAGATCCTCACAAAACACTGTGCTGCTTCCACAAGATCAGTCACTACTGGAATTCCAGAAAGATTTCACATCAGATTGTGTTCTTTCTTACGTATCTCAATAAACCACACGAGCAATTCATTTTTCCATCTGAGATACTCCGGGGCTCTCTTCACCATCTTAAGCACAAGATATTACAGTGAGAGGCCTGATGCTCTTATTTTAGAACTATAAAATACAGATTGCATTTTCTGCTATAAATTTAAATGCAGTGTCAGGCAATTTGTAACTTTTTATTTGAACTTACATTTAAGATTACTAAACTAAAGTAAAGGTTCCTGTGCTCTGAAATGCTTTTAATACACTTTACAAAACCAGTATCAACCCCTGAAATTGAAGTAAAACCATTAAAAACATAACATACCCTTTCTTCCATTAGATAGTTCATTTAATCAACAGCTATTCGTGCATAGGTTAAGTACTCAACAACTTTGCTGAATAAAGATGTTTTAGTCTAAAAACAGCTGTGGAAAGTTCAGCAAACTTTATTTTCTGCAGTCTTCCGCTAACTCTGGGATTTCCACTTTCTAGGTGACTTCGCTTTTTTCTGATAGCATGCTGAACATGTAACTTTGCAGATATTTACACTGTATAATGTCACCACAATCCTTCTACTTCTTTCAGTAATAACAAGCAAATTCGCAAGAGCTTTGTGATTTCACAGGCATGTGTGGGCCTCCCTCTCGGTACCCAGGCCGCCTTGCCAATATGTAGGATTAAACTTTTTCCAAGGTTGAATAAGCCACCATCTGTCTATCTTGTGTGGTGCTGTGCGCCATCCGGGAGACTTGTCCCTTAGAGCATGTTTCTACCATATGTCACTCCTGAGTGATCAGCTATGCCAAGACATTAGGGAAAAAATGACTAAGTCTAGCTGGAAAACCCGTTCAGAATTCCAGAGGAGGTTTGCCAAGGCTGTATTTGCAAATAACTTTGCATCCACCATTTTTTGCATATCTTGTACGTATCAATGAATGAACTTTACCTGAACTGACAAAGTTATTTGGATGATGTAACTGCCCTCAGTTGTCTAGAACTCATGGACTTTTTAATAAGCTGAAAGACTCAGGTATGATGTGTTTTCAAGGAAAATACATGCAACTGATACAGATGAATTGTGATTTTTACCATAACAAAGGTGAGCAGAAAGGGAGGAAAATGGACACACACAATATATTTCAAAAAAGACCCTGCTTGGTATTTTAAAGCCACAACAAGTTAGCAACTTCTTTCAAAATAATCAACTAAAAATACCTAAGGCAATTCCTAAGAAATAACTGTATCCAAAGTGCTTGCCTGCATGCAAAGTAATCAGCTAAACTAAATTTTATACCAGCGATATATCATAGTTCATGCAATTAGAATTGGTCTAATAAAAATATGATTCTATCCGATTTCAGATTTAAAGAACCATTTTATGTTCCAATTCCTCATTATTAAATTAAAGATCAAGCCGGCATTGTTCTGATGGCCAGCTCAAGGCTGCTCATTTACATAACTGACTTTCAAGGGCACTTCATTATGCAGCAATTAATATCAACGAAGAACCTACCAGATCTTCGAGAAGGGCATTAAGGGAGATGTTCTTGAAAACATTGAAAGAAGAGAGAAATCAGTAAACAGTAATTACAATCTCCCTGAGTAAGTTCAGCACAGGAAAGAATGACAATAGTAAAAGTATTAAATATCAGTAGACAAGCTATAGGAATTATCACATGTAGTGAAAAAGGTGAGATGAGGGGCAATACCAAAACCCAAGAGAGGATGTTCATGGAGGTATGAGGGTCCTTTGCCTGTGCTTCTTGCGTTCAGTTTGGACAATCATTGAAATAAGGGAAAGATGTGAAATATAAATTCACTACAGCCTCTTGGGATTTGTGGGATGACAAAGGGCAACAAAAAGCAGAGGAAGTTCATGCTACATGAAGAAAATAAATTAAAAGAGATGATTATTAGAGGAAATTGAGATAAATTATCACCTCTGAAGGGATTACAGGGATTACCTTTTTTTTTTTTTAATGTATTGAATTTAAACAGTCTTTCTATACAGAAAAAGTGCAACTTGAAAACATGAGGGTATTTCAACCAGATGACAAGCTATAAAGTAACGAAAGCCTCATACTGCAATGCTGACTTGAGGACTGGAAAGAACAGAGGAAAAGGAATGTACATCAGTTACACAGGAATGGATCGCTCGCCCACATAATACACTGCACAACTCTGAAGCCAAGGTATCTTTGGAAGGGTTCAGCTCCACCCTGGGCCTGAGGTGTCCCCACTGCTCAGCCAGAAGACACCGAAAACGCTGGTTCTGCAACACCTGCTCTGTGCTGACCCTCACTGACTCTCAGTGTGGACCATTAGATGAAGGTGCATCTGCTCTGCCTGGCACAGAATCATAGAATATCCCGAGTTGGAAGGGACCCATAAGGATCATAGAGTCCAGCTTCTGGCACCACACAGGACTATCCAAAAATTCAGACCATGTGACAGCGTGACCATGCACAGTCCCAATGCTTCTTAAATTCCAACAGGCTTGGTGCAGTGACTACTTCCCTGGGGAGCCTGTTCCAGTGCGTGACAACCCTCTCGGTGAAGAACCTCTTCCTGATATCCAGCCTGAACCTCCCCTGTCACAGCTTGACCCCGTTCCCTCAGGTCCTATCACTGGTCGCTAAAGAGAACAGCCTGGCGCCTGCCCCCACGCTCCCCCTCGTGAGGAAGCTGTAGGCCGCGATGATGATTCTCCTGGTTCTTCCACCTACTGTAGGTCCATCTTCCCGCTGGCATGAAATGGTGACACACACAAGTTACGAGTAACCCAGAGAGTACTGCAAATGGGAAAAAGAGGAAGGGAGGGAAATTTGTCAGAAGTTGCCGATTTGGATTATTATTTTTTTGTACTCTGGACGAGCACTTGCACTATGAAGCAGTTCAAGAGCTTCCTCGCAGAAGCAGCAGCCCTGTAGCTTCTGCACTATCATCGCCTGCCACAAGTACAGTAGAACTGATAGTTTCTCCTGCAACAATTAAGGAGATCCTCACGCATCTGCGAGAAAAATCTAGGAAGTAAACAATATAACGGGAGAAAACACTGAAAGGGGAAGAAAGATGATTTTGTTCTTTCCGTTCATGTTCAGCTGAGGATGCTCAACTGTTTCTCCCACAGCAGTGTAGACTTACAATCAAGAATCCTAAGAAAAACAACACTTTTGACTTTGATTTAATCAGGATGAGTCCCTCAGAAGTGCTCGGTGCTACAGGCAGCATTACTTCGTGTTCCACTTGAAACACGTGGCGAGCTTCACCACTCGCTGTTCTCACCAACTTTTTGGGAAACTTTCCTGTGTTCCTGGAATTCATGAGCTCGGGACTCAAACAATCACATCAAAAAGCATTCCTTCATGAATAAAATCACTCCGTGGCACAACGAAACAACTCAGTTACATGAATGCAAAACTTAACTGAAACATCTGCTGCTAAATGTAAGAGCAGGACAAGTAAAAGGCGGCTACAGTGAAGTCTATTTCCACAGGAAACCTCATTTAGAGGGGAAGACTGCGGAGAAAGTGTTTACAGACAACAAAGGCCAGAGAACAATGCCAAGCCATAAGAGTTGCTATATTCTCTGAGCCACCCATCTGCGGGATATTTCCAATTTTCCCACATTCATTCATCAAAGTTCATTCCCCAGTAGAGGCTTTGGGCACTAATTGGCAAGAGGGTTGGTTGATTTTTTTTTATTATTTTTTTTTCCATTGACCAAGACGTAAAGGAGAAAATAGAGTGTGGTGGGAAGCTATCAAATGTCACTAAAAACCCCAGAGGAGCCAGTCCTCTAATAAAAAGTCAACTCTGCAAGCACAACGGTACGACAACATAAAAAGAGCTTGGTGCTCAAAATACTAATGCAATATTAAAACAAAACGCAGTCCCTTTTCTCATCAGTAATCAGCATTAATAAATCAGTTTCAACAACAACAAAAAACACTCCCTACCTGTGATGTAAAAGTTACCTTATTAAGTTACCTTTGTTAGGGGTGCAAAAATGGGCATTGGGTTGGGGGGGGGGAAAATATGTTGCTTTTTCCAAGCAAAGAGATAAAGCAACTTCCCTCACATATCTTTCCTCTTCTTCACGTCCCTCCTCCTCCACGCTGAACCCAAGAAAATCTGCCATTGCTTTAGGTCAAAGGAAAAACAGGCCCAGCTGCCGTAAGCCAAACAACGTACAGGTTTGCTATCTCCCCTGCTGTTTTGGCTCGAGCTCTTCAGACTGGAAAATTCAGAAGCACGATCTCCCAAGCTCTATAAATGCCAGAACCATCTAAGAGGAAAATAGGACAAGGCCACCCCCAGGCAAGTTTGTACTAAAATCTGCTGGCTGCAAGGCAAAAATACAGTAAACATCACATAGGGACAGACTGCTCCTTGGAAAATATTCCACACGAACAATACAGCTTCCAAAGAAAGGTTGCACTGAAGTGACTTCTGGAGGAAAACAAACAAACAAACAAAAAAAGCAGAGTTTTAAGATTTCTGTGGGGAGTTAGCAAGCTAATGGCACACTCAACAAATCGTGTGACAGGCAATATGCTTTTGACATTAATCCAAAGAAGAGATGTAAAAGCGACATTGAATGTTCCCTACAACTTGCTAACAAATGCGGTGTCCTAGAATAGTCCTGCAGTTTGCTCAGGAAACATCTTTTTTTGTCTGACAATTGATTCCATGGAACGAAACAAGTAATAATAAGAAATTAAACCATCAATATTTTATTGTCTTCTCAGGGACAAAACTTTAAGTTACATTTTTGCAGCCCTTGAGATATGATCTTTGCAGATGATTACTGTATGTTTTAACGTGCTCTGTATTGACTCAACCTAGAAAAACAAGCCAAAAACACAAGTTGAAACATCCTTTTTCCTGTGCAGCTCCAATTTGCAGTAGCAAGAAGCTAAACAACATGCTCCCCTCCAGATGGCTGAAATAAAAAGAACACTCTTTCTGATTAATTAGGAAACAAATGAATCCGCTGTTAGCACAACAAGTTACCATCAGGAAACCTGGGCTCCCACTAAACTTCGGTATTCATGCTTGCTCTGCAACTGTGTTCGGGGCCTTCCCAAGATCCGTCTCTCATTTCAGAAGCAAAACGTTACACAAATCCAACAAAGTACCACACCAAATACCGCGTGACTGAAAAAGGTATTGGCCCTTTTCACAGACACGAGAGAAGTTTCCTAAAAGAGAAAATGTCCATCGGAATAAAAATGAATGGAGGCCTTGTAAAGCTGTGAGAAACCACCACTGGCAGAGTCTCTGTGTAAAAACTCATTCAGGGTTCAACGAGCAATGAAGGCTCATGCGTGCATACTCCAGCCCTCCAGCTGGTCCGGGAAACCAAAATCCCCAGACTAGAGACAGCACAAGGAGCAAGGATGCGACAGGCCGAGCAACAGAGGCCAGCCCACAGTTCCCTGACGAGGCTGCCAAGGATGACTGTCAACATCTCCAGTGAAGGTTCGTGAAAATAGAGTGCAGGCACTGGGGATGGAGGGGGAAAAAGGCGCAAAGTGTACACGACAGGCACAAAACACAGGCACACGCGAGGTGTTGCAGTAGGTGTTGCTACTGATGCAGGTCTCCTGAGGAAGGAGGGGACTGAGCTCGCCCAGCTCAGGGAGGTGAGAGGAGTTGCACCAACAAGTTTTCAACGTCCTCATCACTCCTCTGCTTTCAGGGGAAGGCACTCGTAGTTTCACCGACACACAGCTTGAGCTCCAAAACTGGGAACGGCGTATTCAAGAGAAACATACCAAGTTGTCAAGATGATGATACCAAGGCAGCGAGCTCCCAGCTTTCTAGGCATGAACAACTGCTTTTATGCCCCAAACCTGGGACCCAGTATTTCAGTAGCAGTGGTTAAAGGAGGACCGCTTGAGAAGAAGCCAGCAACTCACTGAGAAGGAAGCAGCCATGTTTGGGGGATAAGACGCCGTTTCACCACTACCTTGAATGAACAGCAGCATGCCTTAAGAGGGCATAAATATAAATATAAAAAGCCCTTATAAGTTAGAGTACTTCTGCTACGCGTACAACTGAAGTTATCAAACACACTGAGAGAATTATTTTTTAGGAGCAAAGGGAATGATAGAGACATTTACTGGAAACTAAATCCACAAGTAATTTTTGAATCCTCTGAAGTAACTGAGGAAGCTGGGAGACTAAATAAGAAAAAAATAAAAATCCTTCTTCACACATGAAAAGCTATAATATTATACACAGTTATAATTTGTATTAATTCAGCTAAGTGAGCTAATCTCACTTTCCCTTATAGGCCTGTAAGAGTTGCCTACTGCAGGAAATAAAAGACAACACAAAGCTGCAGTAGTCCATGAGAACACTAACGTTTCAAAGTGCACCTGTCCACTACATCAGTTACTGAAAAAAAAAAAATGACTTTTTAATGCATGTACAGTCAGAAAGTGGGCCCACATAAACTTTCAAATACAATGCTCTTTGGTACTTTGTTTCACGAAGATCCACCTCTTTCTCTTTGCTTATACTCCTTTTTCATATCTCCTAGGACTTGTGTTGGAAGAGACACTGAACAGTCACACCTATCCACTCTCCCTTTCACTGGTAATATTGCATACCTCAAGCACACACTCGAAAATCACTTCTTTCCAGGATAAAGAGAGACAGTTTACTCTGTACCTCTTACCTTCTCTCATTTTTTTCCAGCCTAGTGTATTGTTGCTGGCCGAGATGACAGAAACTTCACATACTACTCAAGATGCTGGTAAGCCATGAATTTACACATCAGCACCAATGATGATGTCTTGTTTTACTCTCTTTTCCTTTATTAATAATGCCTACAATGTGATTTGCTTTTCTGATCAGTGCAGAGCACTGCATTTTACACTGCTGTTTATTATAACCTCATAACTGACTCACGCACGATAATAGTCAGCTCAAAGCTCATCACTTTTTAGTGGAACTGCAGTTATTTCTCCCCCTGTAGATCACTTTCCATTTTCCTGCATTAAATTTTACCTGCAGTAAATTTAACTTACCATTCTACTATCCAGTCACACTGCCTTCTCCCCCATTCCTCCAGTTCCTTATGGTTCACTACAACCTTACTACCACGACCACATTAATATCATCAGTAAACTTTCCCTCTCCACTGATAAGCTCCTTTTCCTGTTGAATACACCAGTCCAACTCTATCGGTTGGAAGGGACCGCTGCCAGAAGGGACCACTTATTCCTGGCCTTATTATTCCCGCCTTTTAACAACGTGTTAGTCCACAACCTGACCCTCCTTCCAAAGCCTCTGAACGTCTTCCAGATTTTTTTTTATTCACTTGCACGTTCACCTCTCTCAGTGGGCCTCAGTGAGTTTGAAAGGTGCCACTTCCCTTCATAAAAGGAAAGTTGACTCTTCCTCCAACAATTATATTCATTCAGGTAACACATTTGAAAATATCATCTTATAAAGTATAAATTATCCTTGAAATTGATGAATTCTCTGTCTTTGCAGACAAGACTTCAGGGAACGAAGTAATACGATTCTGAGTGTTTCTGTTGTTTGGTTGTTTTTTGGTTTGGGTGTTGTTTTTTGTCGGTTGGTTGTGTTTTTTTTTGTTTGTTTTTTGGTTGGTTAGTATGGAGGGTTTTTTGTTCTTGTTAAAAAGATCCATAAGCATTTCCTTATCTTAAAGCCAAATAGCCATGGCATGTATGGTATCACTAAACTCTCCCTTTCTACAGAGCTTTGTATGACTCAGAAGTGGGAAAGGCACAATGACAACAATTACTGCTCTTGTAACTCTTCCATGAAGACAAGCCCTTATTCATTTTTCTAACATTTTTTTAATCTCTAGAATAAAAAGTAAGCAAATAGTAAAAATTTAGTAATTACTAAAACAAATTACCTATTTTTTATTGCTCTTTGGCAGATGTGTGGAACTGCTGACAATTGCATAGCACCAGAACATTTTTTGACTTGGCAAGTTATGGCTTCTCCCAAGTCTTCTGCTTGTTCCTAGATAAGTTTCTACCATTCTTTACTAGATTAATAGACTAATTTCCCCATTGGCTCATGAGGCCCATTGTCTAATTTTTTGCTGGTTATTAAGTTAGCTACACGGGGAACTGTGTCCTTCCAACCTCCCATCCTACTTGTTTCCTGCTAGCATACCACGGATGGCTATTCAGGGGTGTTCCCTGGGGCGGTCAGGGTATTCCCACCTGAACTTTGAAAAGATTTGGCTTTTACAAAATTTAAGTTAGAGATAGGAAGCTGATGTCCGTTACTCATGATGTTTCTGCAGTAATAAAACACATAACCCAACCCTAACATTTACATTTGAAACCTGCAAGGACTCCTCTCATAAAAATACCCTCCAAATATTTATGTTAGCCCTACCTGTAAGACCCTCTCTTTGATACCATCACTTTCAGGCTCTTTGTACGTGGCTCATTCACATGACCAGCGGCCTGAAGCTCTGAAGACCACAGGAAAAAAGTACTGGCACCCTCTATTTGCATTGCATCTCACACCAGACAACCAATTTTTGAACAAGCTAAAGAGACCAAGAAAGCAACACTGAAAATAATCAACAAAAATGTGACTTCATCACTAAAATCTCTCCTTATTTGAGCTTTCTTGTTGGTTTCATTGGATGGAGAGGCAGAGTTCTGTAAACAGATTTGCTTAGTTTCCGCATGTGTTGCCAAATTTCCATCCTGCGGAACCAATTTTAAACAGAAAAAAAAAGTGTCTCTTCCCATCCTCTGTTCCTCAGTGTCATTCTTATTAAGGATACAGAGAAAAAGTTGAATGGAAATGAGCTAGTCACAGCAGGGGGCGGAGGGAGGGTTAAATCCAAATGTTAGTATTTTTTAAAAAATTGTTTTAACTTGCCAAAAACTCCAGATCGCATTGATCTGTAACTCTTCCTTTCTTGCAGCTACGGAAAGTTTTTAAACTGAAGACTGCCAGAAACGACCTTGTTATAAACTGGAGTTCACAGTTATTTTTCTGGAATTTTGTCTCAGTAACTTTTAGCTCAAGCAGTTCTCATGAAAACATTTCCAAACCACCAACTTGGCTAAATATTTCCAGTAAAACAAAATAAACCCCAGTTCCTAAATACAACTCTTTTTTTTTTTTTTTTTTTTTAACTTCACTTTATCCTTCAGAAAACTAATAAGCTTTAAAAATAGGAAAGACAGAAAAGGGAGAAAGGAGACCAAAAAAATATGAGTACTGCAAGCAGCATCTAGTGTCTCTGGGTTAAAGCAGATGTAGAACTGGAAATGGAGATGAGATATGGGAAATAAATCTCCCACAAGTATTAATAGCAATAGCAAATAAATAAATAAAGGCTGTCATTTGAAATAGCATAGTACCTAACATTTTCCTAGTAAAAAGCTCTCAAGCAGATCGGGCCAATGTTAGCCCATGCTTACAGACAGAGTTTCCACATGAACACAAAGGACCCCAGAAACAGGAGAGAAGAACTGACGGACTTTGTATTAACATTTTGTTTAGCTTTTCTGGAGCAGGAGTGCAAAGAAATCATTTATTACAATCCTTTCCGTATCTGTCAGATGTTGCATGTTTTATTTAACTATCACACATTTGGCAAACTCTTCCTACCTACCCATATGCTAGGGAAAAACTCAAACTGTGGAAGAAAAACCTTCCTCCTTCCTCTCTTACAGGAACTGCCACTCAGACCTAGGGCTCCAAGGTCTCTGCTCCCTCCTCTAATCACTAGGACTGATATTTCCACATAATCCAACTTTCACCCTCCCTGGGAAGCAGAACTGTCAGTCCTGGATTGCATGGAAGGTAATAAAGAAGTTGCATGGGATCACTGCATGAGTCGGACCAGAACACGGATGCAGTAGGATGGCAGCAAGCCCTCACCCATGCACCCAGCCTGACTTTTTTTGAACACAAGCGCCAGATGTGTTTGCATGACAGGCCAGTCCATCACCATCACCAGTGACCAAGTCCTGAAACCCGACCAAGAGGGTGCCCATGTTCAGGATCCTACCCCAGATTCGGTGGTAGCCATCCGGGTGGCTCCAAAGGGCAAGCTGCCCAGAGCACACTCTTCTGCTTTCAACAGCTTTCCCCTCATGCAGAAGAGGTCTGGCTCTGATCTTGAATTCACATAATCACAGAATCATTAGGGTTGGAAGAAACCTTTGAGATCATCCAGTTCAACCATACCTCTACCACCAATGTCACCACTAAACCATGTCCCTCAGCACCACGTCCAACCTTTCCTTGTACACCCTCAGGTTTGGTGACTCCACCACCTCCCTGGGCAACCCGTCCCAATGCCTGACCACTCTTACTGAGAAGAAATGTCTCCTCATTTCCAACCTAAACCTCCCCTGGCACAACTTGAGGCCATTCCCTCTAGTCCTATCATTAGTTATCGGCGAGAAGAAGCCAATCATCACTTCCCCACACCTTCCTTTCAAGTAGCTGTAGAGAGCAATAAGGTCTGCACTGAGCCTCCTCTTCTCCAGACTAAAACTTCAAACTTCATTCATCATGTGTAGGAAACTGAAGTACACAAGTTCCATAGATAACCCTAAAATTGGCATTTTCCAGCTTTTCATTACGGTACACAGGGAACATGTCAGGAGTTGTTGTGCCAATCAGAGCTGCCCACAGAACACCCCAGCAGAAGGGCATGAGAAGTACATATAGGAAGCTAAGGAGAAACACAAGAGGGCATGCCACAGGGCACTTACAGCAAGCCTTGAGAAAAGAAGAAACCCTCCAGCTGCAGAAGGTGCAGGAAAAAAAAAATAAAAATCTGTAAAGCAAATACATACATGTACTTTAAAGCTGTGATACACCTGAGTTAATAAGAACTCAAGAGAGTCCATGACTGCAGCAAACATGGCAGGATTTCTGAAAGGGAAGCTCAGGAGTCAGTGTTTCTGAGAAAGGCAAGTGAGCTGTCAAGTGGGGAGGTCTCAACATGATGTTTCAATGCATTTGTTGAAATTAGTGCTAAGCCCATCCATGAAACAAGAACAGAAAAGGTATTTGAAGAATAAAAAGATACAGCACTTATTTGTTGATCTGGAAAATGAATCCTGCATGGAAGCATGACAGACTAAGGAATTCATGACAGATGAACAAGAGTATCCTGTGTTAGAGACCAACACGACACAAGTAATTTTTCTTGATTGAACAGGTATCCGTAAGTAAGATTTTTTGCAGTGCTGATGTCATATTAAGTAAGAAGCACAGGCTTTATTCAAATAATATAAAACTCTATAAGCAAATTGTTTTCAAAAAGCTGATAACAGCCTGCAGAAGGGCAGGTTGGTTTCTATGCCTGAAAATCATGGAAACTAATAGCGAGTTCTGGAAGGTATGTTAAATATACTGAATTTTTGACAAGCCTTTTTTGGCCCAGTGCTATATACATGCAGAAGGGACATTTGTAGAAATGCACAGATTGTGAAAAGCACTCGCTTCACAAATACACCAATGCACTAGATACATTTTTCGACCTTCCGAAGTCTCCCAAGTATACTGTGTATAATATGCTCACTTACAGTGATGATACAGCAAGAAGTGACTCTCCAAAGTCTTCTAATGATTGACACAGGCACAGAAAACAAAGATATCAACTCACCAGTAATTTTCCAACAGCCAATTATTTCACCCTTGTTTAAGCAAGCATGAAGATTGTAAATTAAAGTATTCTGACACAGACATATACTGAATCTCTTCTCCGCACAGTTTATGATCCTGTTCCCAATTTAGGTGTTAAGTCAGCCAATGATGACGCAACCTGCATTTTCAAAAGTAGTCCTAAATGATTTCAGAAACAAGGGCCTCAACCCTACATATCAGGCACTCTCCTGTGATCTAAGGAGTTTCTCTTGTAAGATTTCTCTTTCTAGGTGCATAGGAACCTGTGCTTTGAACACCCTCTAAGAACAACACCAACTTTTCCAGAAGAAACAAAATCACGTCAGGAGATACGCAATGCATCCTATGATAGAAACTCTGGAAACAAATCATTTCACAAGGGTATTATACAGTTCTAAGAAAATACAAGATAAAGTCAAAATAAAGTAAAAAACATGTTTAAAGAAAATTGTGGAAAATAAATGTATACATGTCAAAATGTCTGCAATAACTAGATTTTTCTCATACACACCTCATGCAAATTTGTAATAAAGCTGTATCTTGGTATCAAATACATGCTCTCCTTACACTGTATTGCACTCAATGTACTATATTAATTATTGATTTGATAGCCACACATTGCATATATTCTACACACGACACTTGCAAAGCACAGAACTCTGCCTACTCTGCTCCCTAAGCCCATTTCCTACAATAGTTTTGTTTATGCCAGTTGGTACATCTGTAGGGCCAAACATACATCTACAGAATGTAACACATGACTTGGTGGAGACCATGCACTGAATCCCTGTTGCTACTTCCCCCCTGGAGGGAAAAAAGGTGCATGTACTTACAGCTAAGTCCAGAGCCAGGCCCTCTTCAGTGAGAGGTAAGAAAAGCATACAGTCTACTGAAAAAGTGAATTAAAAGAAATGTAGATTACGTGCCCAGTCTTCCCAATTGGAGGTGCATTAAGGCTTGAAAAGAAGTGTACTGAGCACAGCAGGATGGAACAACTTGGTCAATCATGTCACAGTGCTTCTCCACATCTGAAAGTCCTGCAGCTTCTGTGACCTCTGAAATCTTCTGCGCAATGTTTACTCACTGAACTACAAAGAACGTAAGTAATCTAAAGAACCAGTTATGTGCATCATTTACATAATAAGACTACGGAAACAGGCTAATGAATTAAAGCAGCACAAAAAAACAAGAGGAATCCAAGTCCTCCACTGGATGAGCAGGGCACTTGGCATTTCATGCATCTGTGAATAGATCAATCCTCTGAGACAGTGACAGAGCCTGTACATCAGTGCTATATGTTACACTTGTTAGGACTCAAAACCAGTTAACATCACATGATTTACAAGGTTTCCAAGTACTCGCCTACATTCCTGACTTGTTTGATGGCGTTAAAAGACCACTCAACAAACCCTACCACAGGAAATAAAAACTCCCACTGGCTGCCTGGAGAAACTACATTTGGCTGAGCAACAGCAAATGAACCAACACGACGCTCACTGTCACACCTGTGACACTGAGGGGGGTATGACAATCACTGGAGACACGGTGAAGCAAAACATGGGTAAAGATAAGTAAATTTATGTATGTGGAATATATTCTCCAAAGTGGCTCTCATTGTGAAACTCACAGGAACTTTTGAAAAGAACTTAGAGCACCTTTCATAAACAACTTAATCTGTGAAACCACTTAAAACATGAAAGGAAAAAAATGGTCCACTGGTAGCTATGCCTGTGCATTTTTTTGGCATCTTACAAAACTCTCAATCATCTATCTTAAAATGACAGCAGCATCTAGAAGACCAAAATTCCCTATGAACTCTTCTAACCTACCAGTAGCACTTCAGAACTAATCTGTCTTCTTGCCCCAGCATTTTCACATTTGCTTTTTCTGACGTGCAGAGAGCTACTTTCCTGTTCCATGTCACTGGGCTTCCGCTAAGCAGTAGGGTCAAAATCATTACCATAGAATAAGGCAACATTTTTTAAATGGTGGTTTTACTCGCGTGGGCGGCCGAGCTCCACCACAACCGCTCTCTCACTCCCCCTCGTCAAGGTGGAATGGGGAGAAAATACGATGAAAGGGGCTCAAGGGTTGAGATAAGGACAAGGAGATCGCGCAAAGGAAAGAAACCAAAAGCACCTTCCCCATCATCCACCTTCTTCCACCTCCTCCCCCCGAGCGGCGCATGGGAATGTGGTTTATGGTCAGTCTATAGCACTTCTTCTCTGCCACTCCTTCTCGGTCACTCTTCGTCCCCTGTGCTGTGGGGTCCCTCCCACGGGATGCAGTCCTTGCTGAACTGATCCAGCGTGGGCTTCCCACAGGCAGCAGCTCTTCAAGAACTGCTCCAGATATGGGTCCATACCACAGGGTCCATCCCTCGGGAGCAAACTGCTCCAACCTGGGTCCCCCACGGGCAGCAGCTCCTGCCAGGTCACCTGCTCCTGTGTGGGCTCCTCTCCACGGGCTGCAGGTCCAGCCCGGAATCTGCTCCGGCAGGGGTCTTCCACAGGCTGCAATCTCCATCAGTGCAGGTCCACCTGCTCCACCGTGGTCTCCTCCATGGGCTGCAGTGTGGAACCCTGCTCCACCGTGGTACTCCATGGGCTGCAGGGGGACAGCCTGCTTCACCATGGTCCTCACCACAGGCCGCAGGGAACTTCTGTTCTGGCACCTGGAGCACCTCTCCCCCTCCTTCTTCGCTGACCTTGGTGCCTGCAAGGCTGTTCCTCACTCCTCTCACTCTCCCAGCTGCTGTGTGGCGCAGTGTTTTTTTTCCCTGTCTTAAATCTGCTCTCACAGAGGCACAAAACAACATCACTTATTGTCTCGGCTCTGGTCAGCAGTGGGGCCCTTACCAAACATGGGGCAGCTTCTAGATCCTTCTCACAGAAGCCACCCCTGTGGGCCCCTGCTACCAAAACCTTGCCACGTAAACCCACTACAATCAACATAAAATATTAGGCATATTTCAGCAGCTTTAGGATGTGGAACTACTTGTGATTTGGTCAGTTCCAAAAATAGTTAGGTCCGATAATGTCACTTTATTAATGGTATCAGCACAGTTCCCAAGTAGTGAAAACACCTGCACAATCAAGAGCCAAACAAGGGAGAAGGGGCAAGAACAGAAGAAAATGTGTGAAAATTACAAGGAAAAGCAGAGAACAGATTCAAGCAATTTTGGAAACTGCAAAAAACAGACAGTTAACAAAAAATGTATTTCATAAAAACAGACTTTTCCCAGACGATTGTATTTTTATCCATGGATAACACTAATAGTACCCATTTCTATATGGAAATATTAAAAGAATCAAACAGAGGATTAAAAAAAAAAAAAGTACATAAAAATTGCCCACTCTTTCTGTCCATGGACATCTTTTCCTTCTCTGGTCTGTTCTGAAGCATCTACAGCATTAACACAGAGAGAAGACTGTAACTAGAAGCTTAAATATGACCAAATACAGAGGCTTGCCTTGCATGCACACTGTCATTGTGAATTAGGCATGAGTTGACAAGCTAAAGACCTGGCTTGCAGTCTCATCATTCAATCATCCATCCAATCTCATCAATTGAGCAAGACAGTAACACGTCCCCTCTAGCTTAAATGACAGCAAAACTGTGGGTTGTAATCACAGGTCATCTTCAAAGGACACATCATTAAGGATGGTTTTGTTCTAAATCAATTGTTTATTGAGAATTACTTTAATATAATACTTCTCTCTGCTCCTTTTGCCTCTTGCATTTAACTCTATTTAAAAGAACACATCAAAATTAGTATTTCTTAATTTCTTAAGAATAAGCTAACAGTAAATGTCATTGGATAGAGTGCAGAATTAGCCATTTACAGTCCAAAAACCATGACAAAAATAAGGTCATCTAGATTAACTTCCAACTGCATCTCTAGCTAGTGCTAATCTGCAGTGCCTTGTATTGCACTCTAAACTATTTTGGCCATGTAGAAGCTGTTTCAAATTACCCCAGACATAAAAACTTGAAAAAATAAACCAAAATATAAATGACAACATATGCACCCTAAAAAAAAATAGTACTTCACTTATACATAGCATCTAATGTTTTTGTAACATGCAAAATGCAACCCCCCCCCCTGGTTGTTTTTCCTAAATTTGCCAAATCAGTTGTTTTTGTTTCAAATTGCTCTTCTAAAGAAGACTGAGCAGTTGTCCTCTCTCTCCTCTTACGGAACCTGAGGACTAAGTCAGCCAAGGGGTGACGTCAAAAGATGCTGATGGAGCTAAGGGAAAAGGGACAGGAAGAAAAGCTACATTTCTGTAGAAAGTTTAAAAGTAAAATGAGAATCAATATTTCAGGGAAGGGATGTGCTCACGTGCAGGTCATTCAGCAGCTTCTATACACCAAGAATTCCTTAATAAAAAATGGCTCAGGTCCAACAGACACCACAGCAGCGTCTCTGGGAAATGAATGACAGAAGGACAGATTCTCCACTGGTTAGAAAAACATAATCAAATCTCTATTAACATCATTTGCTTTGTGATAGTTTACATCAGCTGAGGATCTGCCTGGAGGAAAACTGGAAATTTGTTTGTTCTTCCATGTCGCTAGACATAACACACATGCTTCTCAAACTCTACCAAGCTGAAACAAAATTGTAACCACCACATGCAGACATTTCATCGCAGGTTTGTTTCTCTGTATTGCAGCCTCCCCACTTCACAAACATCCATCTCAAGCATTTGATAACATCTACAAAATATATGGGAATAGAGTTCTGTGACAGCAGATGAACAGTACAGAAAATACATTTTATTACCAGCAAACGTATTATAAATTTGCACCTAGTGAACTGTTAAACATACATTTTTTTTAATTTTTTTTTTTTTCATCATTCTGACAGGAATGTTTTCATTCAAATCAAAAGGCAGGCACAGGTTTGGGGTAAGGATATATACTGATTTCCAAATAACTACACTCTCAGTAAGACTGCTATTACTTTTTAACCAGATTCATATTTTCACCTCTCGGATGTTATAAGTATTCATGTTCACCATAAGTTGGAGTACCTGAACTGTCTCAAGCCGATCCTCTCCAAGCAATCTGTCCCTTTTGCTAGTTCTCACATCCAGCTTGGATGCACCCTTTTCAGTTTACCTTTCTGCCTCAACTTCAAGGAATTTTCAACAAACTATTTTTGCTGTTCTAGAAATTGATTGATTGGAGATGTAACCTACAGGTTAATTATTTACTCTCTTTTGGTCCAAAGTTTCTACCCATAGCCTTCTTTGTATATCAATTATTATCAACTTGTACAGGAATGATCACTTCAGAGTAGCAAATGGTTCGACAGCACCCTTAAATAAAAAAATAAAACCAATAAATTATTTTTAAATAATAGCATTTAAAATAAATGACCTTTAACGACAGGGTTTTAAACAAGATTTTCAAGTCACAGACAGACATCAACTGACCTGAAAGCAAAGATGTTCTATTTGTTATTTTCCCCCACAGCATTAACATCAGATTTGGCATATGCTACCGTATCAGCTGAATTCCTTTACACGTAAATAGGACTGGCTATAGCAAAAGGGAATACATTTTGTGTCCTAACTTTCAGATTTTGAAGACTATAAATATAATTGAAGATTCCGAATTGCCCAAATAATTCTCAGAACAGATAGCTCCTCCTGCCACACTGCAAAATGAGAAGGAACATTTTAAATTACAGCTGCTGCAATCAGATAATTGAAGCCACAAAAATATAGGGCCAAAGCCAAGGGTCAGTTTAAAACTTGAGTTTATTTTTATTAAAAAGTTTAAAATATTTTTTAAAAGAATAATAAAAAAGAATTGAAAATTGTTTTCTTTCACATAGCAATTGATTTATTTTAAGACAAAAATCAAATTACTGAAATATTTAGCATATTAACTACAAAAATATTTCTTACCCATGCAATTAGAGACTCGTGATTGCATTTTTACTAAATTATGTATTTTAACTTAGCATACCAAATAGTCGAAAAATGCAAAGAGGAAGCCATATGTATCAATGCTGGATACTTTATTTGATAATGAAAATGCTACTATGTGAAACACAAAGAGAGACTAGTGAGAGTGGGTGAATTTGAGAAGCCACGGCATAGTAAAGTAACCTAACTGAATTCCAACAGAAACTAACTTGAAAATTAAAAACAACAGATATTTAATAACAACTTGTGTTTCTAATATCTTAAAGGGAAATACAAGTAAGGCTGCAACTTGATTATCCCAGAAGTGAAGAACACAAAAGAGGCCAAATGATTCCCCAACACACATAACAGCAAAGCAACTACTCTGGGATACACACGCCGGACTCAGTCAACCATATTTAATCTTCTTCAGACTATAGCTCATACTATATATGCAAAGTTAACTTTTTATTTAATCCTTGGCCAAATACGCTTTCCTTCCTCAGAGAGACGACAAACATTTTCATTACATTTCTCAAGTGGGGGCAGAAGGAGCACTAAATCTTACTTTGATACAGTAACAAAGAAATGCCTATCAAAAAAGAAGACAAATAGGTATTTAAATTAGGACTTGGCAAAGTAATTCAGATGCCTAAGAACAATAATATCATAACACAGCGTGTTTCCATGAAGGAAGAATCACAGAAATACTACCTTTGGCACACTCTTGATGACAACGAAGTTGTTTCCTTGCAAGCTCTGACAAATGGTAAATAATCTGCAATTCTTTCCAGCAACTTCTGCATATTTAACTTCAGATGTGAACGATGGGTTTCTATTTCGAGAGTTGCATTGCTCCTGCAAAGTTTAAGTGGTTTTGTATGAAATACCCAAGACGGGGCACCAAAAATAGTTGCTGTTTCCTCCGGTTACTGAAGCCATCCCCCACTATGCTGGTATGAAAGTTCTCACACTGCTACTTTCTGTGCTGCAATAGGTAGCACAGGACCTGCTGAAAATTTGATGGAAAGAAAAATCTTATACAGAAAAGATCCCAGCCACAGGTAAAACAGGGACCGACCATGTGATAGGGCAAATCTCAAATCCAGAAGGCAGAGCTGTGCAGGCAGATAGGGTGCATCAACAGCCAGGGCTTTGGTAGGACCTCCCTGCAGGTGAGGATCTGTGTGGTGGTGGTACTGGGGGATGTTAGCATAGCATGTCTTAGAATGAAAAAAAAATCAAAATCAAGAAAAAGATATGACTTGCAACTCAGCTTTAAACACCCACCTGAATTTAAAACCATTCTTACATGGCTGGCTGAAGAATAAGGTGAACTTGAACTTACACTCCACATTCAGTAACTTTTTTCCGAAGCGGCGCTTAGTTAGGAGGATTTCATGTTCAAGGTGACAGACTGGCAGTAATGAAATGTGAACTCTTCCATTTCTCTTCATAATGATAAGCAACAACATAGGAAGCTTCTCACATTGTCCAGTTCAATTTCCTTCTCACTTAATTATAGATCAGGAGTAATTCCACTAAAATTAATTAAGTTGCATCAGAGACTGGCAAGAGAAGGATTAGTCTGTCTACTGCGCGACACAGGGGAGAGACAACTGCTCTCCTACCACGGCTGTTCATTTTTAGCTTCAAAGAATATTAACCCATCGCATTTGCACTAATGACCAGAACCATTCAATCTCAGGGGAAAAAGAGGCCACAAGCAGGGGCAGCCTGCCAAGGACACCCACCACTGAAGAAGACTCCCTCAGTGTGGTCCTTCTCACCAGGACTCCTGCATTCAGCATCAAATGTTTGTTAGAGGAAATAAAAACACTTCTCTCTAGGTGTTGGGTTTGTGGACTGGATTGGCTTTTGTTTGTTTTTTGCCACCTCAGACACACAGTACTGAGGTCTGTGAATCCTATTTTCCTGTTAAGTTGTCCCTTTTTCGTTACAGAAGAAACTAAATGCTCTGGCAAACTATGATGCGTGTATGACATCCACCCAGCACCACGCAGCCAGAATTCAGGAGCACCATGCCCCCATGCATTTCTGAGTCCACCTCAAAGCTCAAAAGATGTCTTACATACGAGTTTTCAGGCCTGGGCTGGATGCGGATGAGGAAACTACAGGTGAAATTCAACTGTAACCCAGTCCAAGGAACCTGACTTGGAAAGAATTAAAACAACTAAAATGTAACACGACTCACCACCACCACTTCTGGATGTTTTTTTAAGAAGTGTCCCTAGACTTCCTTCAGTCACAATGTGCTGCTCCTGTGTTCTGCTTTTGTTTTATCCAAGAGTTTCTCCCACATCCACCTCAGACCTTAAGCATGCTCTCAGACCTTCCCTGCTCTGCTGTGTTTATTATTCTTCCCCTCGCTTCTCCTTTTTTGTCCTTTACCGTATACAAGAGTGCCACTCTCTTTCTATCCAGACGTTACCACCTCACCCAGTGTTTCACCAACAGCAGGTCGGACCTGGCGGGCTCCTTCTTGCCCAGCCACTGACACGTCTCTGTGGAGTATCCCAGAGACTGACTCCGGTTTCACCAAGTTGCTAGCGCAGACTGCAGACTAGAAAGACAGACCTTAAGAGGAGTCAGGAGAAGAGAAGCAAGCCAAGATAAGCAGGGAGACAGACACACCCTGCATTCTTTCGGGCACTCTGTCTGTACTACACAGATGTTGTCTTGCGCAGCTCATCATAGCAAGCAGTGTGTGAACAAGAAGTCTGGTGCTTCAGACACTTTCAAATTAAAAAAAGCTACAAGAATGCAGTGGAATAAAACAAACAACCAAAAAAACAATGCATAGTAGATGCCAAAATTTCAAATGGAAATGAAGATGAGATATCATACGGTTAAAAAATTACCATAGGCCGCATATGCTGCATTACAGCAGACAGTTTTAGTTCTTAAAATTAAGAGCAATTTATTAGCATTAAAAAAAATGGATTTGAAGTAACCAGCACCTGGTTAAATATGATCAAAAATAAAAGGTTGAGCTGTACAAATCCGAAAGAGTCAGCTTTACAGCAGTGGCTGCTTCAGACATAAGCTGCAGGCTGGATAGGCAGTCCAAGCAAGGCAGTGCAACTTAGGGGTAGTCAGCTCTGCTCTTCACCTACAAAAAGCCATCACCTTAACGTACATGAAACTACTCTAAGTAAGTTCCCAAAAGCTGGAGACAGACATTTCAGAACATTATGCTTCTACTTCAGCATCGCCTTCCTCTTCGTTACAAATACAGAAGATGGAGACACGCCACTGGCTCTGATCCATCCCAAACCACATGGGTCCTCTATATTCCTCACAATATTTATTGACATTTTGATGGGGCCACCCTTATTAAACACAAGAACAAAGAAGTTACTTATTAGCCTGTGTGACAGATGGACAGAAGTCTGCTATAGCCAGCCATTCCAGATCCATTTCCACTTTTATATGATAGCATATGTTGTTGTTATTTATTGGGAGTGATCATGCAGGTTACTGGCTAACTTTACAGCAACTTTTTTTTATTATTACTTCTTGGCCTAACTCATAAACAATGTGCATTTCTATACTCAGCATGATGGCTTAAAGTGACATAATTCTACTAACCTAGCCGCTTCATCGTTTAAACAGCAGAAATTCGGGAGTTTCTGAATTCTGCAGGTCTAGCCCCATTGGCAACCAGCAGTCCTCCTGCCAAAAGCCTACAGCACAATGTTGACAAATTGGGTAGGAGGAAGAGAGTTAGGAACAGTGTAACTTATCAGATGCATCCCAAGTATCTGCATGGAAGCCTTCCCTTCACCCCAAAGTCAACAACCAGCACCATACATCAACTCTAGCCAAAGGGAACGATTTTTCACTTTTTTTTTTTTTTTTTTTTTTTTAAGTCAGCTTTGAAAAAAATGCCATCCAAAGGCTGTCATGCAATATGGTAGGGAAAGTTATTTTTCTGGTTATTCTTCACATCGCCCATGATAACCTTCTCTCTCAATTCACTCCTAAATCCAGCCACTTTCTTGCTGGCACATTAAACAACCACTTTTATAATACTGGTCCCACACTGGGTCATTTATAGAGGCTCCTTGTTTCTAAGTAGCTTTTTTTTTTCTTGTTATTTTTCTTATAAATTCCTACTGCCACCTCCTGCAGCTTTTTAAATGCAGACAGGACTCGGGACCCCTGGAGAGGTGTTTTCCCCAAACAAACGCCAGCCCTGTGTGCACGTACATCTGGGCAGACCAAGGCTGCAGAGCACATGCACATCTGTGCTCCCAAAGTGCTGACAGTGAGATTCAACCTGTCAAGACATCGTCATCGAAACGCAGTTTGTTTTCTTAAACAAGATGTTTCCGAGTAAAAGATAACGTGGCAGCCCTGCTAGGTGGAAGACTGGCTTCAGCAGCAGAGCTTGCCGAAGAGATTTCCATGCCGGCCAGCCACTCTTGTTCACAGCCTGAGGACTGCTGCCTCGTGCTGCACAGCTTCTCACAGGGCTACAGCCAAACTGTCTGACTGAAATTATTTGCATGAACAGTATTCCCCTTCCTGTTTCCACTTGGAGGGTTAGTCTAAATCCACACGACTTCAGCAAGCTGGTTTAGAGTGCAGCACCACAACCAGCTGTGCTGGCACAGCTCCAGATGTGGTCAACTACAAGCCGTCACATCTTCCCTCAGACACCTACACCTTCCCGCTGGGACAGCAGCGATGGCTGTCTTCCCTAAATTCATGCTCAGAAGTACTCCGACTGCTTTGTTTCACCGGCCCAAACCAAGCAGTCTGAGGCAGATAACCAGTCTGGAAAATTTCAACTCAAGCAGTTCAAGTTTGGGAAAGTCAGAAGCAAAGGAATCAGTCTTACAACACAAAGCAACAGGCAACCTCAGTTACAGGTGCCCAGTCTATTATAATTTGAGCATTTATTTTTCCCTTTATACTAATTTATATTTAATACATTATAGTTTTACGTTTTTCCTCTTGAAGGTCACTAGAAAGTGTTTCACGCAGATTACTATCACAGCCATTTTTTATCTGGAAACTATTCTCTTTAACTGTTATTAGTCATTATGACATAAAAACTGAAGTATTAAGTGCAACCCAGAAGCATTAAGTTCAGTGCCTTGAATTCTCTTCAAGGCAGAGGCGGATCCTCCACCTTCTACTGCATGCCTATACCTATAGCTGTTGAAGAAAAAGGGAAAACAAGCATACAACGGGTTCTTTCTGGTGATTCCCAAACTCAAGAGGATTCTCTCCCATAACAATTTCTCACGGTGGATACTCAAGCAGTCGGCGTTTGAAGGAGGCAGCAGAAGAACAGAGCTCCGCCTGAGAAGTCACAAAATACAAATGCCCATAACTCAGACTTTGAAAAACAATAGTAGCTGTTAGAAAACTAATACCTCAACAAGGGGGCAAGAGGGGCATATAGTATTAAGGATATCCTCCAGAAATAAAGGAATGGAAGCTCAAACCCCATGTCTTATCTCCAACCTAACAGTCCTAACTATTGGTTTTCTCCTTCATAAGATCACCAGATTTAAGATGCTTTGGCAGACTTCATGCAGGGACAGACACAGGTACAGGGTCAGAACTCACCCCAGTCATCTCCAGGGCCACGAGGCATATGAATGAGGTATTCCTGAATGATGGCATTCTTTGATAAATGGGCCCAAGAGCTGAGTTTTCACAGCTCCAGAAGGGTAGTAATGTTACCAGCTTAAATGACTAAATACAATGTTCTTTTTCTGGCAAATACTTACAAAAAAAAAAAAAAAAAAAAGTTCCCATTGCTAAATCTCTCTCAAAACCACAGATGGAACCACAACAAGTGAGCCTGTCCAAACACATTTACACTAACTCCCACTCCAAGAAACAGTCCCACGGAGGTCCTCACTACAGACAATGTCTTCGCTGTCATTTAATAGTTCTTTTCATCTACTCCAGAAACGTTCTGGAGAGAACTCAGAATCCTCCTGTTGTGCTGTGCTGTAATCAAACACGATGTTTCTATGTGATTTCTGATATAAATTCTATGTACTTCCTCCTATTAAAGTACAATAAATCCTGAGGAGAAACTTAACGCTGAGCCAGAACTACTGTTCCTCTTCAAAAACTAGGATCATAAACCGAGGTCCATGCTTCAAGCTCTACTCACATCCTACTTTTGGAAGTAGTACTAACACTAATGCTGGGACGCTCTCTTTAGAGGAACAAAAGGTGGGGTTGGGGAGAAGGAGAGGCAGATGGAGAAGTTTAATATTCTGATTCATGTGTGTTAGTGTATTGTTCATATTACTGTAGTACCTAAGCACCTCTCAGTAGCGACCAAAAGCAAGCTAATGAAAATTAGCTTTTCTTAAATCTTACGAAAGAAAAGGAATAGACCTAATGGGGAAGGAAAAATAAACACTTTTTCCAGTATTTCCAACCGCTGCATTCTATGCCATTGCTTCTACCCTATTAAGTCCCAACCACAACACAAATTATATTGGAAACCTAGCTTTAAAATGGTTAAAAGAGTAAGTGAAAGAAAAAAAGGAAAATGATGCAACTTCTAGAGGAAGATTCAAGTTACCATGCATCTACTACTTGGCTCTCCAAGTGAAAGCCACAGTTCTGAAGCACATACAGCATGCTGGATTGACATGGTGGCACCCGAACTTCAAAGCACATTTGAAATTTTAACTCTCTTAAATGTAAGGAAGAGCCCTTACTGTGCAAATACAGTCTTCTTTGCAGAAAACTAGCATAGGAAACAGGTTTTATCACAGAAAAACAGTATCTAAGGTAGATACAGGTGAACGCCACTATAAAACCATTGTGTCACAGCTATGTCTTTGACTTCTTTACACTACAGATCAGAAACACAAATGCATTTGTCTTGAAATGAGCTCTCCAACTCAAAAAGAAGTTTGCATTTTGTAAGAATTACAATACATTTGGACTTTTGGTTTCTTCAGTTATCTATTATTAGCTGGAGTTTAGTTGTCAAGACAACAGTTTCCACTTCTACAAAATGCTTCAACTGTAAGCAAAATGTCACAGTCAATACCAAAAGTTCGTCAGATTGGCCTGGTAGCCAGGAAATAAGAGCATCTCCTTCGGATTGGGTCAGGCTGCCATCAGAACAATGGCAGGAAACAAATGAGGAGACTGGGTATTTGTAAAAGACCACACAAACGTGGTGGAAATCAAAGGATTCAAGGAGCAACCCACCTTACACATGATTGATGGCAATATTTGGCTTCTGTGCTGTACCCTGCTACAATGGCCACCGCAAACTGGAGTGTGATGTGCACAGGGCAACCGATGAACCAGTATGCTTGAATACAGAAAAACCATGCATCAGAAATGTTTGAGGATATAGCGGAGAAAAAAGGAAAAAAAAAAAAAATACACCACAGTACAGTGAAGTCACATTGCCAGAAAATGGAAACACAGAAGAACAGAGCAGTTGTTGTGTACTGAACATATCCCACTGCAGTACCAATGGGGGAAAAAAGGAACATGCTTCTAGAAACTGGGTCAAGCCTTGTACTGTGAGAAAAAGTGAATGTACAACAGAGATTTTTGTTTGTTATTATTCTTATTATGTGGTATATGCATAACAGCCAATAAACAAAATGCAAAGTGAGACACACCCTAAATCTATAATTCAGCAGCTTTCTATCTGTCCACAAGGCACCAGTGGGAGATTCTGCCAACAGTCAGTTTATTATTTGTAAAACCAAGTAAATTCGGATCACATCTTATTTTCCTTACCCTCTATTTCTTTCAAATTAAGTATTTTGTATTTAAAACAAAACAGTAGATCAGCAGAGTTAAATGACATGAACGTCCTCTTTAGAGTCCCTGACTCACTGTGTAACTGTTTTCAGGCATAAAGGCAAAAGAACGCATAACCTAGAAGTTAGCTATGAAATCTGCTCCCTCTTTCCAATATAGCTGTTGCAGTAATCTTTAGGTTTATATGAGCCATAGGCTGCTATAACAGCAGAACAGTCTACCCAAAGCATTTTTCCCACCCCACTGGTATTCATTCAGTATACATAGACAGGAGAAAGGATGGATATTCAGGGTTAAGTGTGTACAGAATAAAGGATTTAGTCAGTTATTATCAGTCACTTCATTTTATAGATCCATGTGAAAGCCATGTGAGATACTAATCTTCCTTTTCTTTATATATACGCACATATGCACGCATATACACCCCACCACCACCCCACAGTCATCATCTGCTTTTCATCTCTTTGCCTCTCTAAATACACGCTTACTTGAACGTTGAGAAAGCAGCAGCACCCGAAACACCAACCTCAGATGCAATCCTTCCCCTCTGAAGAAATGCTTCAGAAATACAGCACTTAGTCAGAGCAGTTATTCAGTTGCATGAACAGATGGGAATAAACTACCTGAAAGTATCAGTATTAGCTCTTGTTAACTCAGTTTGCAGGAAACCAGAATAGCTCACTGGCAGCAAAACAAAGAAGTGGAGAAGAAAAGACGAGTGGAGGGGAGAAGAAAAGAACATCGATGTACAAATAACCTCCTCAGTATGCCATACTGAGGAGTATGTGGGGAAGGTGTCTGCTGAATTGGAAGCAGTCCTCCTGAGCAACAGGCATTTTTGTCAAATTTGCATTTGCAGAGCTATGAGAGTATTGTTTCCTGCATCCCTATGTTGGCACAGCTCCTCAGCTCAGCCAAGACATCAGGCACTCGTTTGTCAGATTTAGAGCTTCTGGATTTGCCTCTCCTTTTTAAGTGCTACATTTTATTTTTATCTCACAGGTTATTTTCAACATGTGGCGATGTAGCCCCTGTAATGTCCAAATGAGTAATTTAGTTTGCATTAAACAGTGCCACTGACAATCTATTAAGATATGCTTCTTTTCCTTCAAGTTTCCATACTTACTGCCAACCAGTCTGAACCCTGTGCATCGTGAAGGAAAGCTACAGTTGCCTAGATTCTTGTTTTATTATCATTTTATCTTAAGACTTAAATCTCTTTTTTATTTATTTTTTTTTGAGTTGAAAGACGTTATTTCTTGCATTATTGTCAATAAAACACCACGAGTGTCACATGAAAAATAAAAATTTCAGCATTTGACACTGCACAGCTTTTGATCCCTAACAATAAGACAGAGTTCCTACACACTCAAAATATACTGATTCCTAAGCGTGAGCAACAAGCAATACTGTCACATTGTATTAATGTCTTTACAGTCCTGGTTTTAGGGAAGTTTAGGAAAGAAGAA
Source organism: Oxyura jamaicensis (assembly GCF_011077185.1). Lineage (NCBI taxonomy): Eukaryota > Metazoa > Chordata > Aves > Anseriformes > Anatidae > Oxyura > Oxyura jamaicensis. Next base: position 103,705,985 of record NC_048894.1, read on the forward strand.
TCTTTCTTTTTGACAGTCAGTAAGTTAACCATCATTTTTCATATCCAGTGTAAAATACAAGAAAATCACCACAGACCTCTGCATACTGCTAATACCTCTTTTTCCAACAGCTTCAGTCAGACGACTATCTAGCTGCTGGGATCCTTCTACACAGTCTACTAACCTTAAGTTAAAGCAGATTTTTTCTTCCCACCCACCCCCCTATACACAAAATACCAACGTGAACATTCCTAAAGCATTATACAGAGCAAGCTCTGATGTGTTCAATACAAACTCTCCTCATTCCAAGAGGACCTACGTTTGTAGACACAATACGCAGTAACCTGTAATGTAAACACATTTTCCCCCTCACAGACATGAACAGAAGTTCAATTTTGGCCCATATTTTTCAGTTACGAACACAGACCTAGACATAAAAGGGCGATCTGTCTTCAGAATAGCCAGCACTTTTTCCTGGTTATAATCCCATTTGTGAACAGTACTCTCACCAGCAAGCACAGACAGCCATCAATATCAGCATGGGACTCCTGCAGAGCTGGGACCCAATTTTTTTATTTTTAGCTGGGGTACACATATGGAAAATATTTCATTTAAGCTCAAACTGGGGAGGGAAAAAAATCATACTTTCTAAAAAAAATAACTATAAAAAATTGCAGAAGTTCTGACCAGGGAAAATATACAGCTGCATATTTGTTTACAAACACCTTTCCATCTCTTCCACATTCCCATTTTTGATGGCAACTAGTAACTTGGAGTTTGGGACAGGCAGAGGCTGTTGGTGGACTTTCTTTTTAATGCAGAACACAAACCATGGGGCCAAACACATTTATCACAGTGAATTAACCTGAATTGCCCTTTTACAGTTCATGCCTCTTTCATGAATCCTCTTCAAGTCTTTTGCTTCTGCAACAAAAATGAGAGCAGAGTTGATAGCCAAAGGACTGGCAAAGTATGCTTTTTTTTTGTGACCTTGGCAGGTTTTCCTGCACTAAGGGAATAATGCAAGCTCTTCATCCCATGCAGAGACCACAAGTAACTTACTCAAGAAGGCTACTCACAAAGTCAAAATCAGACCTTTTACTTAGAAAAACCTTACTAAGGTAAGATGGATGGAGAAATAGCCTAATCAGTAGAGAGAAGAAAATTAAATTAACAGTAAAGGAAAGGTCCAGAAGTCATCTCGGTGGTTCCAGATGGCAGACAGTCCTCTGCAACAAGCAGTTTAATTAAATAATGTATGGTACAAGAGCGTGTAAAATAACACAGGAAATGGAGTCTTGTTCCTTCCCTAAATGTTTGAGATGGCTGGAATCTAACAGCTGCTCATGCATAGCAAAGAAAAAGAATAACAGATTTTTTTGTGTAATTATTACAAGCCTTTATAATATATACTCCAGGGTGGTTTTTTGGAAGTCCTTGCTTTAGCTCATACTGGATTTCGAAGGTTCATGAACTTTCAGTTTTAAGTTGATTCTAAAGTTTTTGGGCCAAGGAAGGCAAATTTGTTAAGCTAATTAACATATCTATATGCATTATAGCATGTTGGCTTTCCTGCATTATCCACATTACTCTGGCCCATTTTACATAGCTCACAATTATGTGGGGGTCTTGTATTTGTACTACTTACCTTGTACACGCTACCTAAAATTAATACAAAAAACATGAACAACATCTTTAACCTTTTTTTTAAGAAACATTAACAGACAAAACAACATTTTCAGGTAAGTACCAACCTGAATTCAGCCGTTTTGCTCAATAAATTACTCTTAACTTAAAAAAAAAAAAAAAAAAAAGAAAGAAAGAAAGAAAGAAAAAAGTCCTCCTGCTCAACTCCTTGCAGGACCATTTGATACTACAAAGGGAATATAGTCTTAATAAGGTAGGTAGTACAAGTGCAGAGGAGATTGCACAATGCCACTTTAATCAAACTCTAATTAATCTGATGGTTTTACATTATGACATCGTTCTGCTGAAAACAGACATACCTAATTACAATATGACTTGTTTATCCAGCAGCTTAAGGTTTTGACTACAAAAGTGACGTCCACAAAGCAAATGTGCCCCGTAGCATGTAATTTACTTTGATATGAAAAACCTTGAACAAAAAAAGTTATGCTGCATCAGCAATCAGACAGCTAAACAGAAATTTAAAAAGTAGATAATTGCTTTCAGATCTAAATAGCAAATGCTTGAAAAGAAAGTGAATTTTATCACCTACCATTTCTAGTGGTTCAGACTTTGATGTGATAACTCACTATAGGTTGTTCCACAACTAAACTCTTCATCCGTAACTGTGTTCAAGGTCTAGCCCATTGAGAAATGTTGAAATAAACCTGTTGGCTTTTAGAGCACTCAAGCCTAGCCCACATGCAAGCTCACAGAAGAAACTTTAAAGGCAAAACTCGAAGGCAACCTTTTTTCTACACCCATTTTCTAAGCCTTTTTTCTTTTAACTTTAGTAGCATAAAGATTATAACGCAAATTAGTGCCAAACAGAAACCACTCAAGATCAAGGGTAAGGACCATCTGATTTGTCACCCTGGTGGTTATTTTTTCTTTTGTTTTTCCCCTACAGCAGCAGTGTAGCCTTAAATCTTATTACTGAGAGACTCAACCAACAGCATTCCAGAAATTACTCCAGGAAGATGTACCACTATCCTGCATTAGGGTTTTGTTTTGTTTTTTTCCCATTTCTGTTGTTATTATTGTTTTTGTTGGGGGTAGTGTTCTTTTGTTTGGGGGTGGGTTTTTTGGAAGGGTCAGTCTGCATTACAAAGCTGTCTTCGTATATATAAACCAAATTGGATAAGACAGTCAAATTTTATGCTAATTATCTGAGCAGAAGTCAAGCACGTAATCTTCTTTCATAACACAGCACTTCTGCATAACTGGACAGGAACATTTAATGACAGGAAAAACACATACGCATCAACACATGAAGTGCTTAAAGAAGAAAAACTCTTGGCTAATGCAGAAGACATGACATAACTGTTCTTCAAAACCAAAACCTCATTTGGCTTGTTATTAGCCTTAGTTCAAAGCGAACAAAATATAAAGCTGGTTCAAAATGACTAGATTTCAGTATAAGTCTTCTTCCTTGAGTAAAAAGCTCTTAACTACTTAGGATTAGCAGCTGGTAAATGAAACTGGGGAATCAGCAGTAGAAGAGATGAAAAAATACAGAATTAATGGGCATCTTATACAGTATTTGTACATGTAAGAAACAAAGAAGATTAATATTGCCAGCAATTAAGTCAGATAAACCATATGCAATAACAGAGAACAATCAGGAAGATCTATCTTCTATACAGTAATATATACTCCTACATGGTAAAACAAATGTGAAGAGGAATGAAGTAATGAATTAGATTACCAAAATTTTGGTATTCTTTTAATAAAGTTCCAAGTTTGCAATGAAATGGAATGAAACTGAAGGAACTCACAGGGGTAAATATTTAAAATGCAACTAAATAATACAGAGCAAATCTTCCAAAGAAGTTTGTAGTCCTTGCCAGAAACATTCCTGTGGATCTGTTTTCCATCAGAAAATCCAATGCAAAAAGCAGAAATATTTCTTGTAAGGTATCCTTTTGATGACACTGATCATGAAATAAAAACTGAAATAGACATTTTATAATGCAGAAATTTTACAACATTTCATAACATTATGAATTTCCATTCTGAATGATTTCCTCTTTTATTTTGCATGGTGTCATGCAAGACCACAAAAGAATATTTTGATCCAATATAAATGTAATTAAAAAAAATACAAAAGTGATTTTTTTTTAATCTGTTATAAAGCAATCAAATGTTGATACAGTGAGCTTTCCAGTAAGATGTAAAATCCCTTTCTTACCAAAAACTTAAATGTTATTCTCACCCATCAGACAGTTACCTCTGAGAGGACTTCAGCAAACAATATAATCCATGGCTTTGTGAAATGTTGAAAAGATTGTTTGACGGTGTTTTATGTAACAACAGATAGCAGCACTGTGGCAAAAAGTGACTTGATACAAATAAAAATGCATACGCTCGCTATCAGTGAAATATTGTCAGCTCTTTCCCTTCCCAGAAAGTAAGCTGCATGACACTTGACTAGTTACATAGACAACACTTAGAAGACATCTCAAGGATATAAACCAGTGTTGATTACTTCAACCACATGCAACAGCTTAATGAGTTCATAACTTCCTTCCACCTGCGACAACAGTTTATGTAAATTTTGCTCATTTTTGGGGACTTGCAATGTTTAGAATTCAGGCCATCTTCTTTCATGCTCTGTATTTTCTTCCACTTCACCAAAACCTTAGTCCTATTCCTGGAGGTTGGACTAGATGAATTCCAGAAGGTCCCTTCCAACCTGAATTACTCCTTGGTTCTCTGTATCATCATCAGATGAGGCAAGAGTGAGTACAGAGCTCTTACTACGCCCACAAAAGATGTTTTACACCTGTAAGAAGAGAGGCATCTAAGCGTACAGCAAAGAAACAGTTTTGTTTCTGTGCCTTATTTAGGGTCTATTTCTCAGCCTTATTTAGGGCCTGCATAAACTACTAATTTTTCATTGAGGTTCACCAAGTTCATTTTTATCAATGTCCACTGATTTTTGAAGAAAGATTGCCAGGTAAAATTGACCAGAGTTAGTAGATCGCATTGTTTCCGCTCCAATCAAGAAACAGCTGTATTCAGAAAAGGTTGTGAAGGTCTCTCAGGGAAATTAATGCAACTACGCATGTGAAGTCCCTTGCAAGATATGAATGAAGATCTACCGATGGACTCGATGGCACAGTTGTTTGTACACACACATATGCATTTTCCCACATTAAATTCACCAAATTACTTCAACACAGATTAATGCAATTGCCACAAACATGAAGTATTCTTTTTCCTTTAGACTTGCATTTTTCCTGTTGCTTTGCCCCCTTCTCAACTCAACTCTGACTCAGAGACAGATTAGAAATCAGATCAGCCTAGAATTTGCAACACTGACTTAGCCTCTTTGGACTAAAAATAAACAGTAGATAGAGCGGCTGGGAAAAGAAAAAAATCAATGACAGTCAGCCCCAACGTGCTCTATTTTACCACAGTAAGAACAAGCAATATCTGAAGTTTACAGGGCTTCCCTTCCCACAGCACATTTCCACCCCAGCTCCTGCAGCTCTGACCGTGCAGGACCACCTGAGAACACAAATAACTACAATGTGTGCATTGAAGACTGTGAGCCCCTTAATCTTGCAATAAACATTTCTGTTAAGGCAACAAAGTGAAATAATCACCTGGCTTATTCTGCGTAGCCGTGTAAAGCCCTTACGGTGACAAGCCAGGCTCTCACTGCTGCAGAAGGCAATCCTCGCACGGCTCCCTGTGCTAAAATAATACCCTGAAGTAGTAGCAGCGTGATTGGATTTCTACATGCAGCTAAGGTCACGCAGGTCTTGAGTCTGGCCTGCTGATCCCTCCACCACCCCGACACCGACACCTGCGCGGCACGGCCTGCCCGCACAGGAAGGCCAGGGCGACCTCCTCACAATGTGCTCACGTGGAGATCGGGAGCGCCACATCCTGAAGTAGATAAATACAGCAAACCCATCAAGCCCCAGACTTCCTGACATTCTCCAGAACGGGCACGTTTATTTTTTTTTTCTCCAGAGCATGGAGGTTTTGGAATTAATTTGACCAGGGAGGAAAGCTGGAGTCTGCTACGCAGAAACATCTAGTCAAATAAATACGTCATTAAGCTAACTAGCTACAGGATTGTCTAGCAGATGGATGACATCTTGGTTGCTAGTGGAACGCTTTTCTATAGCCTTGTTTGAGGCAGACACATATGGCTCTCCCAAGTATTGATGCAAGCTCCCAGATGGACTAGATCATTGCTGACACCTTATTATAAACCCTAGAGATGAAAGAAGGGAGCACAGTTTTTGAGTCACAACACAGAACTCCGAAATAGTCAGACTTCCTAAAAATCAAGTCTATAATGGAATCTTAACTTCTTTTTGTTGGAAGCAACTACTTTTAACTGGGAACAGAAAACAGAGGAAATACTACAGAAAGGATGATAGAAGAGCCTCAAGGAACTGCAAAGACCAGAAGATCCATAATGTAAATGTGTAATATACCTACATATATGGAGCTACAATGGTTACAGCTCTGAAGATGCAAAAAAAAATGTATCTGCTCTGCAGCTGTTACTGACACCAAGGAGCTTCCATCTGGAATTTCTTGACTGGGGTGGAAGGGAAAAGCAAAGAAGAGGAAGCCATTGAGACATTACAGATGCATGACTTCTCTGAAATGTCTGCATCCTAAAGTACAAGAGAGAGAGGGAAAGGGAAGTCTTTAGCTACGGGAGCAACAGGAAAACTAACAAAAATGTGGGAGATATCAGAAGCAGTTGCATCCTGCATTTATTTTTTGGTAAGTGTCATAAACATCCCAAAACATCTCAAGCACATGAGGGGAAGAAGGCATATTTTACTTACCATGGTCAGAGACGGGGAAAAAAATACTCATTTAAAATTTTTACACTGTGAAAAGAGACTACTCTTAGCATCCGCTAATAAGTTTACTCTTCTCCTTCATCCAAAAATAAGACTCATGATATCAGGATGATGACTTCTTACATATTTTGTCTTGCCCTAGTACCTGCTATACCATGTAAACCACGTAAATTAGATTGTTGAGACCGTTACAACTCTGTGACAAAGCTTTAAAAACAAACAAAACTCAAGTTTTAAAAACTAATCAACTCACTGGCCCTGGGAATACATTTGGAATTCTGTATATTCATGAGTCAGGGAGATGCTTAGGCTGCTAAAATCTATCTGCCTCTCCTTCAATCGCCTTAAACTTCACAAGCGTGCAAACATTGTGGACATGTCAACTGAATGTCCAGCAGCTACTATATCACAACTCATTTGTCCCTTCATTTTTTGAAGAGACACTTGTGTTATCAACATCTTCAACCACACAAGCATTTCAATGTATTGACTTCAGCATCACTCCCAAATTTTCATTCATACAACCATCAACTCTAAGGTAGCATTTTATCTTCTCAGTGGATTGAAAGTTCAGAAGGTTTTTTTGTTTATTTTTTAATAAGGAGAATACAGCAATCCTTGAATCATCTTATAAAATCAAATGATTATAAAGAACGAGAAAGAATATCCTTTTCCTCTTCAGAGAAGAAAATATAACCTCTACCAACATCACCTAATGGGTCTCAACAGGAACATCAGGAACAGTCTTAATTTTGTAAGGGTAACTTGCAAAAGGGTGCAAGTAGAACAGAACTTCAGCTATGCACGCTGCATCTGCAACTGCTTCAACTGGGCAGTTCCTCTTCCCTGCAATACATTGGTCCCTCTAGGAGATAAGTTCAGCTGGACAGAAATGGGGAAAAGAAGACAACTATCTCCTTTCTCAGAATGCTTCACGGTCCATTTTAACCCCTTAGAATATAAAAGCTTCAAAACAAACATTGCTTTATGTAAATCTTCCAATGCAAGACATAGGAAAGTGCAACGTAGAAACCTCTGTTCAGGGCTGACATGATGGAATGTAAGTTAAAGCCTTTGGACAACAGAGCCTTTGGTTCTCCTGAGGAACTTCCTCAGATGAGCTCCATATTGAAAAGAAGAGGCAAGGCAGATATTAATCAACATCCATGAAAGCATAATGAAACACAGCTCAGCCTAGAACTAGCCAGATTCTGGGTTGCAACATATTTTTCAATATTATTCATTTATTTCAGAGCAAAGCCCAAAAGTTTCCTAATTTCCTACCAACTGACGGTTCCAGTTTTACATCTGCTGAGTAGGACTATTTTTTTTTCTTACTTTTACCGTTTGGAGGACAGCCAGTTTCAAAACACAAAGGATCACTGCAGGTCCCCACATCTGAGGTGGGTCCTCAGGGATTTCTTCAGCCTTTCTCTCTGCAATAGACTTCTCATGCAGGCTGTGCAAGAAAACCCCATGTTCCTAGAAACACAATGTCCTTGGTTGCGGTTGGATCCTTGGCAGTTTTGCTCCATGCCAAGGACCCTGAAAACACCAGGCCTCCGGCCAAACCACAGTTCACCGGGAATCAAAGAGAGGTCACGTCTTGTTTTGGTTTGAGTGAAAGTCTGTCAAATCTAAAATATTTGCAATGAATCATCTCAAGTTCAATGTACTGCCATTTCTGACTAAATTATGTTCACTTGAAAGTTTGCAATTAGCTCCATTTGAAATGCCTCTTCATAGCAGCACCATGAAAACTGATCAATAATAAGTGACACTGAGGAAAGACAAGATAAATCAAGCACAGGATAAAATGGTGAAGATAAAGTATGGTAAACATCTATGTCAAGAGGCTCTCATTCATACACAGATGGTTTCATATCACTGTAACTCAACTTATGCTCTGAATGATGTTCTCATTCAGATGTAAAATGACCTTTGATTGATTCAAGCTAGAGCTAGAAGGCTGTTCTATATTCAACACAGCATTCACACACAAGTTTAACATACTTAAACATACACATCTTGACTTGACACTTCAGGTGATTTGCTTTGGTATCTCCATGTAGACACAATTAAAGGCTTTTATCTCCAACCTCTAACAATACCCAGAGGGAAAGAGGGAATGGGAAAAGGCAGAGTCTGTTGCTGCTGGTTGCATATTCAACTGAAGAGAGAACTCATCATCTCAAAAGACACTTCCAGGATATCTTATGCATCTAACTCCTCCTCTACAGCCCACAGAAGCCCTCTTTTCCTCTCTAGTTCTTTTCATTCCTCTTGGATGGTGAGGTTATTTGATAATTAAAAAAAAAAAAAAGAAAAAAGAAGAAGAAACATGAACCAAGTGCTTCCCAACTATTTTTTGTGCATTACCCGCACTACACCAGCACTGTGGTATTTTTTTTTCTTGAAATTTACCTACTTGCCCAGCAACCACCCACGAAAAAAGCAGACCAATGTACACAGGCTACTGGAGCTTTCTGCTGTAGGAGCTTTACATAATCCCAGTAATTTTCATCAAAGAGCTGTAAAGATCATTAGGACAAAACAGTGATTTTCACCTATAGCTTTGAGTTAGAATCCTAATCTCTACACCTATTGCAGGTAACTTCCTCTTACAGCTAGAGAGATTTTTATCTCCCTAATCCTCAGGACATTAATGCCTACATTAAAAAGTGATACTATCACTGTTATCAATCTATTTAAGGCGCAGTAAGAATAAAGTAAATTGTAAATTGCTTTGATGAGAAAGCTTTGCCATAAGGTGCTAAGTAGAACAGGTCAGATAAAGCATACATTTGACAAACATTGGCAGTATTTCTGTTCATCAACAGATGGTAGCTTTTTGAAAAAAAAATATTATTATTATAATCTATGTGAAAGTAAGCACCAAACAGTACCTGTACTCAACATAGTGCAAGCTGTTTTGATTGGATAGATGGATCGCTTTAAGCTTCCCAACTAAATAAAGTTAACTCATAAGACATTTTAAGTGAAAACTGAGTTATTTGCAGAAAGTTAATCTCAAACATGCTGTTTCTAGAAACCTGTTAGGAAGGTTACTGAAACAGTATAAGGAATGTGAAAGAACACAGAAAACATAGATTTTGGAAATGTTTATAGAGCCCCTTCTACTACCCGTACAAGTTTGTTGAGGAATCGTAATTAACACAAAATTTTTGTAAAACAAAAACATCTCCACATCAAGTGCACTGGCCGACCGGGGCTATTAGTCAGCACAAGCCTAGCTTCTATATTAGCAGCTGCAATCTTTAATTTAGGAGTATTGTATCTTATCTGCACATATTTATATATATTTATGTATTTTACAAACGTTCAATTTCATTTTGCTTAACACTAGTTAAGCAAAACCTACAAAACCAGTCATGCATTAAGGCGAAATTAAAAGAGGAATATACACCTATTAGGTAATTCACAGAAGGCGCCAGTTCAACGGCTATGGAGATTAAATTAGGTTATTTTGAAGTGTTCCTCACATCATCTCCTCTCCCACACCTTCTGCTGTGCCCCTCAGCTCTGACCCATAGGGCAGAAGGCAGGCAACTCACTTCTGTCTTACAAAAATCCCAAGCAAACCACAGCACATGTCCAGTTGAAAGTCTGTGTAACACAGGTCAAAATACGCTCTTAGTATCACTTGACACAATAACTAATGGTTAAGCAAAAGCAGAAAATGAAGCAACACCGCTTACACCCAATAGTTGGGTGTAACAATTCCACGTGAAGGCAATTACATAGACGTAAATCTAGTAGGGATGTACTATAACAAATTTATATTAATTCTTGCTTCATGTGTCATTAACACCTAATGGAATGTTTCAAGGTGTTTACAAGTCCAAAGTAATAATAGATCACTCTTAATTAACACACAGTAAAAATTTCACAGAAGTCTCAGTGGAAGAAGAGGGTTGTTAAAGAGATTGCTTCGTATCTCAGTCACAGACTGCCCCCTCCTTTCCTTCTATGAAATGGAGAGCAAGTAGGCTACAGGTGTGAGAAACCAAACTAATAGGCTCAGACAGACCACAGGAAAAGGTAACTAAAAAGAATCACACATTTTCCTTCTCATAACCTCTGAAATCAAGAAGAGCCAAAGTTGTGTTTTAAGAACTGTTCTGTTTGAAGACGCTTGCAAGTACTGGACACAAAAAATTAAAGACAAGGTACAGTAGCCTTATACTGGCATATGCTGGATATTACTAGACAGATGAGTCAACTCTTATTTCAGAATTCTGAGTAAAACCAGGATTTCTCCACCAAAAAAAAAAAAAAAACAGATTTGTATACTATTGTCTAAAATCATGACGTAAATACATTCAGTGGTCAAGAATTAAAGTAGAATCATTCAAACCTCAAGATATTTATCATACAATTATTCATAAGAGCACTTCTTCCCTAAAAGTCATTACATCTTTTACAACTTCAGAACATACGAACAAAATGATATACTGAACACGAATGAAAAGCTCCAAACTTGACTTTTATAGGCAATAGCAAGTTCAATATCGTGAATCAGTCCTTTTGAGAAACAGATTCATTGTCGGTTTCCATTTTTAGCAAACAGAGCACCAAGGTGCTTCGCATGGAAGAAATCAACAGCACTTGGAGATGCAAACACAACGCCAATTCCTAAGACACTTCCTCAACACATCCCATGCCCACGTGCAGCATTTGAGCAGTGGGGCTTCTCTAGGAGATGCAGTCCTGACTTTTTGCACTAATCCTAAACATGTTGGTTGAAAAACGTGGGCACACTGTCCACCATTCTCACCACTTGTTTCCTCCATCTTATAGACACCTAATAATTAGTGTCAACACAGATAAAATTCTGTAACACCCTACTCAAAGATTCCCATACAACTCTCCAAATACTCCATACACTTGTCCCTTTCTCCACTGCTATTGAAGTTCAAAGACTTTAATACTTTCATGTATTGCCTCATCTTAGTGAAACCAATCAGGAAATTATAATTTAGTCCTAATGCATACTTCAGAAACTTGCTATTACTCTAGCGAGCAAAATTCCTCCTAAGAATAGTTCCCCAAAACTGCACAATTTAAACTTATACTGGAAAGTAACAAGCACACGCATTTCTGAATTCAGTAACGTGCAAAAACAAACAACAATAAATTCTCCCAGTGGAGTTAATGAAACATTTTGGATAAAATATTTCAATCATGCCTACAAACCTATCTACTTTAAGACTGCCTATACACATGCTTATCTACTTTAAAGATGTCTATATAGGACTACTGCTTTCTCACTGAGCAAGGGAGAGACTAAAGCCTGGGAAAAATGCTGAAAACGTTCATGTTTTAAATGTCTGATGTAATGTTTAGGTCGGAATATAACTGACCTTGGTTTATCAGTTCCTACCCTCAGGACTAAGCATTTGATTCGACACAAAATAATATATTATGCTTCTAACATCACTATAATGGAAAAATACCTCAGCTTGAACTCTTTTTTTTAAAAAAGGCATCTTGCCATCAGGTCAAAGAGTCTATTACACTTGCACTTCTGCTTATCGTGTAGCAAAACCTAGGCAGAGTCGCATCAGGCAGAACCACGCAACAGGTTCACATTGCACACAACTCTTCTGGCAGCAGCAGTTTATTTATCCCTGCCTGCAACTTTACCAGCCTTTCTATGTGGATGCTGGCAATCACCAACTTGCATTGTTCCCCAAACTAACAACGTTATCAAATGCTTTTCGGTTTTAGTAGATGTTAAGTCTCAAAAATCACTATCATTTCCCATCCTCTTTTGGCGCTCTCCGCAAAAACTAAATCCCCTAGCCCATAAACTACTTCCACAATAAATGCTAACCCAAGTGAACACAGCGACCTCGATGGGGAACGTCCAAAGTCGTGCCCCGCAAGTTTTCAAAATCCAGCAGAAAAGATTTCTGATCAGTGGTATCTGCAAAATGCAGACATAAAAAAATAACCAGTGGGTATGGACGTGTCACTTTCCCAGCCCTCTCCCCACCGCACTCACTTCCACCCCCAACTTCTTTGCTGGTTTTCATGCAGATTTGTGCCAGACATTCGGCATCCTCATTAAGTGGTGTCTGGCAACCTGCCTAAGTTTTAGTGGGTTCTGGGAATGCCAATATATTAACCAGAGGATGTTCTGCATACCCTAAAGAGATTTTATTCAAGAAAAGTCAACCATTTGGCACAAAGAAAGCTTAATTCAAATCTAGGAAAGCTCTCCACTGGCAATAAGAAGAGAAATTGCATTTAGGTTCTTCCTAATTTCTGTCTCCTATCTGAAAGTTTGACGGAGAGCAAGATCATTTAAAAGGTCAGAGTGCTGTCTGTAATAAGATTTTACAGAACAGAAAAGCAGATATGAACGGCACAGACCCAGCACAACATCAAGAAAATGATTCATTTTCACTCCCTTGTCTCTTGTGACCAAAATAATCTTAATCAGGAAGATTAAATTTACCTACTATTATGCTGAGTGATAACGAATGGTGATATGGGTACTTGCAAATCTCCTTCGCTTAACTAAACAATAAGAAAAAGCATTTAGCAAAATGCACCCACATTTAGCATATTCCAAATACGCTAAATCAAGGCATATGCTACTGAAATGCATACATTAAATAAATATAGATAATGAATACGGAGACATTTTGCCAGCATGAAGAACAGAAAACACTGTAATGCTGTGATCACTCTTTCGAACTCGCACGCTTCCTTTCTACTGCAGTGCCCTTACAGTTACTATCACTCAACTGACAGTCTCAGAAGTAAGCACGTAAAACTCCTCTCTGAAATAAATAACTTACATTTCTCTTTCAAATACAAGGTTCTGAAGAATGCAAATTAAAAAAAAAGGTCAACAGCTTTCCTTCACTGGAACATTCTGCCTGTGCAGCACATAGTAAAAGTTAAAGGACACTGGACAAATGTGTAATTATTTTGTTCTGAGACTGTTTCTGCAGACTTAGGTACCTAGAGAATCCCATTAAATGCAAGAAGCTATTCAGCTAATCGAGTCCTCTGCTATCATTTAACCATCACTATCCATTTTTACAAAGAAATTCCCTTAAACTGACATTTACTTCAAACTCATCACTTTGATTTGTGCAAAAATTTGCTCGTTTCCTGACAGCAGCTCCAAAATATCATGATCCCTTTATAATGACTAATTAGCACCAGAGAGTTAACAAGAAATCAATTAAAACCAATTCCACTTAAATGGTTGAGTGTACATATTAGAAGTCTGACAAAAATAAGATTATGTTTGGTGGGAAATAAATTTTTAGCTATCTAGGCTGCCTTTGCTTAGACATCAACCTTCTAGGCAAGACGGCTATTCTTAAAAATAGCTGTCAACTGAGAAAAGAAAATGTATATGTATGAATCATTTCACTACAGGGTTGGATTCCCAGCAACTGATGCACCACTGTTCTGGCATCAGTGCCTCTAACGAGCAGCTGATACTAGCTTGGTGCCATTGAAGAATTTCACGGTTACCACAGAACCAATCTGCAAAGATATTCGTCTCCATACTCCTAGAAGTATTTGTATTCCCTAACTGGCAATTCATTCGCAAGGAGCTGTTTTAAACTATTAGAAACCAGAGAGAGAAGAAAAAGAAAAAAAACAAAAAACACTCTTCCAAGGCCACTCGTAAGTTAAATGCAAGAACCATTTCTACCAGTGCCAAGAGCTGGTGGGCAAGTATGTGTTTTTTAGCCCTTCAATTCTCTCAAAAGTAATTTAATTCAACACAATCTCTCAGACACGTCATTTTTTTTTTATAATAATTTACTTATTTCTGATTTACATATCCTGAAAGTACTCCCAATGATTTTAGACAGCATCACTCAAGTGCAACCAGTTCTTGGTGGTAGGGTAGCAGCCGCTAGAGAGAGTACTGCAGGGCAGCTGTGAAAAAGAGAACTAAAGTTTGGACAAGAAAATTAGAGGGAAAACTTCATTCTCATTCAAAAAAAATAATAAAACAAACATACAAAAGAAAAAAACAGACGCGGTACCTTCAGTGAGCAGAAAACTAACAACTCCTCATCTTTTCAGGTCTTGCCTTAATGGTCCTACGCAGAGAAAACAGCAACATCTTCTTAAAAATCACAAAGAGACAGGTTATCTCTAAACTGTTAGGTTAGACTCCTGCTCAATGATTTGCATCTCACTAAATGCAATTCTGCTCTGCCTCAGTCTTGAATCCCAATTTCCTTCTACTCCTGCAGCTTCCACCGAAGGCTGAACTCAAGCTTCATCAGCCAAACGCTGCCTAGTGCCTGTAATGTTTCAATTAACATAAACCAATGGTCTGTAATATACTGTCTCACATTGTTAACTCATTCTGTGTTATGCATTTATCATCATTTAGGCCTGCACGGGCATCTTAATTTACTGGCGAATACCAGTGTGCCTTATGTGCATGCAGCAATGGTCTTCACGTACCCAAGAATCAGAATTAAATAAGCTGATATAAATGCAGAATATATAAGATGTAATGATATAAGATGTAGATATAGATTTTACTTCTATGCATAACCGCATACTTGACGCATTCCGATGTCAGTTCTCCGCACACTGCTTGCTTTACCTATCGCAGTAACTTAATGCCTGGTGCTACCACTCCGGCACAGACATGGACAGGGAGAGAACCATCGCTACTCAGCGAACGTGGACGCGGGGAGGTCGGTCAGAGTGCTTCCCCCCAGCCTGCTGTCCTCCCCGCAAACCCTCCCCTGGTACTTACAGCCAGGGAGCCCTAATATTTATATCCTCATTAGTGGGACCATACACGTGTGCACCACACGCGCAGTTATTCATCTCTACTCAACAGCGCATCACCCGGTGCTTAACCAATTCTGGGCTGTTGCAAGGGGCACGTTTCCTAGAAGCCTCACCCAAGAAGCGATGCGGGGAGGCAGAACACAAGTTCTGCCATACAAACACCACTCAGCGGCTGAGGAATGAAAAGCCAAAGGCTCGTCCAGAGAGGTACATTACTGTACTTAGGCAGCATCTATGTTCTTACCTCGTCTGTGCCTACCGGTAATTGCCTCTCGGGCTTTCTTACTGAGGAAAACTCTCCCTCCTCAGCTAGCCTCAGACGGAAGGCGCTGCACACTCTTCATGCTACGTGGTGCACCTTTCCATTCCCCACGCATTTAATGCAAAAGTTCTTCTGTTTGCAAGAACAGATAAACCTCTCAGTTTTCCTTCCTGACAGGAAGATAGCCGTGTTTTAAATCAATAAAACTTTTACAACGCCACACGCTATTTCTAGCAGCGTATGGAGTTGTTCGCCAGATCCCTGCTCTCTTGCACAGCCATCACTTGCTGCTCACAAAAGGGTCTGAACCTTTCTGGGGAGGAAAACCCCACCACAGCCTTTATGGCTGCGGGCACTCGTTCAAGAAGATGTACCTCCGAGTAGGGAAAAAAATTTTTAAAAGTTACTTTTGCCTTTTGCCCGTTTCCTGTTTATTCCCCGGTGAAGCCTACCCGCAGCGGTGCGCTCGCCTCTCCCCCGGAGCCACCCACCGGCACGCGGGGAGCGCCTCGGGGACGTGGGATGCACGCGTCCAACGCGCGGGCTGCGGGCAGACGCGGCAGGCAGGGCTGCACTTCTGCTAATAAACTTTAAAAAAAAAAAAAAAAAAAAGGGGGGGGGGGGGGGCACTTTGTCAAATATAGGTCATTTGTGCGCCAAGGCGGCAGCCCCCCCCTCCGCTCCTTGCCCTTCCTGCCAAAGTTGCCTGCCCGGACCGCGGCCTCTGCCGGGGTGGGGGGCAGCCCGGGACCCCAAAACCCGGGACCCCGAAATCCCGGGACCTTCAAACCCCGGAGCGAGCTCGGCGATCCGGCCTCGATCAGCTCCCCGGGGGCCACCCCCCCCCCGGCTCCCCCCAGCCGCTCCCCCCGGTGCCCCCCGCACTCACCTCCCCCCGGCCCCCGCCGAGCGGACGGGGCGCCCGCCGCCCCCGGCAGCCTCCCTCGGTGCGCTGGGGCTGGCTCCGCGGCTGCCTCCAACTCATCCCCAGCCTCGCCGCCGCCGCCGCCTCCGCCGCCTCCTCCTCCTCCTCCTCCTCCTCCTCCCCCCGCCCTGCCCGCCCCGCTGGCTGCCGCCTGTCTGCGGCGAGTCTGGCTCTGGCGGCCGGGCGCGGGGCCGCCGGCGCGGGGGAGGGAGGAGGAGGAGGAGGAGGAGGAGGAGGAGGAGGAGGAAGCGGGGGAGGGGCGGCTGTGCTCCTTCCCCTCCCCTTCTCTCCCCTCCCTTCCCCTCGTCTCCCCTCCCCGCCCCGCCCGGCTCGGCACAGCCCGGCTCGCCAGCCCACACCGCCCCCTGCCGGGGGGATGCGCTGCGCCCCCCCCAGAGTGCCCCTTATCCCCCCCCCCCCCCCAATTTGGGGGGGGGGGGGGGGAGCAGCCGGCCCGAGGCCCCCCCCCCTCTCCGCAGCCGGTGCTGAAGGCAGGGTTGGCAAGGCACGGTGTGTGTGTCGGGGGGGGGGAGGCTCCGGGCTCGATTTTGTCCCGTGCAGAATGAGAAATTTTGTGACATCTCCAAAAAATGTTGCCCGACAGGAAAAGCCCGTTCCGGGCACGGCCCCACAGGCACGAACCCAAGGCAGGGTTCGGCCCCGCCTCGCAGAAGGGAGGCAGTGCTCACCCGCAGGTGCTGTCCAGCCCTGGGCTGGTAACACCCCAGTACGGCCATCCGGCCTCCTGTCACCATCCCTCTTATCTCCGTATCCTCCTATCTCCGTGACCCCCCTTGGGGCTGTGACACCCTGGGGGAACCTGACCCTCAGCTGTGCCCAAGCCAGGTGGCAACAAGTGCAACAGCCCTAAGCTGTGAATAAGTTTAAACACCAAAGAATTGATGCACCGTCACCACAGGGAAAAGAAAGGAACCCCCATTTCTACAAATTCCCATCATCAGTCTCAGTCCACATCCCCGTCCATGACAGACTCTGAAGATTTCCCCTTCCTCACTGTACATGTGAGCCAAGAAGAGTAGCAGGGAGCGGGTAATGCCATGGGCTCTCTTACTCACCACAAGCACATGCCTGTTGCACTCGAATGCGCTTCTGAAGTTGAGGTGGTTTCCTTCCTGGCCTCACCTCTGTCCAGTGTCAGGCTGAAGGGAAGCTGCGAGTCTGCCGGCAGGAGACGGGAAGCCATCAGGCAACCCAGGGCCAAGGAGGCCACGCCGTGAAGATCGCCAGGGCCAAGGCCCGCAGCTTGAGCTGGGGTCACCAGGTGAGACAGAAAATGGAGAAGCAGGGTATGAATTCCAAAAGAGAGAAACAGCAGCGAGAGATAATTTTAGCAAACATATGTTGGGTTAATCAGCAGGGAGCCAAAGAAGTATCAAACAATACAGGAAAGAACAGCTTCCAATAATCAGGGTGATATGTCCGGGGGCTGCTTCTCCTCAAAGTTGCAAAAATCATCCAAAGCTCACAGGCTTAATAATCACCACAGTCGACTCCCACCTGCATTTTACTGGCAAACTGAGAGAACTCCGACTTCCAGCCTGCAAACTGTGGTTTGCAACCAGGAATCAAGCGCCCCGTTTCCCATTGTGTCCCGGTGATCTGTGCACTTTGTAACAAACGGGTTGGACACGCTTCGGCTCTGCTCCCTTCAATGACTTCTCAAGGAAAACAAGAAGTCGCTCACTTCAGGCAGAGGTTCTTGTCGTGTGCAAAGTAATATCCCCAACCCATGGAAAACTTTGCAAGGCATAACAAAGTCACCCATCAAGTAACAAACCATATCTACGCAATACCTGTAGAGTGGAAAAAATTGCCTCTAGAAAGGAAAGATGTGGAAGAGTAGATTAAGTGGACTGTTTTCATTTACTTTCACACAGAAAACCAATCCTTTATTGTGATAACAACACAGTGAATTTTCCCTGAGAGCACCTCTGCCACACATGGTCCCTTACGAACTGGTGCAATCTATTCCAAGTTCTGTAGCGGACACGATCACGCTTGTAGATATAAAGCCCCATGTACTAGAGACTGGAGGTGCTCTTTTGTTGATTTTGTTTGTTTGTTTTTAATACCAATCGTGGCTTGAAGGGATTTCTGCCATTTCTTCAAAATGCCAAATACATGTCTAACTCAAATCCTCACAAGTTGGTTAAACAGGTTGAAAAGGACTAGTTTAACTACTGCCAAACATATATATATATAATTCTCTTATATTTTCAAGTTTTCTTTCTCTCATTTCTGACAGAAATCAAAGTGTCAATATATTTTTCTCAAAACATTTAAATTTTTAAGCTTTAATTAAATTTAAAATTAAGTTCTTATATTCATATTTTCAGGCCATACACACCAGATTAACCAGAGATTAACCAAACTACAAGATAATTTTGACTCAAAGATTTACGTACTTTGAAGGTCATAGAAAAGTATAATGGCAGCAATTTGGGATATTTTGGGTATGTAGAAGGAAGACAGTAAAAAAAAAAAAAGCATACTGGTACAGATGGTCAGAAAGAGCTATGTGTATATTGATCTATGCCAGGAAAAAGAGACAAAGGTAACACTCGGTACTCCTGGTACTCTTGTTCCTATCTGAGATATCCCTGGAAGAGACAAGCTGAAACCTAACATACCGGCACGTGAAAGAAAGAACAATTCCTTAGATATATAAATTCCTTTACCTTTTAATCACCGCGATTATCATTTCCAGGTTCTGTTCAGTGTCTGGATGAAGTACAGCTCCACTTAAATATGCCTGAAGAATGTCAGCATTTCCAAAATTTAAAGAGAGAGAGTCTAAGGGGAGTGTTAAGATTTATCTCCTGATAAAGTGATACATCACGGGAGATCTTGGAACTGCATAGAAGTTTCACTCTAAAGAGAATCCCAGAGAGGGCTTGGGTGTGTGAAGAGACTTGTTAATGAAATAAATGAATAAATAAGAATTCTCTTCTGTGAAAGCAATACTCTCAATATCACGATGCTGGGTTTTCAGACCCATTAGGTTGCACTGGCATCCTGCTGGTTTTTCCTGGACAAAGAAGAAAAAGCCCTTATAATTGATTTAAGGTCTGGGTAGACCTGTGCATGATTTCTTTCTTTTCTTTATCTTTCCCTCTCAACCTGCTAACAGTGTAGTTAATGTTTGGGCTGTTGTTGGTGTTAGTTTATTTATTTCTGTACTACTCTATCTTCTCATCTGGTAATAAGAGTGATTTCCGTGCTAGTGGGAGGCCGCACAGTAACAACAGGAGCGGGCAGTCACCCCTGCCACGTCCAGAACCCCGCACAAGCACCAAGGAAACCTCAGAGGCAGCTCTCTGCTGCCTCTGTAACAAACCCATGGCCCAGTCTTGCTGTTAGCTGTCGTCAGAGACGCACAAGCCGGTGAAGCACGTGGTCTGCATGCCCAAATCCATCACCGGTAGGGCCCCTTCTCTGGGCTTACTGCATACGCTGCCGCTGCTGTCACCTCTTTCCTCTGAGCCCTGCAGCCTGCAAGATGTGCTGTGGTGCTGGGGAGGAAGCCAGCGGAGAAAGTATTTGAACAATTAGGCTGAGAGGAACAAATCTGAATCCAGGGACAGGGTGGCTGCTGGTTTTGGTTACAGGTGACTCATCTTGTTTCCCACCAGGAAGCCACAGGCCAGTGCATCTCAAGTGTTACCGATTCCTATGATCTGTTTCACTGAGCGAACAAGGAAGATAAAATTAAAACCATTCAAACCGCAGTTAAGAACGCAGCCAAACAACACATGGGTGCGCGTAATGGGCCAGTCTTACTAAACTACGTGTAAAAGCATGCTACAAGTAAAGCAACACCTAAAACTAGTTAGAAGACTTTTTGGTAGGGATTTTTACCCAAGAGGTCATCCTGACTTATCTCCCAGTTGTCCACCAGGAGCAGATAAGCACTGATGATTTATGGGGGAAAAAAAAAAAAAAAAGAGACTGCAGCCTTACTGGCACCCTGCAGTACACAGGGACAGAAAAAAACTTCAGTATGCTAACTTCCAAAAGGCCCTACTCAGTCAAGCCGCTGGGGTGGGGAGGGCTGATTTTTGCTGGTATTTTGTGTTGTAACACAAAATCGACAACTTCTAATGTTTCGGTCACAGAGGGATGGAGCCCTCAGCCTGCACTGAGCTTCAGAGTAGGTGCAAGGTCTTGCCATGTACCCCGATGCCCAACCAGATACGCACAAATGGACTCATGGGGCCCCCTGACCATGCACAGGGAGCTCTGGGATCTTGACGGTACTTCCAACAGCGTGTTAGAGTGGTGTGCAGTCGTGCCGCTCCGGTGACTGTGCTCTCACTGATATGACCACTTTGTCTGCCTTGTTAAGCAGGTGATAGGTATTAAAGCGATGACATGAGGGGAAAAGTATGTAAGGAAGTAAGTAAAGCCATACAAGAAAGACTACTTATAACATTTGGCTGTTGCAGAAAAAAAAAATAATTTAAAAAAAACACTGTTCTAGTCATTCACTGAAATCATACGCCAACTTGTGTGTTGCTCTGGGTGCACGTGCACGCTCACTCATTCTGCAATGTGCTGTTCACCTGCCAATTCCACCCACACACCTGCAGACCTCTCCACTAGATGTCAATCTCAGTTTTAGATAATGACACAAATCTTAAGAGATGTTTTGGTTTTCTTGTCATGCGGGACCTAACTAAATGGGTTTTCCTGCTAAATAAAATGCAACATCAGGCTGTAAATTTAGCGAGCATTACGAATACCCAGATTGTACCCTTGGGTTTTAATAAAAAGGTAACGTTAACAGAGCATACATTTCTTTGTTCCCATAAGGTTTTGGACAGCAGAAAGGCTTGAAAGGACATCATTAGGCAAAGAAATATAGAGAAGGCAATCAGCAATCAACTACAATGCTCCCAGCTACTGAACGCAGCAAGTAATCCAAGAGGCTGGCAGTAATCTCGGTTGGACACGCGTTCTCTATCTCTTGTTGTAGTTTCAAAACCTGTAAAGTTGGCCATGTAATCATGGCCATGTAATCATGGCCAACAGCACCAGGCACCAAAAGACAGCACCAATGTACCAGTGAATTTGGAGCCTGTAAAAAAAAAAAAACAGTGGATGAAAACCTTTGGCAACTATTGTCACAGAACTTAGACAGAACTGATGCACAGACAAGACAACCGGCACCCCCAAGACTCCCCAAACTATAACGGCAGTAACCACCTCCTCTTTTTCCTGGAACAAGAGTTAATGTTAAAGAGTTAGTACTTCATTGGGAATGAGCATAGATCAAGTTGCCAGGTCTACCTTTAGCTTCTGATAAATCAGCCAAGAAGCTATGATGTGGAAACCCAGCTGCAAGGAACCAAGAGAAATGGGCTGAGATCATACCACTTAGGTTACCAAATACCACATACATTGCATTAAAGAGAGAAACTATATTCCCTGTTAAAAGGGGGCTGAAATGACAGAACACCAAATGAAAGTTCTAGATCAACATCTTATTATATAGGCTCAACAATGTATGTAGTAATTTGATAATATTTGAACATCAAATAAAAAACAAATACTTAACGTGACTATTCCTCTCTTTTGATAAAAAGGACCCTCAAACCATTTTTCTTGCAGTTAGCAGATCCTTACAGATCTACCAAGTGTCTTAGGAGGCAGCATAGATTGAAGGCATGGAATCCTAACCTGAAACAGGTTGTTGACAGCGTTGCTTTAAAATAAAAATAGCAACTACAGCTCTGAACTGATTCCCTGACTTGTATTTGAAATACCAAATTGTCTAGTTTGCTGAAATGTTGATAGCACTACCACATTAAAATAGAAAGGTATTTAGTAACTTCCATATGCTTTCACATTCATTTATCTGCTTTACAAATGTAGTCCATTTTTTTTTCTGATGGGGGGAAAAAAGCCCCCAGTATGCAAAATCATAATGATAGTAAAATGCTATTTCTAAATCCTCTCACAGCACTAGAGCACTTTGGACACTGCTTCAGTGACTTAACAGATGAATTAATAAGCAGAATGTACTCTGTTACTATCAATTTACGTCCAATTGTACAACTCTATGTTTTCTGCTTTGCAAAATGAAGTCTTTGCCATGTAAAGGATACAAGATTTCCTTTATAATAACATTTCACAAATATATTTTAATTTTCGATCTGAAGTCAAATTGATTTGTGCTGGAGGACAAGGCTTAGTACCTCCATGAGACAGATGGAGAATCTCACTGTCCATGCCAATGGCGAAGGCATTAAACAGCACTGGTCCCAGTACCAACCCCCGAGGCAGCACCACTGGTTACTGTTCTCCACCTGGACACAGACACTGCGAACATCCAGCCAATTCCTTACCCACAGAGTGGTCCATCCATCAAATCCATGTCTCTCCAACTTAGAGACAAGGGTATCATGGGGGACAGTGTCAAATGCTTTGCACAAGTCCAGGTAGATGATGTCAGTTGGTCTTCCCCTACCCAATGCTGTAACTCCGGCACAGAAGGCCACCAGGTTTGTCAGGCATGATCTGCCCTTACTGAAGCCATGTTGGCTGTCACCAATCACCTCCTTGTCTTCCGTGTGCCTTAGCATAGGTTCCCAGAGGATCTTCTCTGTGATCTTGCATTAAAAACAGTCAGAATCAGGTATTGATCAAAATTTACATTTTAGTGTTCTATCTACTGGACCATAAAGCAGCTATTGACCGCTCGTTGTTTTATAAAATTTAATTTTTAAAGTATACCAAAACCCCTTCTTCTCCAAAAAACTTAGCCAAAATTACTTCCTTAGCTACCAGTTCTACTGCACTGCTTTACATTAGTTGTGGAGGAAGTAACCAGTTTGGAAAACACTTTCAAATAAAAGAATTGCCAAATGTTGTTGGATGGAATCCTAACTCTTTTTCAGGTCCACATCAGAAATCCCAACGACTTCAGTAGGACCAGGATCAGACCCATTTTTTAAACACATGCATATGCACACGTACACACACAACCTATAGAAAATACAGATAAAGAATGCTGTGCTCATCTAGTACTAAAATGAAGCCATGACCCAAAAACTTTGGATCATGTCATAGCAATGGGGAAATCATATGAGAAGGTTGCAAAACAGAACTAATTACCAATAAGAGCATCAAGATGTTAGGCCAAACTGTAGTGGGAGAATCAGTATTGCAACGTGTAAGCATCTGTCTTTTCTGGTCACCAGTATAATTGTCCTATTCAACTGCCCATACTGCCAGCTTTCAAATCCTTCCCAATAATTTGACACATCCACATGTTTTTACAAGACACTCAATTCTGCCCCTCTTAGGGCTTCAAAGAATAATTCTACCTTTCTATTTAGGCAGTTCAAATTAAAAAAATAAAAAATAAAAATAAAAAAAAACTTATTTTGAGATAAGGATCATCTTCACTGTGTCCCTGGTACTGTACAGAGAACCTTGTAAATTCTTGAACTTAAAAATAAAATTGCCTTCATTTTAAGAACCCTACACTGCAATAAATTTGTTTTAGTTCTGCCCTTCAGCTTTCCCCAGGATAAAGCTGGAGAGCTCCGAAATGTTACCGACGTCCACTTACTACAACTCCGCCTTTTCTCTTTCTCCTTTTGTCCCCCACTTTTGGGATCCTTTTAAAACAAAGCCTTTCCATTAATGCAGCATAGAAAATTTTGAGGACTGTACTGTGAAGGAAGGCAACTAAAATTAAGACAAATCGCTTGGACAGACAGCACAGTACCCTAATCGCATATAGACTCATATGAGCGGTAGCTGAGTGCTTTTCATGTCTAAGAGACAACGACAACCCTACCTCTCCCTCAAGGCATCACAGGCCAGCACCGCCCGACCTGAGAGCTGCATTGTCCAGAACCAGAGCAAATGGAACCTGCTGCTGACTGCGTCTGGTTTGCTTCATTGCCTGCTGTGACCAAATGCATTTTTTCATGTCTGAAAAAAACATTCCTACAATTGCTTACTGAAATACTGAAAATAAGACTGTTGTGGTATTCCCCTCTAGCAGACTACTCCCAGAGAGCTCTTAGGAATCCTGTCTTTGCTCTTTTCTGTTAAATTTGTCACTTTTTTTTCTACTTTTAATCCTCTCCAGTACTTTTGCAGATCATCTGTAAGATATCTTTAATATTCAAAATCCACATAACACAGTAGTTTAATGCCTTCCATTAACAGCTCTCAAGGCATTTCGTTGACATTAATCAGCTGTATCTCACCAGCCCAGACACACACTAGCATTATTCCTATCCTGTGGACAAGAAAACAACAACAGAGAGGGCCGAGTGGCAGAATCCATCCTCACAGCCAAACTTTAGCCACTAGATCCCAAACAGCTTGAAGAAGGACAAACCGTGCCCTAATGCACAGATCCGGATGACTGCATTAACAGGAATTCCTCCAGTAACTTGCTGCCTCTCATCTCAGATACTTCCTTAGCTACTCACTTATTTAAAAGCAGGCTACCTACAGATCTTTAACATACCTTACAGGCTCCAAGAACAGAGCCCAAAATAAAAAGTCATTAAAATTAATCTTTCACAGTTATTTTAGCATCAGCATAATAAGTTGAGAGAATGTGGAATACATAAAAGTGATAGATTTTTACATCTTTTTCCTTTAACACACTATTCATTTGGCTGGCACCTTCAGCACTCTTCACTGACAGTTGAACCACTTTAAACAAGGCACTACTAGAAAAATATATTCAAAAACCGTTGAGAAAAATGTTTCTACATTTCAAAATTTTAACTCCAAAGCTTGTGTATATCATCGTTATGGATACAACCCTACCAGGTTATTCACATATTTCTGTAGCGAATGTTAAAGTACGAAGATGTGCCCTGTCATGTTGTGAAAATGATATCCTGATTCGTATGTTTAATGCAATGAGATGCATGAAAAAAACACTGTATTTTGCTCTCAAGCCTATGAAGTGGAAGAGTATTTTACTACATTCAAAGACAGTTTTCTGCAACTGATTAGGAACACTATGCATTCATTATACACTGTATAATACAGACTTTCATGAATAAAATGAAATTAAAAAAAAAAAAAAAACCTTTTCCTAAGTTAGGAGGCAATTTACTGAAGTTTTGTGTTTTTGCTTTTTGTTCTTATTATATTAAGTGAGAAGATGGATTGTAATCCTAACATTGAAGAACTCCTGGTGCAGATCAATGCACTTTCAGAAATTCTTCTGATACAATACAATTTGCAGAAATGTGTGTCAATCTACATTGTGGCATTAGCATCTTATTTGTGCTTCTCTTCCATTATTGCATCTTATCTTCTCTACAGTAGTTTTCCCCCTCATTGCACGGAATGGAGGCTGCCCAAAGAATGAATCCGGAATATGTAGGGGAAGAAGTTCCATTTAGTGAAGTTCTGCCTCACTTGTGCAGGGCTGACATCTTGCTTTTTTGCTCACTGTCACATTCACTAGACTGCACTCTAATAGTAGAAAATGGTGAACAAATTGTCACAAGCGAGGATGTCAAATTTACACCAAATCAGTAAATTTGCAGTAATTTCTATAAAACGTACACTCTGCCCCAACAACACATGCAAAAGAAGTTGGTCTTTAACCAAGAAAATAAATGGCTTTGACTAATCTCGTATTGACCTGACAGTAACAATTTGCATCCAGGCAGTTAATGCAAACAGCCAACGTATGGTAAGTTACGTAGAATAAGGAGACAGAGCAGGTTATTCCTGCACATACACTCGCAATATACATGCACCTACATTATGTCAGACAGTCTGGCAACATTTTAGAAAACAGCCACACCTATATCTTATGCCAATCTAAGTTATAATGTTGCCAGAAATTTTCACTTCTGCAAGCTATGTCTTTCTGGCAAGACAACAGAGATGCGAAATAATCTCTTTGTTCCTCAAACTTGAGACTTTTCACCAGTGTGCATAGATGGGCAAATAAATGTGCTTATGGTTTACTTCTTGCTGTGCCATCCACAGCCTTTTAGCACATAACCATCCCAAACTGTATTGCTTCAAAACTAGACAATTATCACACAATGAAGGCTGTTCCTCCCCATGGGTACTGGGTTATCTTCTCACTGTTCATTTTTGCTTAAGCATTGTCGTTGCAGTGATATTTATTTATTTCTCTGCTGTGCTGGAGAGCGGTTGTTATTCTGAAAGCATGAGATGTGAGCAACAACTTGCTTGAATTACAGCACATGCAGCGAGGCCCTGCAGAGACCTCAGAGCCCCCCCAGGGGAACAGGCAAACTCTTATCTCCTAGTCCTTGCTCCCTCCAAATATCTGCCCTTCTGCTGGGGGCAAGGCAGCAGAGCAAAGAAGATATTGTTCTGTTCAACACCATTCCTGGCACCGCATCCCAACAGCAACGTGGAGATCTTGGCGAGGAACGGCACAGCTTGGAGTGCTTTAGCAGTTGCACGGGGCATTCAGCCAGAGGCTGCACAGCTGCTGCTGGAAGAGACTCCAGGCTACCCTCTCGCCTCCTGGGCCTCTCTGCTCTCACAGATCTCTCACTGATACTGTGAAGGTTGTAACAGTATCAGGCAGGCTCCTCTCCATCCACAAACCTCCCTATCGATCGGTATAGACTCTACCTGGTAGTTAACTGGGACAATCCAGGCATGAGCTAAGTGCTCAGTGCATTTAAAGAAGCCTCAGAGAACTTCGGAATCCCACCTGCCACTAAAAATAAAAAACAAAAATGCTTTGGAGTCAATATAGCTGTAACTTGTCTGTTCTCAAAGAGAACTACAAGAGCAGAGGAAATTATTTGTCAGTGATCAGTCTCAGCTTTGTACCAGACAGATACAATTTTATAAGAAATTCAGATGTCATTTAGAACAGTGTCAAAAGTCAAACTAAAATTAGTACCCACTGGAAGTCTTTTTTAAAGAAAAAAATACTCTCTGCAGCTTGACAAAGGAACTGAAAATATATCTCAAAATCCTGTATTTCTCTTAGCAATGTCATTGCGTTTTCCCTCATATTAAGATATGGTCCTAAAGAATCACGAGTGGGTAATTTGTCCATGTTTCTGTTTGGATGTGGCTCATAACCCATGATCGGTTTCTGTATCTTAGTAGTTCCCTCAGAGTACAGAGCTGTCCACCGCTATAGCTTGATTTACACGCACAATATCCACCTACAGGAAAAATCCTTATACACTGCAACAGACCAGGATAGGTTTTCTACATTTAACAAAACAAATAAGATTACTTTCATCAATCTTAGGCAATATTGTAATTGCCTGCACACTACGAGTTGGTGAAAGAAGGATAAAACAAACTTTGCTTAATTTGTTCTGGCACAGAGACCCCAGTCATCTACCTACCACTCTGTAAAGCGAGTTCACCTTCCTGCCATGCTGTGCCTACCCAAACTGTAGCACTCACCCCCTTCCACCGAATAAAATAGTGCTTTATTTGCAATGATTTAAATAAAGCTCTCTTTGTCCATGAAAGATCACTGTTCTTTTCAGCAAGAGGCATGATCTCACCATTCTGATATAATTGTCCCATTAACTGCATGAAAGAAACTTTACATCGCCACAGCTGAGACAAAGCACTCTAGAAGGTGAATCTAGATGTCTAGAGGGATGTTTACAATTTGCCTCATTGACAGCAAGAAGAACACGGGCCACCTAGCAATTCCCTAAGAATGAGAAGGAAAGGAAAACCAGCACGGGGCTAGGCTGACATCAAGATGCCATTCTGAGTATCCAGCCCCCCAAATACCTCATCCCCATAGTAAGTCTTTTAAGATCGGTTGGCCCCCAGATGCCTTGCAAAATTCCATCTCAGAAGGGGATTAAAGCTGTCATTTGACCAAGAACCTGCAGTTGCCCCTTCTGGAGCACCTGTTTATTTTCAAGGCTAGAATATATATTTTCTGCTCCGTGGTCTTCTGTAAGTTCTACAGAGACATCCTGTATGTAGTTTTTAGTCCAATTGTACGTTTTTGATTAAAAACTGATCAGATTTCTAAGTCACACCAAGGCAAATTTCAGAAAGAAAATGGTCATATTACTAAGGTTGGGCTTTCTTTTAAGAAAGCATCATGGTCATACAATAAATAAGTCTGTTGTAAATAGATATTACTACTCTTAACACGTTTTTTGAGCTAGTGACTTTCTTCCAAAGTCACCCTTCCTTCCAGAGGTCTAAACAAAGAATTGAATAAGAGATAATCAGATACAATAGATGTATAAAAGAAAAATCCTTTCCTTCAGATGTCTCCCAGTAAGTAGATCATTTCAGCAACTTAACGCTTATTCTTGAGCTGACATGAGTACGTGAGTCATCTCTAAAACAAACATCACAAGAGGCAGCTACAATAGAAACATGTTACCCTTCAGTGCTTTGAGAGTTTCAATTTATGAAGACTGAACCTACAGAAGCTTGATGCTGAAATAGAAGTACTGATCTGGGTGCAAGGATGCTGTAAACAGGCATCATGTTCTGTAGGTCCCACTAAGGAGCCTGAAGTCCTTGTGACTATACAGTGTTCTTTGTGATTGAAGTCAGAGATTCAGGGAATGTGGAGTCACAAGGTTAGGCCCATACACTAATCATTGGAGAAGGCAAGTCCCTGGCTAGATTCTCTTACACAGGGCTCTTTAACATGACAAAAATCTGCCTAAGCAAGCAGCCTGGGCTTTATACATCAAAAGTGCACTGTGTGAAGCCCAAGGAAATTGTCATACAACTCCCACATCACGAAATTAAGAAAAAAGCATCCAGGATAAACAGACAACACTGTACCTGCTGTTGCTGATGGAGCAGCTGTTCTCCCTTTTGTTGCTGCTTGGGGACAAGAGGATCTGAGTTTCAATCCAATCTCAAGAAGTTCAGAAAAAAATGGCACCAGTGCGTGGGCTGGTTTTCAACCAAGCTGACACAGACATCCTCATATTTGGCATCACTGTTCCAAGCTGGCCTGATTTCCAGGATGTCTTTCTGATCTGGCCAGGCTCTACATTAAAAATATATATATATTAAAATAAGTTTTAAAAAACTCCAGCTTAGATGAGTTTACATCCTCCAGATGCCTGTTATCACCCTTCTGTTAAAAATTATCTGCTGGAGGGGCTCTTTAGTACAAATGTTCCACAATCTGTTTCCTTCAGAATTAACTAACTTGACTTAAGAAAAGAAAATGTCTTTCTAACCTAACTCATTTTGACAGACAGGTTAGAGAATGACTACACACAGAACTAGTAGATCTGAGACAATTATCATCACCAGCTGAAAAGAGGGTGACAAACAGCTGAGGGGCAGTTACCTCAAAACAGAGCAAGATCCAGATAGTGACTTCTGCCCACAAATTAATTTAACTGTACTTCTGTATTTGAAAATGCAGTTTATTTCCTATACATTGCTACAATCAAGAAAAAAAATTACTAACACATGAGTAATTATGGTAGTAAAGCTAACCTCTACATCTTCAACAAACACCACTTTCTGCACAGTATCCAAAGTGTCTTCCTGAAACCTTTTTTTTAAAAGGCCAAGCTACTCCCTTACCTTCAGTGTTCTTAACATTTGTCACCTGTTTGTCTCATACATACTGCACTAGAAGTTATGAATTACTATTTCATTCTATATTCAAAAATGTGCCTTTGCAATTACACAAAATAAAACTCGTCTTTCTACAAAAGACTGGATGAGAACCTCCATGATGTAAAATAAGATCCACGATAACCTTACCGAAGCCATCAGAAGTATCTTACCTGCATTCTTCATAACAGGGTAACTACTATACTGCGACAGCTGCTTTCATTTCTGGTGATGCTAGGGATTATTCTTTTTTTAAATAATTCTGTATTATAATAGCACTTCTGGAAAACAGCCTCAGTTGTTTTGTAGGTTCTGTCTGGTAGGTTGGTTTTGTTTTAAAACTCATTTACAGCAGTACTGAAAATCCTAACAGACAAGTTCCTCTCCATCACTTGGTGATGCCTGGAGCTAAGCCAGTAGATCCTCTGAGGACTCTAGGGGGTGGCCAGAAGGGAGACAGAGAGACAGAAGCTATAGAGACTACACAAGAAATACATAGCTTATGGAACAGGCTTTCAAATTACTTCCTAACATATACAAGCTACCTAACATGTATTGTTTGAAACCAGGAAAAGCTAAGCAGATGTGAAGGTGCAGCAAAAGAGTTTTGGGGAAGAGCACAATTCACTTACATTAAATGATTTATGCAACTAAATGGCAAGTCTAATCACCAATTGCTCCAGTAGGTATGTAAATGTTTTGAAAATTGAATACCACAATATAATTGGCTTGATTTCTAAAAATAGCAAAACGCTAAAATTACTGTTCAGCTACACAGTAGGTTGCTAGCCTTTAAGCCAATGTTTTTTTGTTTGTTTTGTTTTGTTTTGTTTTTTGTTAAGCACATGGTCATATTTTGTCAGTTAAAAACAGGTAAAAATCTTTATCGCATGATTTTAGGTGATGTTCATATCCTTTATTGCATGATTTTAGGTTCTGTTCATGTGCTCACACATATTTTGCTTTCTGTTTTGTCACAAGGACAATACAGCTTAGACGCATTGTAGTACCACTTGTCTTTCCACCGAATTCTTTTGGTTACTTAATTATTATTCAATTTTCAGCTATTGTCAACAACTAAGTGCATAAAAATTCTCCTTTCTTCTTTTTTGACTCCCTGAAGAGAAACCTAAGGGGCTGGCAGATGTGTGAAGTTTAAAAACTGAAAACTAAAAACATCAAAAGTTCACGCTGCTGGTCCATTTTCTCCATAGTTTTTCTTATAACATGTGCTACATTTAGAAGAAAGACTTTTTTGAACTGGCGGTACAGCTATTAAAAAAATAACCAAAATGCTTTTTAAATAACTATGCACGGATAACATGCATATTTAAATAATTTACATCTATAATATCTACTTGTAATAAAGCAGAGGTTGCACCAAACTACGGGAAATTCCCTTCTGATCCCAATGCACAACTCCTGTTCATCTCATGTGAGAAACTGTAGAGTATCCAAGGCAACCCTTCAAAACTGGTGGTTTGGAGAGAGATTCTTATCGTTATCGACTATTTAAATCTTTAGAAAAATTCCAAAATTTCACTTGTGAGGTCATCTTTAGATTCCATTAAATGAATCTTCTGTCCTTAACACTCAGCAAAACTATTTAGAAAGGAAAGCAAACCTGTTTGAGAGAGGCTCAGAACAGAGCACTAGGCCCAGATATTCCCAAATTTTGGAAAATCTACTCCACGACGTCTTTGTTTATACAGGAGGACAGAGAGAGAAAAAAAATGTGAGGAACTGTATCGACATCAACAAAGTGAAAAGGACATTTTAATGTTTTGCATTTGCTCCCAATGTCTCCCATACAGAAAATAAATCAAGAAACCACTCCAACAACAGACACTGCAAGGATGCTCAAAAACAGTACTGAAAGCTCCTAAGCCCCACAGGACATGCTCTCGGAGAATCAATAGGGGTGACACACCTTGATTTACCTGAAAGGAAGAAAAATTTTTCATGCTCTTTGCGTCTTAAACATGCCAGTGGGTTAATTCATGAGCCTTCATTTCTCTGGCATTGCTTTCCCTCTCCTTGGAGGCCCTCGTCTCCCGACATTGACAGCACCCACAGGAACAAACAAGCGGAGGTTCTGAGTTGATTTTCACACAATTGCTGAAAACCTGAAAGATAAAGGTGAAGAACACCTGAATAGATTATTGAAAAAGAAAAAAAAAATCTGCAATATGAGGACGCGAGATATTTCTTTCTGAATGCAGAAATCCACTCGCCTAGCTATCATCTTTTACCATGAACAAACTTTCAAAGAGTGTTTCTCTCTAGTACTCATGAGTCATTTTCTAACACCGCGCCTTTGGCGGGTTGAAGCATTTTGAAAGTGGAAAGCAAACAAAATTGCTTTTAATGCACTCAGAAGAGGGTACTTCAGGTTTTTTAAAAGCCATTTTTTCTCTATCTTTTAGCTGCTAGGAGGCTTTAAATGGGACCCCTGTAGGTTTTTGTCTGTAAACCATACGAGAGCATAAAAGCTTGGAAAACTTGCAGAGATTCTGAAGCAGGTTCACACAGCTTCATTGAAACCGTGTGTGGTTTTGAAGCTCACCAGGGCTCTAGTCACCAGGAACCATTTAAAACTGCCAACTTAAAAAATAGATTTAAAACTCATAAAGGATTATGAGGAAAATGTAAGGCATTTTATCAGGCTTTCAGCTGGAAAGAAAAAAAAAAAAAACACCATTCTGTAAATAGGGAGGAATGGGTTTTCATTCTCTAAAGGTTTTTAGGTGTTGTTTCTTTGAAAACAAATACACTGCCCTAGAAGAGGGATCAGAGCAACCTCTGTAAACACAGCCTGAATTAACCTATATCAAAGCGCTTTACCTGTATCACAGAATCACACCGACGAATCCATCGTACCTACCCATGGTGACTCAAATATCTCCAAGGCACTTGCAGGATTGTTACAATGGTAATATGTCAACTCTTTCTGTCTTCGGAGGTGACACTTCTCAGCCCCTTTCAGTACCAATCAGAATAGCCAGCAAGAACGTTTGGAAACCTATCATTGCCATCCATGAATACCAGGAGAAACCTGAAAATGCTTTCATTTCTATGAAGAAACATTCAAATAAGATTTCCTAATGGAAAAATATTGCTTTAAGTACTGAGACATGAAAAAAATTATCTCGGTAGGATCTAATTTGGCATTTGCTGTCCATACGCTGTTGTCATTGAAGCCTGTGAGAGTTTTGTGCGGACCCTTACTTCAGCCAACGCTGAAATTCTAGTAAGAAACCAAGATGCTAATGGACAGAAATAGAACTGTTTCTGACATCTTCTGATGGCAAATGGTACAATGGTGAAATAGGTATGGTATTATTTATATTTGTTGTGGGACTGATTTTATCCCTAGTGTTGCTGTTAGCTTTTATACTCATTGCTCATAATCTTTATATTCGTTGATATTGAAGGCTACTCCGCTGTGCTGTTGATTCCAGATTAACCGTTCGATATGTCGGCAGCTGTGCAACGCCTGGAAATCGATGTAGCTGTTCACTGAGAACACAAAGACCATGGGATTTATCATGGAAGCCTAGTTTTCCACTGTCACAAGAAGCCACGGAATTAACTCTTACCTCAGAAAGGTCTATGTAACATCTCTTCTGTTAATACACAATACACCAAAGGCTGTTTCATTTTTTCCAAGCACCCTACCTTGGCCCTCATTAACTGACCAAAATCTATAATATGTGTGTACCTGCATAAGAACAGGGAAGTAGAGAATCAACAGTTTCTTAAGTCCTTGGAACAGCTGAGATTTTTTTTTTTTTTTTTTTTTTTTTTTAAGAGTGCTCCTAGAGGTACAAAGCAAAACATTCACACCATGAAAAAGAAAACAAAACATTTACACCTGCCTACCTGGAGTGGAGGGGACAGAGGACCTGTCCCCAAAACCGAGCAGCGAGATATATCAAACAGGTGCTTAGAAGACTTTATTCCCAAAGAACCCACCAGTACACTCTGCCAACTTTGTGTGTACCCTTGTAGCAATATTCGGTGCTTCAGAAGTGGGGGAAGGCAATGAGAACAAAACCAAAACAAAAAACAACCACACTTTCAGAGGCCAGGGAAGGGAAAGGGGTAGAGGAAAGGAGAATTCCTGGATCCTACAGGTAATTCTGAAGCATGGCATTAATACATCACAAGTGTCATGTAAACAGTTACTCAAGTAGTCACACTGTTTAAAAAAAAAAGGGGGGGGAAGTACTATTCAAAGTACCACTCAAAGAGTAAAGTCTGGAAGAGTATGGCCCATGGCCGGCATCTCTATTTCTTTTCCATCACTTAGAGCAATTTGAAGAAAATCCCTGCAAAGAAGCTTTCATAAGATGGCATTTTTGTGATTCAGCATAGCACCAATATTCCTTTTGAGTTTTATAACTGTTCCTAGAACATTCTTGGCAATGAATTTAAACTTTTTGAAAGAGGTTGCATTTCACTGTAAATGGTTATCTGGTATTCACAACACAAAATAAGCATTTGAATATTTATTGTGAGCACATTGCATTTTAGGGAGAACACACAAAGATTCTTACCACAATTATCTTGTTCCAGCTTTAATATATTAGCTGTCACCTCTTTAATGGATCTTGTGAGAAAGGAAAGTTTCTTTCTTTAACTCTCTTTTCCCCCTGAACGCAATTACCACCTCATTCAGAGCTCTTTGTGTCCACCTAATCTCTCTGATTATGTCTCTGACACCACCACAATACTACATGACTGACATACCTGACAGCTGTGACTAGTGACAGAACACTCACAATGAAAACCAGCTCTATGCAGGATGAGTATTACCTACCGCCAGCCTCACAGAGCAGACATGGAGGGAAGGTAAGAAAGGGGTGGGGGCATTTTACGACTAGCCTAACCCCTACCGATTTTTCCTCCTTTTAGAGCCAAACAGCATTGACAAGCACAGCCTCTTTGTACATACCTACCTAATGAACCAATTGTTGGATGAATACAAAAGAACGCCCATTAGTATTTTAATTTTGAATTTATAGGGGAGAAAATGCGTGTTTGGAGACCTGACTTACAAGTAGGACTTGATGGATCATTCTGTCTCTCCCGGCCCTTTTATGCTTCTCCGGGTCATAACTCCCAGCTGGTGCTCAACTGTCAGACTTAGGCAGGTGGCAAGAGATGGGGGCCTGCGAGGAAAGCTATACCTGAAACTGTCCTTCCCAGACAGCAAAGTGCCTCTGGGATCAAACAAAAACCATTTCAGAATTCAGCACTTCGAGCCGTAGGGACATGAAGTAGTGTTACAAAGAACTGGCTAAGAAAACAACAGCAGTGAGTGCTCTAATCAGGAAAAATATTAAGGTAGAGGGCTTTCTGAAGTGTCTTAACCTTCTAGGTTTTGATGTGGCATTTCTTGTGAAAGTTGCATCTTGTCACCATTGATATCCTTTTCCCCACCAAAATAAATAAATAAATAAATAAATAAATAAATGATCTCAGACCAGGCGTGAAGCAGATTTTTCTAAATATATCAAATATTTTGAATGACAATTTGGATGCAATTTTTGAGCAGCTTCAGACATTACACATTTCCAGAGTCAGAGGGAAGGGACAGAAATCAAAGTAACGTTTTCAAATTGAAATGTCCATGGGTCAGCCAAAACGTAGCGCCCAGTTTTCAGAGATGATTGGGTAACGTTTGCATGAAATTAAGTGCTTTATATCCATCTGGTTTCACAACTAACACTTGCTCATATAAATATTTTCTTAGACAATCATGGAGCAAAAAAGAAAACAGGAGCTTGAAGGATATGCTTAGGAAAGCCTTGTGGTCAAAATCTATGTTATTGAAAGCTGAACTGTTCATTTTCTATATTAATTTTCTTATGTTGTGAGGTGTTCAGTGCTGTTACTATAGGTTCAGCACAACATTACAGCAAGTTTTAAAAGTTATAAGGAGCAATTTGCTTATCTGTATGAAATGTTTAAAGAAAACCCTCTTTTTAACACTATGTGGTCCAGCTTGCAGTACCTGGTTTTGTACTTGAAGTTACCCCTACCTAGAAACCTATAACACACCTTCCATGGGAGATCAACGAACTAATGCAAAGCTGTAAAGAAAAAAAAAATCATTAATGTTAATAAGTACATTGAAAGAAATGTTTTTGTCAACTCAAAATTTTAAGTAGGAAACTAGAATCAATACTCTAGCTTAACTGGTATATTTGGTGAGAAAATTGGTATGATGCAAACATTGCCACTTCAATATTACGAACAGTCAGCTTTCTTACTGAATATGAGGCATCACTGCAGGCAGGCAGATCCTTCACATTTCGTATCTTTCTTACTGATTGTAAGGATATGCATACTCTTCACCTGTGCTATACAATGAAAGTATTAAGGCATGAAGTTCTATTATCTAGCTTGTGTAAAAAAAAAAAAATTAAAACAAGATAGCTGTGAATAAAAGTCAGGATATTCAATTACAGATCCAGGGATGACTGATCTTATGTCAAATTCTTTCTATTCTATGTCTAATTCTTTCATTAGCCTTTAAGGACTTTTGTTCCCATAATGCCTTTTTTTATTACCAAAGATGCTACACAACATAGAAACCTAGCATACTTCGAGTACATAAGATACATTACCTACTAACCTTGTAGTGAACTCTGATAACCCTGCAGCCCCCCAACTCCTCCACAGATCCTAGGAACAGGAATATATCAGCATTTCACTTAACAAGCATTCCTACCACAGAAATGCCGGAATATCTTTAATACTCTACCTCAAAAAGCCACCACCACCCTCAAGAACTTACTTTGTAAACTAAAAGTCCTTCACAAAATCCGCTTTACCATTTTAACCTTTTATATAATCAAAATAACTTTCTAGACAGCCAGGCCCTGATATGCACCTTTACTAGGTTGTCTGAAACGCTAATTAGTTTCAGATGCCAGGGCAACAATTTCCAAAACACACTGAAGCACGTGTACAGAATGTATTATAACTGCATTTGTAGTCAATGATGTGAAAACTTTACAAAGCTGTTGAATAATTATGATTACTAATATCCCAATTAGGCTGAGCAGGTACAAAGACATCCTCAGTGTTAGACACTTAATGAATTTCAAAAAATAATTTATTTCTGAATTTTCTCTCTGATTGGTATTAAAACCAACACTTAAGATTACCCTAATTAGAAAGAGATTTCTCTTTTTTTCCTAAAAAGTTTGCCTGCTTGGCATGTTTGAGCCAATCTTCACAGTCTGAGACAAAGGACTGCATCCAACAGGAGAAAATTGAAAAAAGTTTCAAAACCGACAATGAGCAAAATGAGAGACAAGAATTACATACAAAACTAATTCTGATTCCTTGATCACAACTGTTGTGGCTTGGACTCTTAATTAAATCTGATTTGCAGTCTTTGAGAATTGGTCATAGTTGTTCTATTTTTCTGTAATCCTAAAAGAGGTAAAGACAGACATCAGGGCTACCTCATAGTAAGCACTGGATAACTCAAAGCAAGATCACACTGACCACAAAAGTTTATATAATCTGTGTAGATAAGGCAACTGTGGGTAGAAGAAGCAGTCTCATTTTACAGACTAGGAATGAAACTAGCTTGAAGCAACTTTCTCAAGACTTTTGAAGTCCCATTGATGTTGCCAACTTGCAACTAAAAATACACTGGCTACACTCCAGCTCTTGGACTTTCATTAGTGGGGAAAAACTTCATCTAGAACTGATAAATCAACCATCCAGTAAAGATTTGGGCTCCCACTGAAGCATTCCTTTCCTCTTCTTTGTCTTCGCTACCCCACTATAAATAAAAAATAAAAATCTGTCTTCAAGTTTACGTTGTGCAACTTACGCCTTAACTTTTCCTAAAGATAATTTGCTCTACCTGTATGTGACAAGCTTCACGTCTAGAAATGCTCACTGTTGCCAGTACATCCAACAACTGTTGTAACCGTAACAAAATAGTACACGGTACTGAAACTGCAAAAAAAAAAAAATAGTGATGCCAAATTTATTTATTTATTCAGTAGGTAGGTTAATTGCACATCATGTAGCACTAATAGAAATTCCTGTTAAATAAACATTTGAAAACAAGAGCCTAAGGGGTAGAATAATGAAAATATTAGAAGGTTACCTATCCTTCTTCCCTCACCTGGAATAATTTTGATTTTTCTTATGAATACAAATAAAGCAATATAATTCAGACAGCCAAACAGCTGCTGGGACAAGAGCTCTAGGGGTGCTTTCTAATGCAGAGTTACCAGTCTCTAGTTTCCTCTTCATACTGCAAAGAAACTCATTGTCATTAGAAACAAATCAAGAGAAATGGGCTGCAAATAGATGCCAAAAAAATTGCGTCACCTGCAAACCAGGTCTTTCTGCAATAAACTGAATATACAAACAACCTTTGACAAAATTTTCGATGTGTTCTAACTGTTCGTTTATCCTTACGGAAACCAGCATTGCAAAATCTTAACACAAGGAGGATTGTCATCTACCCTTGTGGAAATGACTACTAAAAACATTGTTCCAACGGATAGGGAAAGAGACAAAACTATATAGCTCTTATTAACAGGCACCGATCCTTCGTCCTTAGCAGTCCAGCTTCCTTATTAGCAGACAGCGATCTAAAGACAATTTCTACAGTGAAACCAAGGCTTGTCAGAAGATAAGAGGTTAATCAACCCTCTCACTAACAGGTTCAGAAAAGATGACCACCAGGTTGGACATGTACGACTAAATCATAGCAGAGTTTATTAAAATGTCAGTGTTAAGTAGATGGTCTACTGCTAGAGTAGTAAATGCGCAACAAACATGCCTTCTATGAGCAACGAATCACCAGCCTTCTCTTCAATAAATAAGACTTTTGTTTCACATTACTTGTTAATGTAGCTAAAGAGAATCTGTAGCATTAAACTGTTGTTGCTAATGACTGTACATCCATTCTACATATATCTCCGAAGTATTCTAGACTAGCTGTAGTCTGATTTCAGAGATCAAGTTTCTGGTAGTTATTGCAGTGTTTCTGGAGGATATCTTTTGGTTTCAACTCATCCAAAAGTAATTCAGTTGGCATACTCTAAGACTGGTCAGCAACACAAATCAAAGCACAGTGAGTAGGGATAATTAGGAGGTCTACTCCAAAAGCACTTCTCCTGTTTCTATGGAAAATTGTTACACAAGAACAGGTAGCTCATTCTGCACACAAGAGCCACTTTAGCATTCAGAAATACTATGAGAAGTGTACTTTAAGAGGAAGTACTGGTAAGATATCTCGAAGGAACTACGACTCTCAACCAAGACAGAAGTCCCTTAAAACCTAGTGGAATGAATAAACAAACTAAGACAAAACAACCCTCCTCATGCCCTCGCCCAGCATCTGCTCAGCTGTACATTGTTTACTCCCAGAGCAATCAGGAGAAATGCACACATCAGTCCTTAGCTACACAGAGTTGTAACAGCTTCGCAGCAACGTATGAGACACTTTCTCTTGATTATCTGCCTTCCTACCAGGAACTAGGTCCTGTAAAATTCCTTCCACTGCTGAGACAGGAAGATGGGGCTTCTAATATTTAAGTTTAGCAGTAAATTGAGTTTTCTGCCAAAGTGGGATCTCCTGAAAGACTGAGTTAACATCCTTACTGCATTTCATTCAACACTGCAGTTGGGCTATATGATTTCTGAAAGTCTCTTCCAACTGAACTATTCTAGTCCATTCTGGAAGACTAGATAAAGCTACTGTGGTATGCAGTTATCTACAACCATATGTAACATTTTAGAAATGCCTTTTCAGAGGAAGAATTGAAGAGGCCACGGAGAAGATGCCAGAATTTTTGTAATGGCTTACATCTCTCCAGTGTACTTTCAAATGTTTTATTTCATCAACAAGACTGGAGTCTTGACTAGAGTACCTCCAGGCAACAGTAGCTAGAATACCAAGACTAGAGTACCTTTGGACAACAGTAAATGATGTTCCACCTGTACTTGAAGGATTACATTGTAAAACTCTAAGAAAAAAAAAAAAAAAAAAAAAAAAAGCTGGTGGCAATGGGCTGCAGGGTCTTAATGAGTACTGTCAGCAAGATAATTTTATTTGAGGGTTACCAAGAAAGGTCTATAGGTCGTAACATCACTCAGGGACATGACATGCTCTGCTAGTTATCTGGAGATAGACAGAAAAGATCTCTTTTTGAAATTAAGGTCCTTCACCAGTCATGGTGGATTATACTCCATGACTTTATGGGCCAGAGGAAATACACTATACCTATAGAAATAAAAATTTATTTTGATCTGATCAATCTTTCAAGTTTACTAGTTCAAATTATCCCATGAACACACATAAAAAGTCAAAGTATAGCTATAGTTGTCATGCAAAAATGTCTTAGCTTTAACACACCTGAGGGTGTTATGTATACCCTTCCAGTATTCCTCTTTGTCCTAAAGTAGGCAGTACCTTCCTCAAGAATATTATTCTTCCTCAGGAATAATAGGGGAAGGTCAGGACAGGCTGACAGCATCCTAACGTCTTCACCAGGCATATGAGCTCCTCCTCTTTGCACTAACAAGTGTGTTGTTGGCACTTTATTCAAACTTGTAGTACACCTGGAAGTAGCACAATTGCCTTTCCCAGGCCCAAATGGTCACTGCTCGTTTGTGCAGTTAATGTGTAAATGTCACTGTACAGGTAGAGATTAACCTTAGACAGGGGGGACAATTGTCACTTGACAACTGGACAACTTACAAATCAAGTTAAAAGCAGCTCAGGCCTATGAGAACCTGTGCGGTAATATGTACTACCTTGTATGAAAAAGTTTAGGCTATAGGATTTGCTAAGTGTGCTGCATAGTTATTTGAAATCTCTTCCAAAGATCAATTTTAACCACTCCTCAGGATACAGCATCAGATGATGTTGAAGCTTGCCTCATTGCAGAGTCCGGGATCATAAGGCAAGGACAACTTCAGAACAGAGGACAACTGGAAGGTATTCTGCTAGGAAATGCGTTGAGCTCAGTGTGGATATCTTCAAAGCCTATCTTTTTTTCAGTTCTGGAAGAGGGAGACTTCCAATTGTGCATTTAAAATGGAACCAATATTGGCTTTTGGACACCAAAGTCTTTCTCAAATAAGGAAGCCAAGTCTCTTGAGGAAAGGCAGCCGACAACATAAGATTCCTTTCATTCCAGTTCAGTATTCAGAAGTACACAGCCATCAAATCAACAAGGGAAATGCGCAAGCAGCAACAGCCAGAGAGAAGGCGAGAAGATAATCACAACATCTAGCAGAGAGGAGACTACACATACCCTGCTAGAATACACTGGAGGCAAGTCTACTGAGATCTAGTTAAATTCATTTTAGTAAATCCTCCCTTTCTTGTTGTCCAGTCTGCTGAGAAACTATGTTTTAATGAAGAAAAAGCAGCTGTAGTACACTTCCGTAGACTTTAACATAACTGTGGTAGAATGTATCAAAGGCAATTTATGTTTTCCCTTCAAAGTTATCTTCAAATATTGGTTGTCAGAAAACAGAATTAAACCATCTCATATTTAAATGAATTTCACTCATTCTTCTATCAACCAAAGGAATAGTTCTCATAGCTTATGAACATTATGCTACTGAAGGCATACAGATATCTGCTACAGAAATAAATTATCAAACAGCCAAAGGGTACAAAGGGCATGGTAGCAATGGGTAACCTGGCTGTAGAATCAGGTTGTTGATCATTCTACAATATAAGAACTGGAGAGCACTCAACAAAATTAGTAAGAAACCAGCTTAGCACATACCAAAATAACTTTTCTGAAAGAGCAACAAACTTCTGGAGTTTGCTGCCCCATGAGGTGGTACATGACACAAGATGAAAAGGTGTTCAAAGAAGTATATTAATAAATTCATGAACAGGTGCATAAATGGAAAAAAATAATAGGTGGGAATCTCAACCTCCCATCCCTAATCCAATGACTGCAGATGGTTGGCAAGTACAAGCAAAGGGAACCAAAGGCAGCAAGTCATGCTTACGTGATCTCCCAGAACATCATCTCTAGTTTGCAACTGTTAATAGACAGAATGCTGAGCTAGATGAATCATCTTGGAGGGCTGAAGGCAGTATTGCTCATGTTGAATTTATGTTTTCACATTGCTAGGATTAAAAAGCAATGCTTATGTCTGCCACTGAACTGTGCAGAGGTATAGGATAATTGTCAGCTTTATGGTCCCACCTTTACCAGGTTGAAGGCATGATATTTAACAAGTCAGCTTCTGTACTGCAACCGCTTCATTCCACACCCCAAAACAAAACGAAACACACACACACAAAAATAGTTTTGCTAGATTCCTGCCTCTAAGAACAGGAAGATTAATCATCTACTTACAGCGAGGAACCCTCTAACAACCGAAGACAGAAATCAGATAGAATCAACGGTTAACACGCTTTATTTCTGTATGTACAATGCTAAAAATAAAATACATTCATATCTAACTAGTCCTAATAAATGCAAAAATAGAAAACCTCCCTCTTCAACAAAAGTGCAGAAACATAAGTTAGAACATGATAACTTTAAAACATACAATGATATTTCTCAGTGTTTTTACTATGAAAATATACTTGTAGAACAAGCACCATAATTCATCTTAAAGAAGACTTTCTGTCAAAGCAGCATCACAGGGCAAAACAAGTAGGAAGTTAGTATGGAAATGTAGTAGCAAATCCTTCAATATTTTAAACTGCATGAACCGTTATAAATTATTATAAAGGGCTATAAAACTGTTCTGACTTTTCTTTTGCAACAGCTTTACCACATAGTCGAATATTAACATAGCCAAATTTGGCTGTATGCACAGCCAAGACAGCTTCAAATATGCCTTCTGCAGGTGGCTTGAAC
The DNA here is from genome assembly GCF_011077185.1 of Oxyura jamaicensis. NCBI lineage: Eukaryota > Metazoa > Chordata > Aves > Anseriformes > Anatidae > Oxyura > Oxyura jamaicensis. Next base: position 103,748,963 of record NC_048894.1, read on the forward strand.
TGGACTGGCACGTTGATGTAATGATGGGATCTGTAAAGAGACAATTATGTGTACATTCAGTGTTAATATGCAAGTAAGTTGTACCGGATAGAGAAGTTCTAGTTTTGATTTCCCAAAGAGCAGTGTACTGAATGCATACTGGATCAATTTATTTATTTTTATAGTTTTGATCTATTTATCTTAGAGGGAGTTCAATTATAAAAGATTATTCTTTCCTACTAACTATACAAAGTATTAGTTTTCATTGCTGCTAGTCTAGCTGACTAGGTTTGGTCTGCCTCTTTGCAAGATAATCGATAGTACCTGAACTATATTTAGAGCACAGTTACTACATTTCTTCCTTTCAAAATTCAGTTGAGTATACTAAAATTTCCAATTCTTGATTGATTTGAAACTAGTAAAATAATTTCATTTCTAATTGCTTCCATATGAATAAATATTTCACGTGAATCATCACAAGCCAATAAATGCATCCACCCTCAAACAGTATTTTCAAGATGTTGCATCATATCTTTTTAGATTATATAAGTGTTCTTCTATTCAGATTGCATAAAAACATACCAAATAGTAAAAAAAAAAATATATATATTATAAGAATATATATATATATATATATATAATAAAGTCAGCTCTAGGTAGGATGTAATGGCTGGTTGTCTTAATTGTCAAAAGCCTAGAGTGAACATTTTAAAATATAAATACTATCTATACAAGCAAAGAAGCTGGAAGTGCTAAGTGGCAGCCGACAGGTAACAGTAGCAGGCATGTAGTAGAATAAGGAAAAACAAACAGCAAAAGTCAGTAAGACAAAGAAAATAAGACTGTTTTTAAACTTTATTGTAATTCCACTTTTCTGCCCGGGACAGTAATTAGTGCTATGCAAAATCCTCTGCATTGTGTTTATTTCCCCTACTTTTTTCTGAATTTGTTCCTATCTCTACATATATGTTTTCTTCTACAATAATCCAACCTATTGTAATCAGTCTGTGCAATTACCCTTCTTCTACACTTGGAAGTCATAATATTTGCCCTATGCATAAACCTGATCTCAACATATTTTTTTTTCCTTAAAGCCTGAAAATGTATTTAGATTTTTTTGTTTGTTTGTTAAACAGAAAGTGATCGGTGAGGTAACCTGTTAGGAGTATCCACCATCAGAATATAGACAGATGTGCCATCGTATTCTTTAACTGAGTTGGTAGAAAAACGACACAATCATGAAGTACTGAACTAAAATAAACAATACAGCAAAGGAGTTCAGCCAGATAAGTGTTTCATGTCATACTTTAGTGTTATACAACCAATCTGCCAAGCTCTGCCTCTTCAAACACCTATAACACATGGGATGAAGATATTTATTCAGCTTAGTTTAAAAAAAAAATATTTTAAAAATGAAGAACATCAGTAAGACCTTTTCACTATAACAGATACATTGCAATAGAGAAGAAAATTTAGCAAGAATCAAGACTACAGCTGCATACAACCAATCCACTCAGGGCTTTACAAAAATAAAAGTAAATTTAGGAGGTATGCACAAGTCTATCATCTTCAAAATCACATGTGTGTGCTTCCTTACATATCTTAACATTTACTCAAAAAGAACAATGTAACCAAACTCAAACTTACACTATTAAACAATAGGAAGTCATAGATAATTCTTTTCAAGAGATGGCCCCAAATAGTTAACATATGATCTCAATAATATTGAGCAGTTTCTTAGCATACAGCAACTATATTTCATTTACTTTAACCAATGAATTCAGGTATACATCTAGTTGGTGCTATACACTGTCCTTTCTAAAAGCAGAATTAGTCAGATATTACTCAGTTTGCTTTGTAGCAGCCAGTTGACTTCTCGCTACCAAGATAAGGCTTAACGGCCTTGAATTCTGATATTTCCTAGTCCAAAGGGAAAGATGCTATTTTCACTTTCTTCAACAAAGAAAACTAGGAAGGTCAGACTCTAACTGTAACAGTTCTTTGGTCTACTACATAGTATAAATGCTCTTAATTAATGGAAGCAACCCAGAGGAGTTTTCTGAAGTACAGTTACCAGGAACATAGTCAAAGTACTGTCAGGACAACTCAAATTCACATGCAATTAACTGTTCTGGTCTTAATGAGAAGTGTTACTTCAGTTCAAACTTGTCACTATGCCCACAACTCAGTCTATGAAGTCTATGTGGCTTTTACATGTTATTGCATCAATTTCAAGTGGTATTGCTGAAGTCAGGTATGTCTGAAGCCTACTTCATAGTCAAACACAAACTAATGTTGTAGTCCTCCAAAACCAGTATTTCAACAGAAACCATACTGGTAAGCTGCATCTAACTCATAGTAACCAAGTAACCAATAGTGAATGATGAATCACAGTTGCAAGAATAATGGCGACTGGAAACAAAAATAAATCAGTGAAGTGCAGAAGAGTTTTACCTTTTAGCACAGTATCTGAAATATCTACTACCCTGTAATCAGGTTATTTCAGATGGCTTCTGAAGACAATAGAAATACCTTAGTTTTCAAACTTCTTTAGGTAGGCATAATCTGGTAATCCTTCCAGAAACAGAACTTACTCAAAGGGTCTTATGAAGTCAAGTGTTATAATGTTTCATCCATATATTTATAAAACTTGAGAGTTATCTTGTTAAAAGTACTCTTTGCAGCATAGAATATATGCATATATTCTATGTTATATTGAATTTCTCATATTGTATTTGTCGACAAACATAACTCCTCTTTTTAATGCAAACTTCAGACATTCTTCCCCCCCATTCTTTACAGGACTTGTATTTTAACCATGAATATGTCATTTAGCATATATATACATATATATATATGCTTTAAGATATTTGGTGAAAATTACTGAAATTCCTTATTATATTTCCTGCAGTTTTGGTTGCAAGATGCTGTATTTTGGATAGAGCCTGTTGTTATTTTCATTTTAGCAAACAGAGGTGAAGGCATTAGCACTGCTAACTACTGGTACTTGTGAGCATACAACCAATTCAAACAAGAACTGGCAAACCACTGTGCCGGCTTCTCAAGGTCAGATTTCTTGATTTTAAATACAAACGTAAACCTGCAATTTCACTACCCAGATTTAAATCTTGATTACACATGATTGCTTTCAAATTTGGCCCTCAAAATAAAAAGCATGCAAGAGTCCATGTTTATTAAGTAACACTTCTTTTGGTCCAAATGTAGACAGGTGGTACTTGCTATTTTTAAACTTATTTACAGACTAACATTCCAAGTTCCTGAGAACAGTTTTCTTAGCTAATTGCTTTTGAACATTACTCTACAATATGTCCAGTTAACCTGGGCTAGAAGGATGCAGTTAATGCTGGCTTTCTTGAAATCCTCAATGATGTTGTTCTCAAATAAAATAAATTTAAAATTCTTTTAATAATTATTTTTTTTTTTTAAAAAAAAAAGCATCTGTTCAAGTCACATAATTATTCTGTGCGTTAAGCTCTTAAATGGGAGAACTTTTTCAGAGCGCTATGTTGACTTCAGATGAATGAATTAAAAAAAGCTAGAAGAGGCTAATATTTACAAATGGAGAAAATAGCCAAATTTACTAGAAGAACGGTACTAGAATGTGATTATTAAAAGGTAGGGTATATTTAGTTGATAACCTTTAGAAATAGCAGGCTCAATTTTAGACTTGTTAATTCTACTTTGGATGAAAGCAATAGGAGTTTATCAACTCTCATAGAAAATATACCAAATAGCTTTGACAGCATTCCTCAAGAATATTTTTGAAATATCTAAGTATCTTCCATTAAAGTTACTCATCTTTCATTGAGTGTTATGACATCCTGTATTTAGATCTGTGAGGCTGTACAGCTACAGACAAGCTAGTCACCTTTATTTGGTGAGATTTTATTTTGGTTGCTACTTCCATAAAAACCCCTTCTGTACTGTCCGATATATTTAATTTAAAAAGCCAGTTTCCAGCGACACTGGAAGATTGCTTAAGCAGAGTATTAACACTTAACAATAAAAAGTGTCTTTAAAAATACCTTTAATACCTGTGGTTAATAACACCACAGCCCTGTTTTTGTAATAAATGGTAAGTACCATTGGTAGGCAGGAAACTTGATTAGGAGACAGAGTATCTCGTAGTTCTGTTTCTGACTTGGCTCACAATTTCTATTCTGTATACCCTTGGTTTCTCCATCTTTAAAATGGGGATCTGTTTAAACACTGAGAATGCGTGCTGTAAGACTTCTAATGAAACGATTGCATTTCTATCTTTCTGACAATCCCACTGTTGCAGACAAGCACAGAAGAGATGCTGTATTTCTTGAAGAGATGACTAACAGGTCTGTCAAATACTTGTAATCAGCTCCAAAGATGATTGGGTATATTTTGAGGGATTGTTATCACCAACGTGAAGATTCCTTTTATGCAGGTAATATGCTTAAGTATTTGGTATGACCAGGCAATTCCACTGGCTGCTCAAACCTTGTATTTGCAGAGAATCTCTGATGCAGCTCTGCAGATTTGTCAAATTAGAAGCGTGATGAAAGCAATTTGCTTGGTCTGTTGTGTACAAAGTATAAATGGAAGGAATGACTTGATTGTGCACAGTATGCCAAACGGTTAAGTGAAGCATTAGGCTTAGCATTAAAAGCAGCAGCACTGTTAGAAACAATTTGCAGAGAAGAAATTGGCAGATGCAGAAATAACTGTGTGGGCTTATTCTGCTTCTAACCAAGATTACAGAGCACAGCATTAGCAAAAATACATATATATAAATACCCAGCATTCTGTCTGTCTAATTAAATGTATATATCTACATTTTCGCACTGTACATTAACAAGATATTTATCTTACTGAATTTCTTTTTAAATTTTTTTGTTAGATGAGAGTGTTAGCATAAGCATTACTCACCTTAGAGAGTATTTCGAGTGCTTGATGTAGAAAGGCTCTTTGGGACTCAAGAATGTCAGCTGCAATTTAATAAAAAATGCTTAAAAACTCGCTGTATCTAAGCCTGTCATATTTAATTTAAAACATGGCGAAGATAAACAAGGTCAATTACAAATACAGCTTTAGATAGACACAGTGTTTGAAAATAAAATGCCCATATTTGTGAGTATTAAGAAAAATCCAAATCTTAGGATGTTTTAATGAGTTAAAAATCAAAAAATAAATCAGGATAACAACAAATCTACATGAACTATACTTTAATATTTTTTTCAATTGCATATATTACAAATAACCTCACTGATTCAGTGAAGAAAAGAGAAAAATTACAGAGCAGAATTCTTCAGCTATAATACTGCCTTTTGAAATTATCAAGCTAAGACTTGCTCTATTGCAAACTTCTGTTAAGATTTAAAAATAGCAGCTGAACTGCTGGAAGGACTTATGAGAATATATTTAAAAGCAAGTTTGTAAAACTTACCAAGTGCGTTCTAAAGGAATTATTTCGCAAGTTGACTTTTAATGTGCGTGATTCCCCAACTCTAGTTAGAGGAAAAGTGTACAGGTCTTCTGGTGCATATACCCCTCGAGTTATATCACTTGATCTGATTTGAAAAAGAGAGTTAAGATATTAAAATTTCTTATTTACACGGTCTGCATATATTGACTGCATACTTCAAGACGTTTCTGATTTCTCATGAGAGTAAGTCAGGAAAAACAGAAAGATCCTAAAGGTATCAACTCTGTCACCTTAAGTTTTATAGGCTATACATTTTAGCCATTAAGAGTATAATGAAAGCATCACTGCAGCGTAAGTATATGTATATTTACTTATACACACTTTTACAATTTGAATTTCTCCCTAATGCTTTATTGGAGAGGTAACCTCTCTCCAGGGATTCCATGTTTAACCAGAAAATTTTACTCCCCTCCCATAGAATAAGAATTTTAGATCAACTTTAGATTGAAGAACAGCAAAGTTAAGATATGCAGTATAATGCTGCTCTTCTTTGAAGCAACTTTACAGTTTTGTAGAAACTCCAAAATGGGTCAGTTACAGCTTCGCGGCGTTCAGTCCAGTCAAGTCCCAGAAGTCTCCACAGACAGACTGCACAGCTTCTCTAGACAGCCTGTTCTGACTTATAACTATCCTAACAGTGAAAAGGTTTATTTTTAAGCTTCTACGCAGTTGCAGCCTCTCATTTCAATTTTTGCCCCATACATACCCTGCTTTAATTGTACGTGCTTCAGAGTAAACCTTCCTTTCTGGTAGAACTGGAAGCCCAGTTCCTATGACGGTATCTGTGGAAGCTTTCACAATTGCAGTTTTATTTTCAGTTTTAGTACCCTATTGGAAAAATAGAGATGCCTTTAAATACAAAATGTAAGTAATTTTCTTTACCGAAGAGAAGGGACTAAGGCTTTTTCTTCCCCCCTTTTTTTTTTCCCCACCCAAGTATAAAATTTCAGAATATTAGTCTGAATTATTAAGACAAAAGCAGTAATTTGGGAGGAACACTAACAGGCTTTTGTGCCTAATAAATACTTCTCACAAGCCAGTTCACAGCAAACTAGCAATGCAGGCAGAATCTCGTGAAAGCCACTAACAATTCTTCTGCAGATATTCTGCCCATAGGCTTCAGGAACAGCAAAGTCAGCAGAACAACTGCTCTGAAAGGCAGACTTAAGTCATCATTATAGGTTAAATTCTCAGAAAAATCAAGAAAATTTGTAATACTTCTGTATTATAGATAATACATCATTCCCAAATAAAGATCTCTCCAGAGAAAAAGAATAGTGCATTATATAGTAACTGTTAAACTGAGATATTAGACCAAAACATCTACCATTTTGAGGACCTCTATTCAGGGTACTCTGTAACACAAGAAAACCAGCTCACCCTAAGGGAATACTTTGCCAAGTAGCTAATTTCAAATTCTTCATTGTTTGTCAAAATCTAGACAGATACTGTCTGGAGCTCCACTGGTCACAACAACTTGCACAAAGACAGAAAAGAACAGAGATTCTTTACCTCCTGTGCTTATGATCATACAATATGATCTTTATCATTATTATTACTTTTTTTTTAAACAGTGATGTTTTAGACAAGCAGTTGATTCCCTTATGCAGGGAAGACTAAAAAAAATAGACTATTCTTCAACAGAGCTGCTATGACAAACTTGTCTTTTAGACATTTATTTCTTGTCTTGAAGGAGCTGCTAATCAGTCTGTCAGAAGTAGTAGCAGCCAGCAACAACAAAAAAATAATCTAGTTTTAAGAGAATACTCTTCAATTGTAAATAACTCATGATCTACTACAGAACCCAACACAAAGACGAGAAAGGATTGGTATGTCTCGTTTCAAGAATTTTAAGTTTTCCATGTAAGGAAACATGATGGGTGTCATGCCTCGGTGTTATCATTCACATTCTAATTTAGAATAGGGCAACTTTACTGCATGGGAATAATACACATTACACAATAATACAGAACAATCAGAGGATCTTCCTGGTTTTGTAAGAGCATCGTGAAGTATTGCTTGCTTTGACTCCCTACTGATTTTGCCTGTTTCAAATGAAAGCAGTATGTTAATGCTGTCCAAATGGTTACGTTCAGTGCTGTTGATCCAAAGGAACCTCAGGAGCATATGAATCTGTTTAGCTTTAAAATTGGAATTTGTTTTGCTCACTGAGCTTAAAAAGTCTTTCCTCCTCTTATTCCAAGAATACCCAAAGAAGATGAAGCTTCCATACCACTGATAACAATAAAAACCATATCATGACTTCTAAGCGACTATATGTTTTGTGTTTAGCGTTGAGAAATTGAGCTCAGTTTGTTCACTTTGCCTGTTGCCAAATGATGTACTAAAAAGTTAGTTACACAGCTAAAGTACACAAATTGTGCTTAAAAAATGTAGTATCTTCAAACAATAGCAAGAGTTCTTTATTCAGCTCTCAACTTTCCATGTGAGCAATCATAACTCAGACAGGTTCTTGCTGATTCACTGCTTTACCCAGAACAGACCAATACTTAAACCAAAATACCAATCCAAGAGATTTGTGCACAATGGTGATACTTATTTTTACTCCAATGATTTTTGACCAGTTTGTGATAGCAGTCTATCAAATGTTTTTCAGGAAAAAGAAAGACTGAATTTGAATCACCAGAGTACTGACATGCTCGAGCTGCAAAGGGTATGTACAGTTCTTGCTTTCTCTGTCCATAGAACCAGATTGGAGACAGGACCTTCTAAGCTGCTGACTATGGTTTCTAGCTGCAGGGACTACAAATGCATGCAGAGCATAATCAAAGTCATAGATAATTGTTTCTTAAAGAAAAAAAAAAATCAAAGCAGTGTCACTGATTTTCCTAAATTCACCTGTTTCTTTTAGTTCTTTCCTGATCTCCTTCACATTTTCTTTTCTTTTGAAGTGGCGTAATAAAAAAATACTGCTCAGTCATTGTGAATGACAGTCAGTCTTCCGACTTCGTTTTATCAAAAGTCACATTAACCATAGCAGTAGCCCCCTTTGCCTCAGCAAACCCACCATGATACAAGTCCTTTTCAAAGTTGTAATAATGCAGTCTGAACTCTTGGTCCCCGGGACATAATAGACAATAATTGACTCGTCATATCAACTAAAAGTGGATCTGATTAAAAAGCTGCAACCATCTAAGTAAATGTTCTGTGTCGACCTCTCTTGCAAACTGATACACAGTTCCTTACCCAGATGATAAACAAAATGTTTTCAACTCTTTCAAAATGATCTCAAGATATTTCTGCAATGTTTTTCCCATAAGCATATGGAGATGCTGGAATGATCTAACTGTTAAAACAGCTTTAGAAAAAAATCAAGAGGAACAAATCTGACATGTTAGTTCAAAAACTTTAATATCAAGTTGTGCTGCTCAAAGATTTAACACAACTCTGACAACTAGTCATGTTCTAAGAAGGGAATCATCCAGAACTCTAGATTTCTAATAAAGAATTAATCTTCTCTCAATTTCAACATGCTTTTAACAGTCAAATGATAGATGCTTTCCTCATTTTAAAGAAACTTATATTCAAAGAATTTGATGAAATCTAAAAAAATCTCTCTCAAACCAGATATTATACAGGTCTCATTCTTCCTGCAAAAATTAGAAGCCACTTAACATATACATCACTAACAAGCCCACTTTTCAACATAATTACTGGGAAGAACAAAGACCCTACAAAAAAAAAAAAAAAAAAAAAGGCAGGTATCTTGCCAAGAAGGATAAGTAAAATTCCTTCTACTGAAACATCCTTGGTACTCTACAGAAAGACCCTAAGTATTTACCTGGGCTTCTCAAAAAAATCAAGTCCAACTTTCTGGAGAGGACATAAAAACATATAGTAATCACATAATACCTAACATACAAAGTTGTTCACATTGAGCTCACTTAACCAAGCATTAGAGTTCACTCTTAAAGAGTTCACTCCTTCAAGTGCCTCATGGTGAGGTAGTGATTAAAAGAAAAGTAAGGAAAGAACGCAGAAAACTAGTTGTAAGACCCAAACCCTTCTCTCCAAGGTCACCATAATATGAGACCTGAGGAACATGGGGTGTACAAAGGAGAGCTCAGATCTAATCGCTCCCACGTATAAGTGTCAAAAAACACTCCCATCGATACTGAGCTCTGATAAAGGCTTCAAATAGACTTCATCGGAAACATATCCATGTAACCAATATACGTGTTTTTAAATTCCAGTATTGCATTAAGTTACGTATTAGAGCAAAGGGCAATTACTTTGATATTCATTTACATAAATGAAACCAGTGTATTGTGTCTGATATAAGCCAACCTGCCTCTACAAAAAGAATTCCCACAGGGGTCAAGTTTCTCTACTTTCTCTGAGCAGACAAATATTTTACATGTTTAGTGACAAAAGGTAATGCATTATCATATAAGCAAGATAAGAAATGTATTTTTAATATAAGAAAAGCAGTACAATTTCAGCTAACAAAATATTCCCCTTTTTTTCAGAATCATATTGGGGCATGCCAGAAATACTACTATATAGTAACATTAATAGATTATCAAAAAATTATGCTCAGGACAGACTTCATAGCATTTATATACTCACTATTCCAGAAAGCTGAAATCTTAGTTTGTGTTTCCAACTAGGTTTCTCAACAGGGTGACACTCAAGGTCCCAAAACTGGGAGTAATCCCCAGTGTCTCTAGGTAGAAATATTAGAGCAACCTACCAAAGCAAGAGAAAAAATGTGCAGAAGTTTACTAAAATAAACTATCCAACTTTACAATCGTACTTACACAGTTACAGTTAAGCCAGCGCAAAATTTGTTCACTACAGAAATTGATGCATACATTAATGGCTCATCCTCCCTAACACACAAATAAAAAAAAAGTTCTGATGAAATGGGTTGTGTAAGCACTCACACAGAAATTAAGTTCAGCTAATCTTCCTTAAAAAATGTCAGCAAGTGCTTGCACAGTTATTTTTATTAATGGGTGAGAAGTGTACCACAAGGGGAACACGTCAGCTAAGTTGCCAACAGATCAGTCTATAAGTAGCCTGTACTACAGTTACTAGAAGGACTGAAATTTAAAGTAAATTACATGCCACATAATTGATCATCCTTAAAGGCCACCTATGTAATAAAGGATCCTTTCTATATAATGTCGTACCTGGTTAATTCAACTGTAGCCTTGCTTTGATTTCAGAGTTGGGATAAAAAGAGAGCTAATAGTGACAGCAACCTACACCTTATCATCTGTGCCCAATAGTCTCATACGCCAATAATCAAAATGTTATTCTAATAAATACACCTGAATTGGGACTGATAAGGCAAACACATTTGTTTAAAATCAGAATCCAGTAATGGTTTCCAGTAGTAGCATAACCAATGAAACTGAAAGGAAATCTTCTATTTATCGTAAATAGATCCTAAATTGCATCATCAATATTGCAATCTGTAACGAGTAAGATAGGTGTTCATGAAGATTAACAGACAGAATTGGAACAGACCGGGGATTGGACTAGATGATCTTTCAAAGTCCCTTCCAATCCCTGACATTCTGTAATTATAGTAGTATTTAGGGGAGAAGGTAAGGGACAAAAGCCCTATAGAAACCCCTTCAAGTACATCTCTGAATGTGTTTTATAACTGTGGTTATGAAACCCTCTACTGGCCAGAAGATAAAATTGTAAGTCAAATGATACCAATTTCAAGAACAAACATTTGTTCCTATAGAACTACAAAAAGAGACCTCTCCTTAAGGAAGAGAAACTAGTTCTCACATCAGTTTTGTAATCACACAGTATGAGTTGTAATGTTGTTGTGGATTTTACAAAGCATTTGAAAATAATTTTCTGTTCTAGGATAGTTTATTTCTAAAACACACAAAAAGTGGCACAAAGTCAAACTACAGATTTCATGAATTCTTAGAATCAACTCAGCTGACACTGTAACAGCCAAGGTAAGAAGACAGTGAGTGGGAAGTAGAGACTGACTACCTGATACACATTATCAGATAGAATATAACCAGCTTCAAAAATTCAACTGCTATTTCCAAGAATTTCTCCCATAAGGCATCATTTTACAGTTAAGGTAAATTGATGTATTTCAAGCATATTAATGTACCTTTTCTTTTCCGTGAGCTTCAAGAGTACCAGAAACACGGTAACATCTGAAAGCAGAGTACGTAACCCTATAAACAGAATCAGTTCCATCCACATCCTGCAAATAAAGTTACGAGTCAGATTCAGAAGACATTAAAGAAACACACACGCATGCACATGCACTATCCTTGCAAAGGACTGAAAAAAATGCACTCAAACTACTTTCAAATAAACAAACATTGAATCCTTTGGCAAATGAGCCGAGACATGAAACTACTACACAGAGGAAGTCACCATTCTACCTTAAAACCAAAGGGACCATCTCAAACTATCACAAAATAGTAAAGTATTTACAGACATTAACATTACAGCTACAATCGCAGAGGCAACAGAAGCGTGATTCAAATATCCTTGACTTAACTTTAAATGCCCTACAGAGATATCACATATAGTATGCTAGAAGCACAAGTCTCTTAACAAGGTAAGCTAGTCTGGCATTCTGGATCAGAAATGAACACACATCTTTTACTTATGTTTGATTATTTAAGGCAATCTGTAGGATTACATTGGATGAGCACTGGCAAATTCTTCAAGTGAACCAGAAATTGTCCCACACAGCACTGATTCACAGCCAGAGAGCACAGTACGGAGGAAAAGAGTAGAACTTTTCCTTCATGTGGACAGGCAGAAAAACTGAGAAGAAACCCTGAAACTGAGTTCAGGCTGAAGTATGTATTTTTTTCTGGAGAGGCTAGAAGGAGAAAGAGCAGCAGGAAGAGGGAAACAAGAAAAAAAACAAGAGATTGGTGCTGAACACTACCAATACAAGCATTCACTCACTTTAACATAAGGTGGCGTAAAAGACGACAAATTCCACCTTACATTTTCATCTCCCTTATTCTCCATTTCCAGGTAACTCTCTGGAAGAGAAACATCAGACAGATAAATATATAAACATATTAAAAGCCTTTGGTCAAGTACGTTTAGTTAAAAGGATTTAAACAGAAAGCCTGTATTTCCAGACACAAAGACATTTCATGGAAACAGTTCTCACGATGCCAAGTAGATTTGAAACTTCAAGAGCAGACTTAAAGCACACTGTTGTAAAATCCGTGAAAGCTCATATAAATAAATTTGTAAATCTTCTAGTGAAGAACAATATCAAAGATGCTTACAAGAAACAAAGTGAGACCTACACCTAACCCTCAATAACCCTAAACAATAATAGATAATTCTACCAAAGACTGTTAAGCATGTCCAAGAAAGTTACATGAATGTACTGCTTGTAGTAGGAAGTAAGCTTAAAATCCAGAATAAGACCATTATAAGAGAGAAATCTAAGTCACCTTCAACATTCTGAATTTATTGCATTCAGATTTTTGGCAGATATCTTCTCTTTCTAGAGCACCCCCCCAAAAAAAAATAAAAATGAAAATAAATTGTCTTTCAAGATATTATTTGGCTGCTTAGTGAAGAACACCAACAGTATTCTTGTTTGGGACCAACCAAACCAAGGACTAACAAATCTGGTATGTAGATGACAGAACGATAACTCCATACAGTAATTTGAAGAATTTTAAGCATTACTGGAATTAAAAGTACAAACTGAGGATTTTAGAAACCATTGTCAACAACATCTTCCTAGATCATTCCTAGATCATTTTGAACAGGACAGGGATAGCCAGTCTCATAGCTGACATTCCTATTGTCCTAAGGAAGAACGTTTATTTCTCTTCTACACATAGATAGCTTCAGCTAATATCTTAGGGACACATACAAAGATGAAGAGAACAAGTGTATTTCACAATAGCATGATCCAAAAAAAGGTTCAACAAAACACATTAACCACAAGGCACTTTCTTTGCGGAGGCACAGTATGGTTGCATTCATCATAATTTAAGGAATTGGCAACTTATCTGTCTGTATGTAAACTATCTGCAAGAAACGGTGTTGCTATACCACATAAGGAAAAAAAAAAAAGGTTCTTTCTTTCTAAAAAGGATACCATCACAAGGACTAACATTTCAGCAAATATCAAAAGAGGGAACTGTCCAATCACACTGGATGAAAACAACAAAAACCAAGTCAATGTATTCTAGTTCTCAAACATGCAATATAGTAAACAAAAACTATGAGCGTAAGATACTGCAGATGTTCCATTTACTATGCAAGTATTATTACCTGAGCTTTCGCCAACTCTGGTTTTAGGAAACAGAACAGATCTGTTCTTTATTTCCATTTTTGTTAAGGGGAGTGCTGAGAGAGGTTTTGCCACATGAACAGTAGGACTTGCAGACTGTAGAGTAAATATATCCCGTCTTCTAGATGGAGAGCCTACTCCAGGCACATCTTGTACATTCTCCTCTTGAATCTGCACTTTAATAATCTTTTGCACAATTTGGAGAGTAAGAAAGATTTAAATAGTGAACATTTTTATATCAACAAGTCAAACCATTAAGCTCTATTTCCTTGAGCTGTAAGAATTCACATTGTCCAGCTTCACATTCCAACAGAAAAAAAAATGAATTACTTGGTCTTCTCTAACTTCAGTTCATAAGGTTTTAAGATTGTAAGACAAAGTTGCGTCTGAGGATCTTTAGGCTGGATATTAGGAAAAAATTTTCTCACTGAAAGGGTTGTGAGGCACTGTAAAAGACTGCCCAGGAAAGCAGCTAAGTCACCATGCCTGGAGGTATTCAAAAGACATGTAGATGTGTTGCCTAGGGACATGGTTTAGTGGTAGACACAGCCATGCTAGGTTAAAGGTTGGACTGAATGATCTTAGAGGTTTTATCCAACTTAAGTGACTATGATTCTCTCCAAACCTTTTTCATATTGTAAAACATAACAGTTAAAGATGTGTAGAATGTTCATTTCCTTCTCAACTTATTCTTCTCATCAAGTTCTCTGCATTTTTTTTTTGAGGGGGGGGGGGGAGGGGAGGGGGGAAGACGGTGTGCAGTGGGGCTTGTTTGATTTAAATCAGAATCACAGAATGTTTTGGGTTGGAAGAGACCTTAAAAGATCACCTAGTCCTACCACCCCTGCCATGGGCAGGGACATTTCCTGCCCAAGGTTGCTCATCTAGCCTGGTCTTGAACACTTCCAAGGATGAGGCATCCACAAGTTTTCTGGGAAATCTGTTCCAGTGCCTCACTGCCCTCATAATAAAGAATTTCTTCCTAATATCCAATTTAATTCTACCTTAATCCCATTTAAAACAGTTACCCCTTGTCCCATCACTATGCTCTCTGATAAAGAGTCCCTCCCCCCAAAGCAGTTTCCAGTTCTGTATCATGCACATCATTTTCCTTCATCAAGAAGGTAAGTAGATAGGCTATTTTATCCTTTCAGTGTCTTTAATTTATCTCCCTGCACCATTATAATTAACCCAAAATACATACTGGCTGTAAAAATGACAATCAAATGTCTATTTCTTTGGAGGAGATTACCAAGGAGCCTTTCTACTATTACGCTGATGAAAGCACAAAACCTGTTGGCTTCATAAATTTTATTATTATGCCTTAATTTAATCAGGGCAAAGTCTTGGCTTAAAACACATGAAGAGGAGAATCTGTTCTACACATTATCACAGACTTGTCCGCCAGAAGGTTAAATTCACCTTAAGGGTGCCCAAAAGGAGCTGTGGTGTCTTGTCCAGTAACCTATTTTAACTTCTTTCATCTTAAAATATTATATAGATCAGTTAGAGTTCTATATAAAAACAAATACATAAATATATATGTAAATATAAAAAAGCAGAGACAAATATATATATATATATAGATAAAAATATAAATCTAGCATTTCTAGAAATTGATGTATAAGTGATGGGTATACAGATGCAATTTTTGTTGGCAATTCAGTCTAAGTGTTTGTGTTACAGTACTTCTTTAGAGACAAACTCTAAGGTGAACTTTACAAATTTGGGGAAGTTGAGTAGATAGGGGATTTAAATGAGAATCAAGTTTATAGAAATTGTGCTCCACATCTAAAAGATTTTAGCAACATTACTAGCTCTTATGCAGCAAAGCAAAGTCAAAAACTCAGCTCTCAAGTAAGCCACGTACTTTTTGTCCATTATCACAATGGATATAGATTAGCCCACTCCAAGGAATTACAGAAGGCTTCGTGGCAAGTGATGGATTAGGACTCACCAGAATTAGTGTACGGCTCCTAATAAAAGGAAAAAAAAAAAGTTAGCACTATCCTCATATTAGATTGAACGTCTAAAATAGAGCTCACTTGCTCAATAATGAATGCATTTTTAAGATAGTAAATAAGTGAAGATGATCTAGAAATAAATTTAAGATTTTTGCACATTCAATTTACTATTCAGGTTTAGTTATTAGAAGATTAACAATAACAAGTTTTATAAGTTTAAGTTTTATAAACTTGTTATTGATGGTTGTATAAGTGGACTGAGGGGGAAAAAAATATTTATCATTAACACATACAACCTGTCAGGCCACATAAAACTACATGAATCACATAAAATAGATAAAATAAAGCTTCAATGCTAGTCCACAAGGAAATTACTGTTCAAAAATAACTGCACAAATTATAGCTTCGAAACCAATTCTAGTTTTAGATAAGCAACTTGCTTTCCTTCCTCCCATTCAGAACCACTGACTTTCAAAAAAAAAAAAAATGCTTTTAAAGTTATCAGTGGTTTTTATGCTTATTCTGGGTAGGGGGAACTGGAGAGTCCACTGAACTCATTCCCAAGCAGTTACAACCTAACCCAGTCATTTGACCAGCGAGAACCTAAGTTCTGATTTACACGTTCCATATTCCATATCACAAAATCTTAAACATAAAAGAGAGCAGAAAGAAAGCAACCTTGTTGCTTTCTGCTATCAAACAGACATCAACAGCCTTAAAATACTAAATCAGGATATCCATATTTCTTAAAGAATTGTTTCTTCTTAAAGAATTGTTTCAATAAATAATGGGTAGGATTTTAGTTTCTATCAAGAGGAACCCTTTCATTGGCATAGCCAATCACTACATACACAGAGCAACTGCAACCATATATGTATATATATATTTTTTTTATTAAAATCTCAGCATTTTTCAGAATCTTCGCACTTATGGTACTTATTTACACTCTCTCCCTCTCTCATACACAAGCTGTGTATGTGAGAATATGACTTACTAAGTACACAGGCCGTCTCAGTTACCCGTTGTCACAAACCATTCCATTGTCAAGGAGAAGCTGATAGGAGCCAAGACATTTACTGCAAACTTCATATACAAATCCGATTTGCATGGAGTCACAAACCACATGTGTCTCAAAGATCATATTCAGCCTGACAACACAGTGCTTTCATTGCTGTAGAATGGAGCAGTCCAGGGAAGAAAAATTTTGCCTAACCACCCTTTCAAACTTTATTCAGAAGAGAAGCCCCAGAGACGCTTTCTGAAGAAGACTCTTGCAGTCTTTCCCAATTCTAACATTCCCTGCTCCAAAAGGGCATCTCCTTTCACCATCACTCAGCACTGAGACGCTTCCACATGAAAATCTTCAAATGCTACCAAATTTGGTAGGGACTCTGGATTTCATTATTCCACATTCAGACAGGTAGAGGTTGCCTCAATCACATTCCAGTGAACTTAAGAGTTTTAGTCAAGCTGAAACAGGAGACAGCCTGCTTGATCTGACATGCTCAAACACAGCAAAGGCAGTCCTTGATCTTTGGACTTGCTTTCACTGCCACTAAGGAATCATACCTTCTCCTTTCCTAGCCTAAATCAGTTCAAAAATTCCACACAGCTCCAGCAATCACAGTGCTTATTATAAAAGATTCTGCCTGAACGGCACAACTGCTTTTGGCACTGCAGTGAGATGGTCATGAAAAGCAGAAAAACAGGCAAGTGTAGCTTGCCATGCTTAGGTTAGCTGTTCCCACAGGTCTGTTTCCTGGTTGCAGACCTCCATTCTCGATCCAGACTACTTCCTTTGACTCAACTTGTTAGGTTTCAACACATTCTTCTCTAGTGAAAGGAATACATTTTAAAATTATGCAATACAATACTTTCTTTAATGCTGTCTTCAATTCTGTCTTACCAGAAAATCATTCCTCAGACAGGCCTGAGGCTAAGGGCACAGCGTTGGTGGTATAGTGGTGAGCATAGCTGCCTTCCAAGCAGTTGACCCGGGTTCGATTCCCGGCCAACGCAATTACAATTTTAGTCAAGGGAGTTAAATCCAATTGGAGGTTGGTCACTAGTGGAGTCCCCCAGGGCTCGGTACTGGGACCAGTCCTCTTTAACATCTTTATCGACGATCTGGACGAGGGGATGGAGTGCACCCTCAGTAAGTTTGCAGACGACACCAAGTTAGGTGTGTGTGTCGATCTGCTCGAGGGTAGGAAGGCTCTGCAGGAGGATCTGGAGAGGCTGGACCGATGGGCCGAGGACAACAGTATGAAGTTCAACAAGGCCAAGTGCCGGGTCCTGCACCTGGGGCACAACAACCCCAAGCAGAGCTACAGGCTGGGAGATGTGTGGTTGGAAAACTGCCTGGCAGAGAAGGACCTGGGAGTATTGGTTGACAGTCGGCTGAATATGAGCCAGCAATGTGCTCAGGTGGCCAAGAAGGCCAGCAGCATCCTGGCTTGCATAAGAAACAGCATGGCCAGCAGGTCCAGGGAAGTGATTGTCCCCCTGTACTCGGCTCTGGTGAGGCCGCACCTTGAGTACTGTGTTCAGTTCTGGGCCCCTCGCTACAAGAAGGACATGGAGGTGCTCGAGCGAGTCCAGAGAAGGGCAACAAGGCTGGTGAGGGGTCTGGAGAACAAATCTTATGAGGAGCAGCTGAGGGAGCTGGGGTTGTTCAGCCTGGAGAAGAGGAGGCTCAAGGGCAACCTTATCACTCTCTACAGGTACCTAAAAGGAGGCTGTAGCGAGGTGGGGGTTGGTCTATTCTCCCACATGCCTGGTGACAGGACGAGGGGGAATGGGCTAAAATTGTGCCAGGGGAGGTTTAGGTTGGATATTAGGAAGAACTTCTTTACTGAACGGGTTGTTAGTCACTGGAATAGGCTGCCCAGGGAAGTGGTTGAGTCACTGTCCCTGGAGGTCTTTAAAAGACATTTAGATGTGGAGCTTAGGGATATGGTTTAGTTGGAGGACTTCTTAGTGTTAGGTCAGAGGTTGATTCTGTATGAAACGTTCAACACATCATTGTTTTTAGTTACTGGAAAGTTGTTCACTGTCATCTCTTTTTGAGACCATTGTCTCAGCACTGATTGAATCTGCAAGGGGGTGGCAGACACGCTAGCACTTAAAGAGAATCCTCGTTATTTTGTTCTCACTAACAGTGAAAGTTTCCCTACAATACATCCAAGGATTTACATCTATATAAATATGGAATTGATTAAATGCATCACATCTTGCACAGTGATGCAGAACTGAAGAGTGTCTGCTCTGAGGAACCATGTACGAGATTAATGCAACTACCTATTTCTTTTTTGTGGAATATGAAATTTATGTATTTATTGCGTGTAGTTCAACAGCGGGGTCTTAAAAGCCTTTTTCTTTTTTCAAGTCAGTTCAGAAAAAGAGGTGTCGAGAAATCTCAAATATTTCATTGTGCAAGATTTTTTGCTGACATCTGTGACAAGTCTCACACACAAACAATGCAGTTATGACACTGTTCCAGAATACTGCCAGTTCAGGCAGAAGTGAACTGACACTGGTTTGCCATGTGTTTCATACTTAAAGGCACTGAGAACCCAAAGGCTGAGTAGCAAAAAAAAAAAAAAAAAAAAAACACACACACAATTGTCAGAATACAAAAATAAAAATGATCAAAATCTGATGAATATCAGCACATTAGTAAATCAAATAAGCTATTTTACATGCACAGGTCATTCTTAAACAAAAAACTATCCTGCAAGGAGATTTTTAAAGCTTCGGTTCTGTTGACCATCCAGCTCCTATAAAATTATATGAAAATAATAGCATTTCCATGCACAGAAAACACTTAGTATCCAGGTAACTTTGTATATGACAGAAGAACATTTCTTTGTATAAAGAACTATAAAAGAATAAATTCATAAGTTATCAAGCTTAGATGTACATTTTAGCTGACAAAATATGGAACCTACCAAAACAAATTGCTCCAAGCCTCACTACACTTTTACATATAAAGGAAAACTATGAAAAGGAACTTACTCTGGTTCAATAACTCCATGTTGTGGGGTTATAGTAAGGCAGTGAGCTGGCCATGAAAGCTCAAATGTCAGCATCCTATTAGAATGGTTGACAATTTGTACATGCCCAGTATCAGCTGTTCCACCTGTAAAACAGAGAGGCTATAAACAGCTAATATGTAAAAAAAAAAATCACAGTAGTGTCCAGAAGTCAGAGACATATCAATTAAGATAAAGTATTTTCTGCCCTATTTTTACAATTTTCACAATGCTTTAAGATATTTGTAATTATGTAACAAATATTATAGGTATATAAACATGTATAACACCTTAACCCCAAAAATATAACCACAAGTGTTCAAGCCAAGGTTATTGGTTGGGTGCAACATTACATGAAGCGAGATTATTGCTCAAGCAACATTTACAAACACAAATATACTAAGTAGTACAGTTACTTTAGTACTAGAATGTTTGTTTTATTAACTTCAGAAAAATACTTACTGAGAGAAGGAGATGTCAAAATCAAGTGTTCAGGCTTAACAGCCCAAGTCTGTTGAACTTCTACTTGATTCTGAATGAGATCATCAGTTTTTACAGCTAATGGAGGACCCTGAGGTCCTTTAACGGGAAGAACATCCAGAGTTGCATTGATATGTCTGACACAGTTCTCAGATCTTGAAAAATAAGATTGGGTTAAGCAAAAGAAGTAATGAAAATAACTTAGTAATTGTAACAGCCTACTTTTAATATTTTTCAAAATTTAATACTGAAATAAGATGCTCTTCGCATGTGTTTTCAGTTTAAATTTCAGTTATAAAAAAATGAAGTCAGCAGCTAAATCATGATGCAGCTTTTTCCCAGGATGTTTAGAAGTGGCTTAATGGAAGGTACTAAAACAATTATCTTGAAGTGGTAGCAAAGTAAATAGCTTTCTCTATACTTACTTAGATTAAGAAGGCACTACAGCGAGAAACAAATCAGTGCAAGTTGTCTTTAGCAGAATCACATAATACCTGAGGTCAGAAGGGACCTCTGGAGATCAACTAGTCCAAAAACCTGCACAAAACATGGTCAGCTACAGCAGGTCAGTCCAGGCAGCTTTTAAATTTCTCTACAGATAGGAACTTGACAACTATGTGGCAGCCTGTTCCACTGCCTGACCACCCTCAACAGGAAAAAAAAAAGTTTCTTATGTTTAAATGGAATTTCTTGCATTTCATTTTGTGCTTATTACCTCTTGACCTGTCACTGAACACTGAGAAGACTGGCTCTCTTCTCTACTTTCCCCATCAGGTATTTATACACATTGATAAAATTTTGCACCCCTATGTCTTCTTTGCTTGAGGTTAAGCTAACCCAGCTGCCTCAGCCCCTCCATGCAAGACACATGCTCCAATCCCCTAGCCTTCCTTATGGCCCAGCACTTCACAGTTTTGCTTGCAAAAACATGGCAGGTAAGCTCATATGCAAAAGCTAGGAAGTTGCTATTTTGGGATTTGGTGTATTTTCTTAAGTTAAAAGCTTAACTCGCGATAAATTTTATTTTAAATAGTAAAATAAAAGCAGAATTCAGCAATTCAGAGAAAAATAGGTAACTTTTGCTCCATACAGTGTTATGTAAACATTGCTCTTTTCCCTAATATGTCTACTTTTATTTTGTAAGCCTTCTGAGAATCCTCACACAGCTTAGAACAGAACTAATACCTATGGATTAATCCCTTAAGACAGCGATGAAATTGGGAAGGCAACCAATTCACACCCATGACACAGGATTTCACAATGGCCATATAAGTAGTTAACAGTTAGATCCCTTCTGAGAATTACAGCTTACTTGGAAAGTGAGGATCCTCATGATGCTTAGCCAGGGAATAAATCTAAAACTAGAAGAACTGTTAAGGCTATTAAGCATGGAGAAAAAAAGGCTTGAAAAGTGTCCTGCTTGCTGCTGTGGATACTTGCTTCCAGTCTCTATCTTTATGATCCCACCATGCCCAACAAACACCTTGCTAACCTACAAATCTGTCAAGTAGACCAAAGTGTTCAGCATCTGGAGCTCAACATGCACACGTGATTCCAAGGCAGTGTCTAAATATTAAACAGGACTAGGTAGGACCCTTTCTTCCCTTAAGTTACAGGATCTTGAGGTGAAAAAAAAAAGTATGACGACTCAAGAACCAACTTTGCTAATATACTCTTTATAGTGTTAATGTTAACCCATACTTTTTTTTCTTTTAGGTATTTTGTTTTTATGCTATGCTATCTTAACAATTTGGACTTGCACAGGATTTGGATCTTTCTGGAGCACTTAGCTCTAAGTGCTATAGCAACTTATCTAAACAAAAATAACAAGCCCAAATTAAAGACCAAGTCTCTGCCAATCCTCCAAAGATATCCTCAGTAACAGATCACGTCATTTGGTCAGGAGAGGAAGCTTCAGCACCAATCATTCTTTTGATGAACTATAGCATACATTACATTGCAAGTTTGGCACATGAGCTGGACAGGGAAAAAGCCACTAATCCTTACAAAAATAAACTAATTCCATCTCATTCCAAACTATCAAAAATTCTTGACAAGGAATGAAGTAGTTATAGTCCTGTAGGACCAACAAGAAAAGCTTAATCAGATGAAGAACAGGAAGTTGCAGATACAGTCCATATGGTCAATTTAAGAAACGGTTTAAAGGTTATTGTAACAGTTTAAGAGATTACAGAGAAAAACAGTGAGAAGAACCACCTATATACTCACTGGGGCCATTTAACTTGTGCCTCTGGGGCCTCTTTAACTTGTGCAGCAAGTCACTTTCCATTACTGTCATTAAAATCTTCATGATTTCAAATGAAAGGAGCCACACTTCAGTTGGGCATTATCTGAAAGTTATCCTTATAGTTACATTACCTGTTTGATTCCAGATGACGTCCAGGAGATTGCTGGAAACCATCCCGATCAAAACATCCAACCACAGTAAGGATGACTTTTCGCATATTTGCATAGAAAAGACGTATGTCACTTGTCCCCCGTGCAATATCGCACACTAGAAGAGTAATAGACAAATTCTAGTAAGAACAAATTAATATTACTCAGAAATTGCAGAGATTTAGAATATAATCCTAATTAATAATTTGTTGGATAACATACCATAGATCAAAAATGGCTTATAACAAGTTTACTTATCAGGCACAAACCAACATTAACATGAGATGCAACAAATGTAAATACACAAAAATTTTAACTTTTTAATAATATTTTCCACCTTTATGCAAATGGTACATACTAACCTGATTCTACACCCAATTCAAGTTAAAAGTTTAACTTTTTGCCCTGACAAATACAATTAATAAATTCCAAAGGCTTCGTAGAGACTCAACTTTTAAGAGAAGTTATTTTTCAATTACTCAATCTATTCAATCCAATGCCTTATTATTTAGTTATACCTGTAAATATCCAAAAGCCCAGAAATGTCAGCATATGATTTAAAAATAATTGTTTCATCAAAATTATTAATAATCTAGTCAAAATTTACTCCTTTGCCTTAAGCCACTTCATGTTAAATGGACAGAATGAAGAAGTGAACTTCTCACGGAAGATACATTTGATCCATTATTGCTTTTGTTGAATAGTAGATATCAGGGCAAATTATTAATATTTGTATACAAACCCACACATCTACACTTAACGATAAGACAGTAATAACTACTGTAGAAGCATTTTTAGTTAAAATTTACGTGCAACCAGAAACACGTTAGCAAAGCCAAGTCTTTCAGAAGGATGTCTATCAAAATGTGATTTTGGAAGCAAATAATTTATTCTGTCATATGTAATACCATTCAGCGTGGGAATACATTCATCCTATAGGATGACCATTATTTCTGCTCCATAAATTGCTGTTCTCTCCCCCCACACACCTTGTTTATTGAATTCCAGTTGTTTGTTCCCCAAATGCTGCTCACCTTCAGCCCACATGTCCCACGCCCCTTCAGCAGTAACCCCTCCCAGTCTGTAAGGTGATCCCAATATCCTCTCCAGCTGGCACGCTGTGGGCATTGCACTGAGCCATGAGGCTGATGGCTCCCCTGGGACAGCCCTAGGAGAGGCCAGCTCTCCTTCTTCAAGCACATAACTGGGGTTCGCCACCTGCCTCTGAGCTTCTCGTACTTGTGGAAACAGGCCTCGCATGGGCTGATCATTCTTTGATGGCCATGGGAACAGCAGGGACAGGGCATTATTGGGCTCCCCCACCTGCCATTGTTCCTCTGTGCTCCTGTGCCCTAATGACACTGAAACTTAGGAATGCCTGTAAGATTCTAGTTCCCTTAGGAGCGTGCATGCTGCCTAGTCTAATTGCAAGGTTACATATACCACACTGATGTATCAAGTGAGCAAACTGATGACAATGCACTGTTTCAAATGCTAGTGTTACTACATAGATCTGGGATGACAAGAAGGTAAGGATGGGCTTTAAATTAACACTGTTAACACTGTTAACAAAGAGCAAGAATAACCTAGTTTGCTTCCCTAAGAGCTGCTCTTCCAGCAGCCTTCCTCAAAGGATTATTTGCAGTGAAGTATTACATTTAAGTATTACATTTTTCTTTTGAAAGTTCATAGGCTTACCTTCTGTCACAAGCTGTTCCCCTTGAAATTCTTCATCGAATACAATGTTTCTCAATATGCTGCTTTCAGGGACTATGTGTTTTGCTACCTCAAGTTCACACATCATAGCTCTGTTACAGATAAGAAACAGGAGTCATTAAATTAGTCAAAATGTAGGAAGCATCAATACGAAAAGATGGGTAAGATTGTAAGAAACCAGCATCATTTTAACTTTTGTAATTTCTGGAACATCTAAGGTAGGCTGATTTGCTATCAAAACGATCACAAATGCAGCTATTCCATGAGCTTTTTATTGAAAGTTATATGGCAAAATTCAACTAGGTTTAATACTTCATTTGAATAACAATAAATGCGATGGCTTTCATAAAGTTTCAGGGAATGACATTTAAGAGCAATTGTGAAAGATTCATTCGCTTAATGAAATTTTGCACTGAATGAGGATCATCAGCACCTTAGTACTCTGCCTATTTTCAACATTTTGCATGATCATTACACACCATACACAGCACGAGTCACTTTTGTTAAACACAGAGCATGCCATTTAATTTTTGTGCATTGACAATATAGATTCAAATATAAATAGAGTAATATAGCCTCTACTTAAGCTAAGTAAAACATAACAGACACTAATGAAATCTGTAGAATTGTTGCTTTAAAAACTAAATCTACAAATGTATTGGAAAAAAAGGATACCAAAGTAGAAGACAATTCTTGATAGAATAAAAAGCAAAAATCCTCCCCCAAAGACAATACATTCAAATTCAAGAAAAAAAGAGAAAAATGAAAACCCTTACCTAGCTACAATATGTAAACTAAACATAAAACACAAACCACCACAAACAATGCCCCCTCGCCAAACAAGCTACCAGATGCAAGACTTACTGGATCTCCCCACATCATCAATGTTTGCTGTTTTGTGCTTGCCTTTTTGGAAGCATGTTAAAGCCATATCTGTGGCAGCATAAACCTCTAGCTTTAACATTTCATTAAACATCTCTCTACGGAACAATAGCAAAGTACATCTTACCTACGATATTGCTGCCTGGAAATTTCATCTCCACAGAAAAAACACACTGTTGATAACAATGTCTTTGCTCTAAGTAAGAGATTTTCCTTTTCCATAGGATTCCATGTTACAGTCATTACCTGATAAAAATAAGTAACATATTTTGAAAAAGTCTTAAATTTAGTACTAATGTTTGGAAAATTAAGTCAAACTTAAGTTAAATGAGATTTTAACAAACAACTGGTCAGATACTTAGTGATTAAAATAAATGTCATTAATGAAAAACTTACTCAGTATCAGGTAGTCTACTTACTTCGTATGTTCCTTCTCTTAGTACAAAGTTCTCCGGAGACACCATCATTACCTGAGGATCCATAACAGTTTTTGTCTGTAGGTTTGCAAAGCACAGTGCTTTAACATAAGCAGCCCGAGAACCTGTATTTCTTATGCGGAAGGAAGCTGTACTTAATCTTGAAGGCAATAATCCATCCAATGTTAACATATAACTGTCTGATAGTTTCTTAACACTTTCTAAAATTACGTTGCTAGTTCCTCCATATCCAGATAAAGGTATCTGGGGAAAAAATAAAAAGCAGTGCTTCAAATTAAAGCCTTACTAAAGCTTCTGTAAAACCACGTTCAACTATACAAAGACACACAGCAGAGCAACTGAAAATGATTAAAACGTAAACTGAAAAGACTTTTGAGAAATAAAGAAGCTTAAGTTCATTTAACTTGTTTCAAGTTCTATCTATAAAAGCAAAGAACTTCAGACTTTTGGCAGTTCTGGAGTTAAAATCTTGGGCTACTTTTACCATAGCGCATAAAATCTTGCTTCTTTCTTCACAAGTGGAAAAAAGTGCATACAAAGTTAAGGTGCTCAATATTTAAACTCTAAAATGTAACTGCCATATAATCTTTTAACAAGTACACAGATGTGCATCGTGAACATGTTGAAAAATTTTAACTTTTTGACAGAAACAGATATACAGTGATATATGTTCAACAAATTAAGAAAAAAATCTATGTGCAGAATTATTAGAATTTAGGTTAGAACTCTTACAGTAAACTTGATTCCTGGCCGTGATCGCATCCCCAGCTGTTTGATTTCCAGCTTTGCAAAGAAGTAAGTTACACGAGTAGGTGTAAACATCAAGTATATATTAGTGTCTTCTTTGGGACGGATTTTGAGTTCCCAACTACTAGTTAGGCGTTCTTCTGATCCAAATATACTTTGCAGCTATAAAAAAAAAGATACCAGAAGTGCACAACTACAGTGAAAAAAATATATACTAAAAAGACTGACTTCACTAACAACCCCAAATTAGCTTCATCAAAATCTGGATTAACTGAATTGACAACGTCAGATATTTAAGGTTACAATACTTAAAAGAAAAGATGAGGTTCAAGACACTTTATATTTTCTCACAGCGAGCACACCAATGCCTCTCAGTTTAGATCACAGAACTTCTTCCTTTCAATCCCCAATACAGTGTGTAAGGCTGAACTTAAGTAGTGCTACATTAATTCTCTCAGCTAAAGATTTTAGTTATCAGATCTGAAGACCTGGGGACAAAGGAGTATACATTTTTGAGGACTATATAAAAAAAAAATCTGTAGTTAAAATAATTCCAAAGACTAGTTCAAGTTTCTCCTTCACCCCTCTCATACACACAGTCCCTTGGAGTAAATCTGGAATCCTTCCAGCAAGGACCACTGAAGGATCACTCCAACAGGTATTGAGTTTGTTGTGCTATGGCAGTTTGAAGAGCTGTAAACAGAGCCTCAGTTTGATTCAACCTTGTTACAGTTTCAATTCTCCCTAAGGTTATCAGGGTAGATCCACTACCATGTTCATCTGGGTGGTCTCGGAGTAAATACATAGCTTGCTAGTCACTGATGTTTGTTTTTCTGTTTGTTTTTTACAAAGGAGCAAACACTTCAGGGCAAAGACAGCCAGCTACAGACACAAGATCCAGAGACAAAACACCTGTTTGGTTAAAGCATCAAATCTGTAAGAATCCACAATTTCGCTATGAAGACATTGATTTTAGGAAAATAAGTGAATAGCACTTTGAGATGATTGAGCTCAAAAAAAAGTTCTCAAAATATCTTGAAAGAAATTATGTATAGATACAGTCACAGGAACACTGTTCTGAGAAAGCACCAAAAGGTTAGGGAGATACAGCAGCAAGGAACTTGCTAGAACTCTCCAACTATTCTAACCCGAAGTGATGGCTTATCGATAAGGACACTTCCTAAAAC
Source organism: Oxyura jamaicensis (assembly GCF_011077185.1). Classification (NCBI taxonomy): domain Eukaryota; kingdom Metazoa; phylum Chordata; class Aves; order Anseriformes; family Anatidae; genus Oxyura; species Oxyura jamaicensis. The sequence continues at coordinate 103,776,552 of NC_048894.1, forward strand.
AAGCACCAGCAGAAAAGGGAATACTGCTCCAATTTTGATCCCCACCACCTTCACTCAAGTAAGCAATGCCACAAAGAGCTATGTGAACAGCCTGGTCAAGAGTACTGCCAGCATTTACTGGCTGCCTCAGAGACATCCTTACCTGAAAAACAGAGTCTGAGGAGGATAACAACCTAATTCATAGAATTGTCCTTTTGTGCTAGCATGACCTTGCATGAGAAGTGAAATTGTACACAGCTTCAGTGTACATACTCTAATATAGAGACATGGGACACAGATTGGCAGATTGAACATCACCACCACACAGGATCAGAAGAGCAATCTAAATCCTTATCAAGTGCAGTATGAGACCATATGATGACCCAAAGTATCTCTATGAAAAGATAGCCAGAAAATTACAAAGACTTCCCCACCTTAATTCTTAATATATGCTTACTATGTGAAATTCCATCCCAAGTAGGCAAACTATTTTCAGTTGTGCCATTCCACTGAGCTAGTACAACTATATATTGAACCTCTAACCCCATTCAACTCCTCTGGACTGAAAACAGACTAGTGAGCTGCTATTCTAAAATAGCAAGTCCAAAATTCATTTTCTGTGATTAAGTTTATTTGCAGAGATCCTCTACAACTTGATTTCTAATCTAGCTTCGCTACCACTGAGCAAGCAGTACAAATGAGACAAGTTTTGACATTTTTATTATAAACTTATCCTGATAGATAACATAAATACTAAAGAGAAATTTGCAGTTACCTGAAAGCAGTCCTGATCCTGGCCTCTTATCACCAGTCTTAAATGCTGAGTCACAGATGGAGAGTTACTTCTTAGAGTTAACTTCTGCTGGCTGAAAAAAATATAAAGTTATACTTTGCAGCAGATATAAATTAACTATATGTATTTATTCATGGGAGCAATGTAAATGGGACAACTGAAAGTCATTCCATTAAAAAAAGTGACTTCCTGGTAGACCAGAATGTATTAGCTTGAAAGTTACTTCTATGTTCTCAAACAGACTTCACAGCATTATACACCATTACACATTGGTCCTCATAGAGCAGAAAAAATATATGTGTGTATATATATATATATATTATATATAAATAGTTTTTCTGAAGTTTAAATACTGTGAATAGCAACTTCAACTATCAAAGATCACAGCAGTTGTGTCAATACCAAAATTCCCTTAAAAATAAAAAATGAAAACCATTTCAAGACAGAAATGTTGTTAGATTATCCAGAACTACTCTGTTATACAAAAGCAGTCTTGTAACTAGCACAACCTAGATTCATTGGAACAGTGGTAGAGAACTAAATTAAGGATAACTTTTCCTTTTTATGTGCTCTTCTATAGGACTGTACCACAGAAAGTTATGGCCATTTGGCAGCATGAGGTTGATCAAAAAGCATTTTTTTCCCCTCTCTGATATGTCCTGGCATTGACCAGGCTTCCAAGTACTAAGATCCTTCTTCAGAGGTAAGAAGCCTCTCCAGAAAGAGGATCTAGTGCCTTTTTCACTTTAGTGAGTCAAAAACCAATCAACATAACAATCTGACCCTTAAAGCTGGTAAAAACAAGAGGAAGGATCATGCAGTTAGAGCAAATAGGAGGGAGAGAGGCCAAAGCCTCTCCCTCAGTTTTCAGCAGCAGACAGTTTTGTATTCTACTGAAACAAAAATTTTAAGAAGTTCAGCTTCCTAATAGTTTTTAGGAGTCAAAACTACTTTTCAGGATGAATAAAGAACAGAGTTGAGAAAATTATTCTGAAACACAAAACAGCAAAACTACTATATTAGAAATCCACTATCTTGACAGAAAAAAAAAAATACAGCTATCCGTAGGTTCTACGGATCACTTTAAAATGGTAACTGGGAACATCCAAGGGAAGTGGTGGAGTCCCCATCGCTGGGGGTATTTAAGGAAAGGCTGGACATGGTGCTTAGGTACATGGCTTAGTGGGTGACATTAGCAGTAGGGCAATGGTTGGACCAGATGATCTTGGAGATGTTTTCCAACCTTAACGATTCTATAATTCCTTGAGAAGTTCAGTATCAATACAAAACTGCTTTAGTCCCCAAAGTAATATAAGTCCAGAGATTTGCAGAACTCTCAATCTTGACACATAAAAGAAGCAATAAAGTATATCTCAACAGTTATGAAAAAATTTACTGGATTTTGGAATAGTGAAACTGGAATCTTGAAACTACATAACAATTCAGACAAGTAAGAACTAGTCTGAAAGATAAATAATCATGGTTAGGGATGCCGTGGATTCTCCATCACTAGTAGTTTTAACATCAGAACACCATTAAATTCAAATAAATTAATTTGGGGAAGTTCAACAGACTGTGCTATTCAAATTGTCAAATTACATTATCAGACTGGATTCTTCTAGACTTAATGGCAATGAATTGAAGAAAAACATCTATTTCTAGCAAGAGAAAGTCGTCATAAGAACCAATAGAATTTTTCCATCTTATCTGAAAAAGATTTTCTATTTCTACTTACATGACACACAAATCTTACAGAATCAGGTATTATTTAAACAAGAACTAAAGACTCTTGAATAAAGAAACCTTAAACAAGATCACAACTAGTTTCCAAAAATTTCCTGTCCAAAAATAAAATTTGTAATATACTGCTACTCTTACTTGCATACAAACACCTTAGCTTATCACCTGTGGAAGCTATTATTATATGAACAGGAACAGCACAGAAGTTGTGCTGCAAATAGCATCATATATTATACTATATTATACTGCATGTAAGTATTTTAAGTTTTACTTACACTGATCTTCCAAGCTTTACTCCTCCCCAGGCAATGAACTGCTTGTTGGAGAGAATGGGTGGGATGTCTGAGCAGCTGGCAGCTGTAGACACAGGTCTATTTTCCACCTCACCTTTCATCACCACTTCATACTGAGGCCCAGATGGCAGAACGAGGATTTTCAAAACACTTTAAAAAATAATTAAATAATTCTTAAGTCAATCACAGAACAAGATTAGCTAGTGAAAATAAAACATAACTGAAAAAATACTGTAGATAGGCCTTTTTAAACTACCTTCTTGAGGAGAAAACGCACTTTTATTTTACTAAGTATGGCAGAGCTTTTAAGTATGACAGAACTTAAATCCTCCAAGCTACAGGCATGTGTGCTGCACGTACCTAATACTGTCTTTTGAAGTGTTTCATCTGGGCATGGCTTTGTCAAGAGACTACAACTAAAGAAAAAATTTTTTGCCCATGCTGCTTTCTGATTATTTTGACAGACTAACTTTGGAAAGAAACCATGAAGTCTGGCTGTCTCTCTTTACAGTACAGAAGTGGCTTTTGTAATGCTTGTAAAGCTTCAGTGAAGTTTCACAAGTGCAATATATCCAGGAGTTTCAAAATTCCATAGCATTTTAAACCACAAAAATCAAGGTTCTCTTGTCAGTTTGTTTCCTGGGACACTGTGCCTACGGATAGGGCTAGCTTTTCATGACAGAGCCTCTATGCAACAAGACACAAGTACAGTGCAGATGACTACTGCCTTCAGACAAAGCAGAGAAACAGATGAATGAGAGCATCAAGGGTGCAGATTTAAGTAATGAAATAGAAAGAAATGGGCTATTACTGGATAGGAAATCTGGACCAAACTATCAAACAAAGCTGGGAGGGAAAACTAAAAAAAAGAAAGCAGAACAAGGAAAGCCAAAATGCCACCTGAGTAAAGACAACAGAAAACCAGCAGAGAAATTAAACAAAAAGACTAAAGTATATAGGGAAATAAGATTGAAATTACCTAACCAATGATACAAGGAACAAGAAACAAACATTCAAAAAAGCAAAAGGAGGAAAAAAGCCATTAGAAAAAAAGGCAGAGGGCAGTAAGGATACCAGACTTACAAGGAACAGGCTGAAGTATTTGCTATAGCATAGACCCACTTAAAGCAAGGAATGAAGCTCAGGAACTTCTGTCAGGCTGTCATTGAATTCCTGTGATGCCTACTGACAGTTCTGTATCCCACCAGCAGGGAACAGGAATTCTCATTACTGCTTTAGATAGTTTATTAGTCATTTGGCAGCATTTGCAAGTGAGCTTAAAAGGTTCTAACCCTGCTGAGCACCTAGAGGCTGTAAAGCAAAGCAGTTATACACAAGACCACAGAAAAGCACAGATAAATCACTTTGCGTGCCTATCCATTAGGATCATACTGTCATTAGCACAGAACTCAGCTTTTAATTTAATGCACTCGGTATGCCCAATTAAGCTAGATAGTGAAGCTGAACATGTTTTGGACAGATTCTTTTGTCTGTTCTTGCTCCATTATAGCAGATGTTTTATTATAAACTATATTTACTAAATTATTATTATTTATATTATTTACTATACATATATAGATTATTTATACAAAACTAATATTTATTAAACTATTATGAAACTATATTTATTATAAACTATATACACTATTTATAAGTGGAAAATATGTGAATAATTACATTTGCAAATGGAACATATACATTAGTATTATACAAGATTTATGTCGTAACTTCTGTTCAGTTAAAGCAGCCAAAATTAACACTTTTGATGATCTCTGCTTCAGGTTTTCAGTTGTAGAACAGAAAAAGTATTTCCCTTGTCTCAACTAGATGAAGGAAAGGGAAGGTACTGAAGGGGCTGCAGAAGTTAAGTATTTTAAAACTTTGCTGTACTTCAGAAGCAAGTACCACAAAAGGTCTTGAGGGAATGACTGTTTTTTGTTTTGTTTTTAAAACAAAAAGTTTCAAGATAGCTGCTGATTTGTGACAGGCAAAATTGCCTACATGTTAGGATATGCACAGCAAATGAGGCAGGGAATCTATGGAACAAGTGATTCTTAGCAAAAATCTTGTCATGAATGGGGAACCAAGAAAATAACACAAGGCACAGTTCTCTCCGCAGTGTCCCCTGCTGGGGACACACGTTTGTTCCTGACCATAAGGTTGAAAATAACCATTTAAAATAGGCAGCATAAAATCAGTTATGTTACCTTTGTATAGATGTTACGGTTTTTGGAAAAAACATTACAGTCAGTTCTTGTTCTTCTTCAGGAAGAAGGAAGAGATCGCCAGGTTCAACAGCAAAGCAGCTGTCCTGATTTGATGTCTGAAGGTGAATGGGAGGACAAATGGGGAAGGTTAATTTAAGGGCAGTAAATACTTCTAGAACATGGGCTAAATGTTCTAATTGGGCTAAATTGGGCTAAATGTAGCCCAAGGGAATGGGCTAAAGTTGCGCCAGGGGAGTTTTAGGTTAGATGTTAGGAAGAGCTTCTTTACTGAAAGGGTTGTGAGGCATTGGAACAGGCTGCCCAGGGAGGTGGTGGAGTCACCATCCCTGGAAGTCTTCAAAAGACGTTTAGATGTAGAGCTTAGGGATATGGTTTAGTGGGGACTGTTAGTGTTAGGTTAGAGGTTGGACTCGATCTTGAGGTCTCTTCCAACCTAGAAATTCTGTGATTCTGTGATTCTGTAACATACAATGCAATCTGGCTGTCCCTCTGTCATACATGCAATTCAGATAACTTACATATACCTGACAGCTTCAGAACTTTTTCACATCATCTCACACAAACTAAGTTCTTCCAACAGTTGGACAGCATAAATATCTCTAGCAGAAGACATCAATTGCGTATACAACAGTAAAAGAGCCACAAGGAGATTTAAAGAATTGAGTAGTAACTACAACATGGCAGTGATACATAACTAGCTAAGTAACAGCGCTAGCCTCAACATATGGTACCAACTCTTAACATCACATTAACTTAAGTTTTGTGGCACTACTCATGCATCCTATCTCCATGGCCCCTGTTCAAAGAAATTTTGTGCTCACAGCCTTCTTTGTTTTATACATATACATTATGTATATAAACTGTAAAATAGGACCCAACTGCTCCTTTTTTTGACCTCAAAGTGCTAGTTTCAAATGTGTCATTACCCTTCAGTCTGGGACTATACACTCCAGGGATTTTCAGGCAAATTATAGTCAGGTGAAAACAACATATATACCTGAAAAGAACTCAGCTTCATACCTAATTTGGTAAGCTGTCCATAGAAAACTAATGCAGCTGTATTAAAAAAAAATAATAATAAAAGTTTACCAATGCTAATAATCCTATTTGTTCTAAAGGAACTTTGCTTCATAAGCTAATTAACATCAGCTGTGTAGTGCAAGATTCATTACTTTGACATGTGTTATAAGAAGTTTGTTTAAAAATCAATTCATTAAGATACATAAAGAGTATATTTGTTAAAATAAATATAACCAAAGCTGAGCAACAAAATTCTCATCTGTCTTTTCCAATCATACAAACTAATCTGTTTTCTCTTTATGTCAACTTGTAAACCAGTTAAGCTAGGATCTCAAGGCTTAACTATTTTTTCCAAATAAATGGCACAGAACACAATTTCAGGATGGAGAAGCCAGCCTACCTTAACTTTCAAATATACACCAATGTTTCCAGCATTTTTCAATGGCAGCTGCTGTTTGGCTGTTGAACCCACAGTAGTAGACAGATGTATTGTCTGGAAAAAAGAAAGTTGTATATGTATCTATGTGTACACACACATATATAAATATAAAATATAATGTATTATAAAAACATATTCCTAGAAGAAGCAAACTATTCTTAGAACATACTTTGTAAATACATGCAAACCTGTAAGTCCTTTGGAGCGTGTATCCTCGCTGTTCCAGCTCTTGCTCGGAGAGGAATACTTTTAATCACACTGCTAGGTCCCGGACTATCCAATTCCACATCAACTCTTGCCAAGAACTCATCTGCTGAACCCAAGGGATCTAGGAACAATTCCATTAATCACAAAACTCAAGAAAGCCTGCTAGCAGCAGAGGCTATTCCTATGGATGTGCTGATCAGTAGCTGAACTGAGACACCTCACCCTCAAATGGGAGGATATTGATGTAAGCTCTCCTTATCATCCTGACAACACACACACCTACAGGTAAAGTCTCACAGGATCTTATTTAAGATTTTTACCTTTCTGCCAAATATGGCTGAAATTTTCTAAAGGAAACCAAAAAACATACTAGCCAAACTAGCTGATATACTATTTCTTTGAGGAAGTCGGGGGAAAAAAAAGATTTTTTTCAAATTTCTCATCTATATTTCAGCATTTTCTTAAGCTATTATTTAATTCCCCCCAGCAAAAGAAGAGGGAATCTCACGCATCTTGAAGTAGATAATAACTTTATACAACCTGATACAGAAGTATAAGTACCCCTGTTAACATCTACAAGATTAAGACACAGAAGTATGCCTTCTCCTTCAGGTACTAAAGTGAAACATGATACCCAAAACATTAGAACACAAACAAAAGACTGTTTCATTTCAAATTTGCAGCCCGTTTCTACAGTTTTAACACGTGCATATATTAAAAGTCAAATTTGTTTTAGTTAAAAATGAAAATCAAATTACAATACCTGAACAAGAAATTTGTTTCTTAGGTGCATGGAAGAGAACCCAAACTGTTAAAGCTTCAGGATCCTGAAAAAGAAATTGGATGATTCCTCTCATGGAGTAGACAGAGATTCTAAAGAGAAATATAATGAAACTTATAATAATAAAACACTACTCAAATAGGTAAGCTCTGCAAAAATCATTACTGTGAATTCAGATGTTCAGAAGTCATTTCAGACAGTAACAGTGAGAATCAGTCAACTCAAACTACTTACTTGTCCATCATAACTTGCATGGATCACATGATTTAGAACCGATGGAGCTGATATCTGAGAAACTGTATCCATTTGGAGTGATTGCTCACTAGGAGGATTAACTGGTTCCTTGGAAAATGTGAAGCAACGCCAAGCTACTGCATTCTGTCCACAAAATAAAGAGTTTAATGTATTAAAACTCTTATTGTCACTAAGAATATTGACAGAGCTGAGAAATGTAAGGCCATTTCTAAACAGTAAAACTAGTCTGCAAAAATAATTAAAGATGAGCCTGTAGTTTCAGTTGATGTGCTACAGTCCAGGAAACATTCTAAAAATAGTCAGAAACCCTTCTGCAGTAAAAGGAGGCAACAGTTACTGGAAGGCTTCGAGGAGTTTGGCTATGCAAGGCCAAAACCGACCAGTCAGAGGCGATGATCCAACCTTAACGTAAGGCCAGTCCTTCCCCTGCTGTCCCCACATAAGGGAACAAGACAGCACAAAGAGCAGCCAGTCTAGCCACCAATGCAGAATCTACATTGCCAGAGATTCAAAGGGGAGAATGTTGTAGCCTGTAATGCAGGGCATTCCTGCCTAGTGGGAGAGTGCAGGCAGAGCCCCACTCTCGCTCCTGCAAAGGAATACAGAACTCGTTCAACTTGCTGTGAAACAAGGCTGCTTGTTTCAGTCATCAGCTGTTTGAACAGCACGTTCCACTTGAATAGTTTCTACATCTTCTCTAAAAAAACATTTAGGCAACACAATTCTTTTGCTATCTGATGTACTACTGACTCAGGCAACATAGGGACAGTGCTGATTTACTGAAGGAGAGGAAAAAAAAAGTTTGACTTTTCCAGAAGCATTTTTGCTGGTGCTGTTACAGCTCAATCAAATTACCACCCAGCAAAAATTATTTCCTTACTAACTTTAGACTTCTTGGAATTTTTACATGGAGTGTCAAGGGCATTTCTTATTGACATATACACCAAAAAGGGTTTTATTAAAATTCAGTATCGCAAGAACTTAATTTTCACATACAACACGCTTACTGTACTTACTGCATTAATAATCAGTCTAATTGGCACAAAAGCGTGGGTTTTGTTGGTAAGTTTTAGAGGAAGAGCCTTCCAACTGCCATAAGTCAAGTCACCAAAATCCAGATAATCTTGTTTTCCTGTTTCCACCTGGTTTTAAGGCAAAGCAGAAATTATAAGGAAGGAAGAGCACCAAAATGCACCAGCATACAAAAGCAGCAGGACACTACATTATGTTAACTGTAACATTTTAGCTAGTTAAACTTCAGGAAAATAACTAAAGGGGTTAATTTTGTTTGTATAGCAATACTTTGTATTGTGATCTGCAGCAAAATACAGCTTTTATTTGGTACGTTTTACCATCTCAATAAGATGACAAGATATGTAGAGGTATAGTATGGTTTACTTTTAATTTAAAAATGAAGCAAGTTTGAATGAAGAACATGGACAATGATGGATTTTGTCAAGCTACTTATGAAAGTCACATTAAAAGTTAAATTCAAATTTACAGAAGTATGAAAATACTGTATCTATTCATATATATTAAACCAGAATATTATTAAAACTTCTTTAAAACTTGCTTATGCCAAGTAGGTTAACAGTTCAGTGCAAGATGAAAAAAAATGCTAGCTGTGATTAATATACTGACAATTTGACTTTTGTCAGCAAGGTCACAGACAACCACATAATTTGCTGAGACACCTCCAAAAGTAGCATCATGCACACTTCTGCCTGACCAGACTCTTAAATGTACAACTGCATAAATCCAAATTTAATTATTGGAGTTAGTATACTACCTCCCATCTAGCTGTTTTTTATGGCAAGACAGAAGATAAAGCATTCCATATACCTATTTACTTTTAATTATGAACTATTCTGAAAGAAAAGATTCTCTGCAGCCATAAACCCAAAAGAACAACTAAGCACGAAAAAAACCACTTCGTGTAATTAAAAAATGAAAAAATTAAACAATTGGAATGGTTTTCGCTATGTTTTAATGCTAAATGATGTCCAGCAGAGTAGGTAATGTATACTGAAAAAAGCATTAGACGTTAAAGACCTCATCCGTTCTTTTAATAATGTACTAGTACTACTGTTTTATTATTTTCAAACAGTTGTATAAATTCTTCATGTTCAGCTAGGTGCTCTTCCATAAATAAAACCTCCTAAGTAGTTATAAGTTTCTAAAATATACTCTTTTATATTCCCTGCCCGTCCCTAACGTAAGAAATTCTAGGTTCCTTTGCGGAACAACTTCACATTTGTATTCTTTGTCAGAGCCATTAAACTATTCATAAAATTCCAGTTAAAAACCACAACTGGCTACTTACTTCTAAATGAGGATTTTCAGCAACTGCTGTCAGAACTACCCTACTTGCCAAAGCTTCTGCCTGAACGATTGTCTCAGCATCTGCAGAAACTGGCCATGATGAAACACTGAGAATACACTGAAAGATCCCCGAATGACAAGGTAGGAAAAGTATTTTCAGGTCATCAGTAGAATGGGGTCCTGTGATTGTTTTGTTCTTGAACACAAGACATTGATATTTCGCAGGATCCACCTGAAAAACAAAATCTATGTCAATTTCAACAAGCCTTTTGCTGGAGAACAGCTTCTTTTAAAATACCATATTTATCTGGCTCCAATGCTCAGCACAAAACATCTTGCATGCATTTTTGTTCAACATGAATTATTGCATCATCATAATTACGTCCCACTTCCATCTCACCCAGCTGTAGGCATTTGTTTTAAAAGTTAAATAAATCAGCCTGAAACTTGCTGGGGTTTCTTTCCAGCATCTACTGGAAGATTAGGATTGGGATTATAGTATTTATTATAATTGAGAAAGAATTTATAAGTAGTCCTGATTTTGAAAAAAACATCAGCAAAATAGCTAATAGAAACCAATTTTACTTGGTGCTTTTGGCCAAAGATGGGAGGAAGAAACGTGAGGGAAGATTAAGGGAAAGGTTGATAAAATGGAGATCAGTAGCAATCCTAGTAAAAATGTCTTAAAGTTTCTGTTGAACATATTCATATATAATTTGCAAGCAGAAGTGACCATCTGCAAGTCATACTCTGTGCAACTTAGAGGTAACCTGACTGAAAAAAAGAATTTTCATTACATTGTGCAGCAAATGAATTGAATGCTTATATTTCTTCATGTAAGTGACTGAGATGTGACTGTCCATTGTAATTTCATGAAAAAAATCACCACCTAGTACAAGAGAGTCTGAGGTCTGAACAGTTAGTTGCCTAAGAGCCTCATGGTACTGAGCAACTATGAAAATGTAAGAAAATAAATCAAACTTCCATGTACATATACATCTATACATGCACAAAAAGAGACTTGTGGATTAGTGATTTTGTTTGTTTTTGGTTTTTAGGAGGAAATGATAACAAAACCAGAAGTCATTCTTCTGGAAAAATATGCTACACCTGCTAGAAAATAAACACACCAAGAAATGACACATTATGGATCTGTAAGTACACTATGCTTATACATTACAGCTTTTGACTCCCACAAAATGAATTATTGTCTGGTATCTCTTAGTAAAAAGGACCAGTAAATAAAAACAGCAAGAAGCAGCTTCAAAAAAAAAAAAAAGTCAAAAAAGCTGTACTGCATAGAACCTACAACTGAACTGAACTTTGGATGTCCCTACACAATTTCAAAAGATTAGCAAGACAGAGAACAGTCCGCTGAGAGCTATGGGAAGAAGTAAGACCTAGCTCCTAAGTTCCCATGTGTCCAGTTGTCAGAAGCTCAAAGCATACTATGCTTGTCCTGTTGCCATATTCTTCTCTGCAAAGAGCATTCATCAGTGGAGGAAACAGTACTAGTAGACTTTTAAGCTAAGTCACTCACATGCTCTTGAGATCTCTTCTGTCTGAAATTATTACTGTGCCAACAGAAGTAGATGAAAAAGTCCAAGATGTCCAATCTATGGCCTACAAGATACATAAAACCCACAGCCATCTAGCTTGAAGCCTGCTCCAAATCTTCCTCATTCTGTCACAGGAGATACATAGATTTTGAGAAAAATGGGAGCAAACTCCAAAAATTGTATTAGAAAGCATATCCAGAGGATAGTTGTTGCATTTCTAGGGATAACTTCTTTTCCACACAAAGATGGGAATGAATAAGTAGTAAGCTGTAACCTACCACAATTCACATGTGCAAAACAATTTTAAAAGTCAACCCCATGATGTTGTATATACCCCTGCTATTCCTACTCACTAGGATAAATCAGGTGGCCTGCCTGAAAGAGGCTACCATTGCTTTCGTCTACCTTAACTATAAAACAGAAGGAACTTAAAATTCTCTAGAGGGCTCTAATTTTACAGTATGACATCTCATAAGGTTACAGTATTATGCTTATAACTTAATTTAAAAAACTCTTACCTTTTCCCCATTTACTGAAATACTGAGTATTCCAATGCTGACCTGCAGCCACCGTTCAGTTGGATTAAAGATGCTAAGAGCAGTCTGTGAGGCAATTCCCACACAACAGGCATTAGGGAACTTCAGCTCTTCTGGTACTTTTACATGTCCTTCGGAAGAAAGCATGCCACTGTTAGGTCCAAGTTTCCACAAGCAAATCAGCACTCAGGCTGTCACCACATCAAGTTTGTAAATCCACGTGCCAAATGCTTCCTTGTATCAAGGAAACATTCGACTCCTACAGTTTACATAAGAATGTTTTTCACCAGCTTGACACCTAGGATTTTAATTATTTCTTTTGTGCATGTTACTTGGAATTCAAGTATCACACACAAAAATACTTATGGAATTAGGACATCCCATGCAGTCACTAACCCACAAAGTGTGTGTACACACACACACCTTATATAAAACACTCAGTTTTCACAGCTTAATCAGTGGTAGCCCAAATGACCAAAATACAAGCATCTATATTGCAACTTCTCTAGGACATTTAATGTGACCAAAAAGGGCTTTTTTTTCCTCTACTAGACTAGAACGGCTACCTAAAAAGCTGTTCAGGCAACCTTTTGTTACAGAAAACACTGAGTATTCTTAGAATAGATTTTTGCTGTGGAAATGCTGCCATCAAAAGTTACCTCCAAATCAACAAGAAATCCTAATTCAAGTATTTTATTTCCAGGAGGTCCTTACTTCTACAATATTCAAAATAACTCTTTCAGACGAAAAGCAACATTATAATGACAACAAAATGAGCTAAGAGTTCTGTGGCATGCCAAAGATCAATTATCCACAAACCCACTAATGGATATTCATGTCAAATGAAAAAATTGACGTCTCAGTTAGGAAGACACATGTACAACTTTACCTGGAGTAAAATTTTAGTTACTTCACAGAATGACAGAATAGTCTAGGTTGGAAGAGACCTCCAAGATCACCGAGTCCAACCTCCGACCTAACACTAACAAATCTTCCACTAAACCATATCCCTAAGCTCTACATCTAAACATCTTTTAAAGACCTCCAGGGATGGTGACTCAACCACTTCCCTGGGCAGCCTATTCCAGTGACTAAAACTACTTGAACAGTAGGTTTTATTTCTAAGGCCATAAACTATTATTAATCCTCCAAAACAGAAAATTCAAACACAAACATGAGGGTGAAAATACGTACTAGGACTAGCATCTTTGGAATATAACTTCAAGTTCAAAAAGTCAAATTTGCCAAAAAATCAAGTCTACACTGCACAGATATTCAGAGAAGTTCAAAAGCAAGTACAATAAGCCAGCAATTAAGATGTTCAAGTTTTACTATTCAAAACTGTTCAAGTTTTACTATTTTAAAATCCATTAACAAGATCAAATACTTATTGATTAATAAATAGAAAATCACCTATAGACTATTACAAATGCAAACCTTCAACCCCACTAGCTTGTCATTTCATCTCAAAGAATTAACTAGAAAAAAAATCAGATCAGATCAGATCAAGAAAAATCTCTGAAGTGAAATACTTTACATTGCTTTGATTTAGAGGTAAGTCAAGATACAGAGAAACAGCAGAAAGTACAGAAGGTGCTTGGAAGCTTTTCTTTCCCTTTTCATAACTAGAAAAAAGCTTAAGCCCTCCATTTTCCTCCTGGGATTTTTCAGCTTTGCTGGCTGTTAATACAAAGTTGAGTTACAAAAAGAAATGCCTTCTACTTTGCAGCTGAAACACAACTGAATTTCCAGAGCATGAGTTGTCATGCTTAATATGAACGGCAACTAGGATTTCTCTTCCTTATGAGATTGAAGACAGTGCTAGATCCTTTAAACAAAGGTTAAAAAGATTGAATGTTGAAATCTAGCCTCTTTTGACTATGGAAAATACATTTTAAGACCCTTAGGAGGACTATAAAAATCAATATTGAATTTAGAAAACATGATTAAATAAGAAAAACTAGCAATACGATTTTTAAAAATATCAAAGGTGCATAAACAATAGTTGTGGTTACACAGCATAGTGCCACCTTAATTTTCTTTGCTAGTCTTCGCATAATAATTTTAGCCGTTCTTGTCCAAAGCTATGTTTTCGGCATACTTTTTAAAAGCCTTACCAAGACCAGGTGACATCGAAAAGTCCCACTCTTTTCTACTAGTTCCAAGAGGTTGTCCAGCAAATGATTTTAAGTTTAAGATATTCTTGTTCCAGGAAGCAACATGTGGATTACAAAGCGAAGCTGCACCCAAAGAGCCAGGACCAAGATTTGAACCCAAAGGAATTCCTACTGGAACTGGATTCTCTACATGTCCTGCTGGGATAGTAGAGCAAGGAAGCCCTGCTGGAAGACCAAAACCTGCAGAGCTGCAGCCATGGAACTGGGACAGAACTGTACTTCCAGTAGATGGCATATTTCCCAGATGCTGTTGGACAAATGGAGTCGTTACAAGAGAACGTCCTGTAAGCAACGTGGGAACAGAAGAAATTGTTTGGCTTTCAGAGGTAGTGACATGGGGTTTAAAGCTTGAAATAGGAATATACTGTTCACCAGATGAGTTTTGATTTAATGGAATATAAGTTCTTAAGCCAGGAAACATAGGTAATACATTTACGGATGGTAAACCTTGTCTCTGGGCTTTGCTTGTATGATCCTGCCACGCTTCTGCATCAACATTAACAGAAAGTGGCTCAAAGCTGCAAAAATTACTTGACAAAGCTGATTTAACAGGGTCTAACTCTTTATGATTTGCTGCTACATTTGAAGGAATAGATGCAAGAGGCTTTTCATTCTTTGGTAAACCTTCCTTCGGCAGTTCTTGGCCCTGTACTTCATCTTCAACTTTTCTTTTAATAGCTGTAAGATCATTTTCTTTTGATTTCTCATCAACACTACACAGCACTCCTTTTCGGTTTCTTTGGCACAAGTAGTCTTCTACATTTTCATTGGCATGTTCATGTGAAGGTGTTGGGCTGCCTCTAATTATTGTTGTACTCAGTTCACTTGCATTTTCACTCTAGTAAACAAATAAAATATACAATATTATTAGAAATATTATAAATTCTAGAAAAGTAAATGGGGTTAATGAGACAGACACTAATACCGGTATTGTATCCAATCAACATAAGCAATCAAGTTTGTCAAGTCCTGTCTGCCGTTTTGTTTTTACAACATCTGTGGCTCTTCACTTGAAAAAGTTTCCACTGGGATGGATGCTATCAGAGAGGTTTTCGGCTTTTGTTTGTTTTTAAATTCCATCCACATTTACACACATTTTGGAGCAGGGGAGGCATAACAAAGATTCCAGATTTGAAGGAACCAACTGACTGAGATAAAAGAATACTAATCATCTTAATCAGCATAAGACCACAAGTCTGAACTATCATTCTTAGAGTACACTCTTTGCTAAAGCAGTAAGAACTGTCAGAACGATTGTCAGAGACAAACAAATGGTGGTTTTGGTCCTGAAATCATTTAGGAAAAATTAAGTTAGAATAGGAATTTATAAATATTTCTCAGGGGGTGTGGTAAGAAAAGTATTCTTCCCAACAGCTGAAGCTGAGCAGAAAGGGAGCTTCAGGGGTGACAACAGCAGATATAGGTGCTGCAATCAGCTACTGGAATGCTACACTGTGTTCCAAAAACAGAATGACTCGACAAGCAATAGAGAAAAATGAAAGGAGAAAACCCACAAACTTTTTTCTTAAGTTAGTAGTTCTTTGAATGTTTGATTTTGTTTACTTGCACTAGGGATTGTGATTAATCAAAATCTAGTTCAGAATTTAAATTTCTGAAAACTCAGTGGGTGAGAGAAGAGGGAGAAGCAGAATACCTTTTGCCCATGCACAGTACATACTAAGCTGTTCTAGAATCCTTAAGGCTTTTCTAATGAACTGTTAAAAATTATTTTCACTATTTAAGAGTTCGTTTTGGGAGGTGGATGTTTTTTTTAAGAAAGGGAATTAATGCATAATTACAGATCAAGATTTTCTTACCCAGTGTGCCTGTGGATCACGCATTACAGCTGTGTTCTTAAGTGTACTGTCAGATGCGGAGACATATGTTAATCTGCTCATGCTTGGGCTTGAATAAACTGACTGAGGTAGTGTACTATCCTTGCATGGAGATTTTGGATAATGCGATGTGCAAGTATAATCAGCTTCAGACCTGAAAAACAAATTAAGAGTACATTGGTATTAGAATACATTTCTAATGATACACCCAAGGAAATGAATGCTACGTAATAGGGCTATACTATTTCAAAATCAATCTACTTCATCATTCTGCTTACTACAGTCAATAGAAATGAAAAATCAGCAATCAAATAACCTTTACAAGTTCTGACCTTGATGTAAATGAAACTTTCACTAAACCTAAGTTCATAAAGCAAAGCATCAGAGTTCCACAGCTGCGCTCAGATGCTTAGGTCATAGAAAAAACACAGTAAGTTATTAAAAGAAGTAAGTATGCTTATACCCAATTAGATTGAAAAACGCCAAATGAAATCATTCAACATCCCAGACATCACATATCAGTATTTCCTGTTCCCTGCTTTCTCTTCATTTCACACACATGAAAATATAGGCGCTCTTGTTCGACAAAGTGTGTCGAGTGCCATGAAAACAATTGAAGTCGTTGGCGATTTTAACCAGAAAAAAAAACATGCTTGTATAAATACACATACTTCTGCACATTCTGATTTTTGAAAAATGCCAAACAGCATGTAGTTCTAAGGTCATGTACCACATGCTAACTGTAGTTAAATAGCAAGCAGTGAACTTGAGAAGTTAAGGCAAACAATTCAATACCTCTTCTTTTCAGGACAGCATACATAGCCACTGGCTACTGGTCGTAGTACATGTTTAAGACTACATGACAGGCTTAGTTGTAACCTTATAATTTATATAGCACTTCTTATTACTGAAGACAATTTAAATAATGTTACCCTTTCAGTTGCTAAGAAATCCTGAAATCTTTGACACAAGATGCAGCTTCAAAATATGAAGTGTTCAAAAGCAATACAAATATTTCAGCCCACCCTCTCTCACAAGCAGCAATCTGAATCTGAGAATGAAAGTGACTGAAATACCAGTAATTTATAAAAAGTAAAAACACCCACATCATCATTGGTCTATATGATTCTAGTTATATGATAGCAAGGCTTGACATTGTAATCACCAACCAAATAGCTTTATTTGTAGGAGATGAATTGCACTAGAACAACAGTTAAAGTAAATAGGGTATTTTATACCCAATTTTTTGTGATGATGGAGTTATCTAAAGAGTCTGACTAGCTAACATGCTGGGTATTTTGTATTCTTGCTTTACTGGACAATCCTGAGCAGAAACAGCCACATTCCTGTCCATCATCCCTCTCATCATGCCAGCGAGAAAAACAAAAAGTTAACAATTGCTTAAGATTGCTCCCCCATACACACATTAAAAGCAAAAAGAAAGGTTAGGTCTAAGAATGAAGTCAGTTTAATAGAGATCTATAAACATAAACTGAGGTCAAGGACAATACTACAACTAAAACTTGATCACTCAAAAATCCTCATGAAGCACTAGTAATTCTTATAACCTGCTCCAAGACATTTACCCTGAAAATGCTGTTCCAGAAGCATCACTAGGAGAAGAGTGTATTAAAGGTGAAGTTGAAGGTCTGAAGCTATACTGCTCATCCTCTAAAGGCTGCAAGTCACATTCAGGAAGAATGGGTTGATGTTCTGGTAAATAAGCAGAATTTAATAACAATATTTAGGCACAGGAAATAAGTCTGTTTTCAGGAAAAGCCTTTTCCTATATAATTGGTTATATTTGCCTTTTGAATTGCTCTTCAGATTCACTTACCATTACTATTTTGGGAAGTCAGGGAGAGCTTCTCAAAAGTTACATGTTTCACATTCCCGCTGCAAGCAGTACTGGCCTCTTTGTTTCTCTTCTCTATTTTTGGACTTTGCTTCTTGTCATCCGTGTTCAATTTCTGCACAGGCTTTGCTTTTGTAGGACTTACTAAGACATATTTACCAGATTGTTTGGCAGGTTTTAAGTTGCTGAGTGGCACAGTGTTTCCTGTACTTCTCTCCAAATCATTGAACGGTTCAGGAACAGCATTTGTTGCTTGATCTGTTTCTGCATCTTCCCTGGCACAACATCTGCTAGTAAAATTGTCAGTCTGGTGAGCAAACAGACTTCTCTGTGACATTTCTATTTTTGCTGACAAAGGAGTTCCACATGTCTGTGCATCATTTCTTGTAGGTGAGTGAGTACCAAGCATATCTGATGTAAGGTCAGCACTTAAAGACTGTGAATGTTTACTATTTAATAAGTCTGTCAACTTTTCTGAACATTTTACACTATTTGTAGTCCTGTCTTCATGCTTGGAAATATCAGATGGATTACAGATATTCTGAGTTTCATTTTCTGCATGCAAATAATCCAGAAATCGCTTATCTATTTGCTGCTGCTCATTATGATCATTTAACAAGTCTTCTAGAAGAGCATCCTTATTTCTAACTTTACTCAGTAAAGAACCATCAGTCATAAAGTTCTGAACAGATGCGTCATGTTTCACAATACTCTCATATTCACTTCCATGTCCAAGCTCATCTGTTTTTCTAAGGTATTTTTCCATATCAAATGCACTGTTTTCCACATTGTTAGATAATGTGTGATTAGCAGAGAGTTCCATCTCTTTAATAATTCCAGGGAGGAAACATGTTTTTTTATTTTTAGTTGAGAGTGCCATCATCATAGCAGCTAGCTGGGTAGGATCAGCACTGCAGGAAGCATTCGCGATAGCAGATGCAATTGTGCTAATACTCAGGACAGAATCAGAATGATTACATAAGCCACCTTCAAACTTGTCCTCATAAATTGCATCCTACAACAAAGGAAATTGGGTTAAACACCAAATTAAGAAACTTATTTTTAAGTGATTTGGCGTTGCATAGTACATTCACATTTGTTGTTACTACATTTCTAATATACTGTCAAGAAGAAACACTACAACAAGAAAATTACTCATTTTATAAACACAACGTGGAACTGCTTGGTCTGTCAACCCAGATGAGGAAGGGAGAAAAGGGAAAATGAGATGACAATAGTAACACCTCACTCTCTAAAGGATCATGGCATTCTAGCAAAGTTAGCCTAACAAACAGAGGCACCTGCTAGGATTTCAAATGATTGATATAAAAGGAAAAAGTTGATATGAAAGCTTAAATTAATTATTATTTATTTGAATAAGGCTAAGTGTTAAGTGACTTTTGTTCAAGTTTGTACTTGCATTAATAGAAAATATAAAGAAATACCTTTGGGTTACTTTGGGTAGCTGCTTCTGTATTAATGCTTGTTTGTGTTCCAGCTGCAGTGTCCATCCTATGCCATGCGCCTTCACAGCTGGTAGAATTTCCATGTTCTTTTGTTTCTGTTTCCACGTCTTCTAAGAAAGAAATAAAAAGATAGATAATTAATTATAACTATATTCTCTGAACATCAGCATTCATTGGATACACATGCTCGTGTAGTGCTCTGTAGGAAAAAACTGCCATAATGGCACAAATACAAATACTGCAAGCATCAAATGTTGTCTGTGCCATACTCAAAGTCTACATTCAGTTCACAAAATTAGCTGACATTATTAATACCACGCTCATACTCTTCATCTTCAGGTAGTTTATCACATTAGCACAAACTAAACAAATCTTCTCATAAAATTGTATTTGCAATGTAACATGAACACAAACCCAACTCCAGTAGAAAACTAGAAAAGTTTTATCTGAGTAGAGCCATTTTGCATACACTAGAGGGTTTGACAGAGGTAGATAGCAATGAACTTGAAGGAGGACATGTTTCTGAAACTGTAAAAACTCTTAAGAATCTTCTTGATTACCAGACCAAACCCAAACTAGGAGATATTCTGATGAGATCTACAGGCTACCATAGCACTAATGGAGTTTCTGCTTAAAGAAAAACATACAGACTTCCTAGAACACTAAAAAAACAAAGTTTTAGAAGTGCTCAGCTTAGTAAGAGAATAATTATGAAGCATTTTTATTTATTTTTATTTCTGTTCTGCTTGTAGCAGATATTTGGGGCTTGGATATACTTAGCATTTCAAGTAATACTCTCTCAGGTTGCTAAGCTCTCAGCTTCTTCTGCATCTGTTGCTCCTTAAAGTGGAATTGCATGCTGACATTGCTGATAAAGATCATTGCCAGTACTACTGACAAATCAGATGCCAATAATTTTTAATAACCTGGCCACGAAGTGACGTAAAAACCTCCCTCCCCTAGCATTTATAGCAACACTCATATCAAAATAACTACAGAGCACATCAGGGTACTTGTCTATTATTTAAAGCAACAGTTATGGCTATTATTTACCTGAACAGTGGTCACAAACTTCAGTACCTAGCTAGTTTT
Organism: Oxyura jamaicensis; assembly: GCF_011077185.1. NCBI lineage: Eukaryota > Metazoa > Chordata > Aves > Anseriformes > Anatidae > Oxyura > Oxyura jamaicensis. Next base: position 103,797,129 of record NC_048894.1, read on the forward strand.
GCGAGATTTTTTTTTGCCCCCCCGCCCCCTTTTTTTTTTCCTTTTTGGACAAAAAACAGACTTTTTATAGAGTCAACTTAAGCACACTAACACATAAAAAAATCATTAGAGATGCTTGAAAAATATTTGGAAGGTCCTGCAACGAGGAAAGTAATGGCTGTAAACCAAGACAACTTCAGCTACTATCTGGTGTTAGAATGCTCCCTCTTGCAACTCTTTAGGCTCTGTGTTTTATTGGTGAGAAATATTTTCATGTTCAATTCCACACCCTTGAAAATGATTTGGTGAACGAGTCTATCACATACTCTTCTTAACAGTCCTTGCTAGTTATATACAAGTAATTCTTAACTACTGTTACAGCCTCTAAGTCTGACCCTTCCATTCAATAATTACCTGTAAACACTTCAGAAAGCTGTGAAGTTTCTTGGACAGTGTCACATCCTGATACATCAGATTGTATTAGCAAAGCAACAGGTTCCCTTTTCTTCGGAGATGTAATATGGTAACCAAAAGATGGCTATAAAAAAAGTTACCCAGAATACAGCATTAGTGAATTTAATCATTAATAAAAAGGTTCAGTGGGTCTGCAAAGCAGTTTCAGCACAGTGCCTCCCCCAGTTGGTGTTCGGCTTTTGTATGGCTAAGAAATAACACACCTCCTAGCCTAAGTGCCTAATCAAAATACATATGCTTCCTATGTGTGCGTGTATATATAAATACATACACACACGTGTGTGTGTGAAGTACCAGTTAAACAAAAGAAAGCACATATGCTCTCATCAACTCTGCCTGGAGGCATGCTCTGCCTCTCAGCCTTTGAATGTACCAGTACAAAACATGCTCCCTCTACCAGGTCAGCAGGACATCACTGAATTTGACTTTTTCCTCCCTTGAATATACTTCTCAAGTTTTGTTCAGCTGCAGCACAGATGCAATACTGTCTACCAACAACAGCTAAGACGAGACCAGGTGTAAGTCGGAAAAAGCTTACAGAAGTATGTTGAAATCTAGACGACTACGCTTTTACTAGAACTGAACATGTGCCTAAGTAGCACATCAACAATAGCCACTCAAAGATACCCACAATGTTCCAATAACTGAGCAACATTTCATTCAACTATGTGACTGTTTGCCCAGGCCTCTGTAACTTCCTCTCTATAATTCTACATGTAATTTATTTCTGACCAAAAGGTGAAGATTCCCTTTTAACACCAACCAGCCCTTCATATCAGTTCCACGTGAGAAACAAATAACTAATCCATACCTGTCGTATATACGTACAAAATTTCCTTTGTGAACTTAGAAAAGTAAGCCTCAGAAAGAATTGGTTATAATGTTTAAAAAAGAACTGCTGTTTTTTTCTTGTCCTTTCCTTGCACCTTAGAACATTATAATACATACCCGTTTCACATCACTGCCTCCACCAAGACAACCCAGAGCTTCAGACCTCTGACCAAAGAACTCTCCCAAAGACAAACGTAAGTAACTGGCATCTCTGTCAAGTTCAGATGTTCTCAGTTGAATGCAGCTATTGGCAGATTTCCATGAGGAGTCTGCTATTTCAGATGCATTTAGAATGTCTTTTTCTGCCTGTAGGCAAAGAAGTTTCAGAAATTGTAACTTGCAAATAAGTGAGTGTTATTCTGTTTACATTCAGATAATTATTTACCTGCACAAGTCTGTGTGCTTTCTCAAATTCTTCCTGGTCTTGTGCAATCATTGCTGCTGCTTCAGCTTAAAACCAGAAAGGACACGTATTAAAACAAGTCAGAATTCAGTAAGCCTTTACATTACCATTTTGCATCATTAAACTTTAAGGCAAAGACTGCAATTCCGCAACCAAGGCAATCTGGGATACTCCAGGAGTTGGTTCCTCCCACTATGGTGGGAAAAGTTCATATGAAGCTTGCTTTAAAAACCACATTTCCTGTATCCTTAGGAGCCACAGTAAAAGCAGCATTTGGCTAGCTAACTTAGAGGTGAATAAAGCTGGCATCTTATGGCCTGAACACCAAACCAAACTATATATATAAATATACACACACACTATATATACTATATATATGTAAATATATAAATACTTCTCTCTCTATATATACACTATAGATACTATATATATATTTATATATATAAATATATATATGTAGTTTAGTTTGGTGTTAAGGCCATAAGATGCCACCTTTATTCACCTCTAAGTTATATATATATATATACACACACACACACACACAATATATATATATACACAAATATATATTTGTAATGATTATGCCATCCATACTAGCTAGACTTGAGCATCATATGGCCACTTCTGAACAAACTTAGATTACATCTGGTTTTGAAAATTTCATCAAGGTGCTATTCATGAATTGGAGCAAAAGAAACGGATTGGTTTGTACCAGTTCATGAAATACTCATGTAAACTAACAGGCCAAATAAATTATTATTTCATTTAAATTCAAATACTTGTATTATCTTCATAATTAATATTTAAATAACAACCAACACTTAAAATATCTTTTCTGAAATTATTTAAAAAACGACTTATCAAGAGATAGTGTTACTACCTTACCATCTTGGTACCATAATGTTGAAGTATGTGGCCTTGTACCCACAGCATCCCTAGTCACGGAGGAATACATGGATGCAAATTTGTAAAGTGAGTATAGCTGTTGACTATAAAAAGTTGAAATACATACTTTTGAGGAAAGCAACAAAATTGGATTCTCTCTTTACTGAGCAATCCAACTATATCTCCTAAAGGCAACGTGCCATTATCAATGACATGTTGTTACATCTAGCGGAGCTTTAGGTCATTATCAGTTCTTTAGTCCTCTGTATAACCATAAGGAGTCTTATGAGGACTTCCTGAAGCACTAAACTCTGTCAAGTGAGCAATCCTGCACTAACTACTCTGTACAAGAATATATAGCATGAATAGCTCGCTGACAGAGATAGACACGTCATTAGTGAGACTCAGAAGCATCATCAGATATCATTTCTTTTCTGTCCATATAAAAATCTCTCAGTTGTCAAGCATTCAAGCATCATATTTGAACATTACAGACAGACAGGCAAACTAGCAGACAGAAAAATGCTATCTGCACTGAATCTGGAAGCACAGGTCTTGTACCATGTTAAAAGGTAAGCCAAGCAGCTAGAAGGCGTAATTCCTTTAAAAAACATCAGGTGGGGAAAAATTTACAGCAGACAAATATTTGAATGATTGGACAAGCCGAGTCTGAACTACAGCCAGGTGTCCAAAATGTCCTGGCATTTTAAAGATAATGAATACTTCGCTGACATAGCAGATAGGGAAATTTCTACCATACTGGATCTCATTTGTTTGTTCCAACAAAAAAACACCACGGTGTTGACAAACATCATTTCAACCGTTTGATCTTGCATTCCTAATAAGCCATTCTGCACAGCACCCTCTTTGAAAGAGAGAACCTTGAGCATACATCTACAGAATACATTAGCCCATCAATATGTCAGCTTTAGAAACTAGGAGAGACAAGGAGAAATACCGTTGCATACAATGCTCAAATCTGTCTAGTAAAACAGATGATCAGAGCATATTTTGGTGATAAGGAATTGATTTGTCTACAGGCACACCATCCAAGCCTGTATGACAAATACACAGACTGCCATGAAGATTAGTCTGAGACAGTTAAAGGAATTTTTTTTAAGTTATGTAGACTAAGGCCTGGGATTTTTTAGAAGAGCCCAGTAAACATCCCCAGTAGGTTCCAACATTTTAGTACCCATACCACTTCCTGGGAAGAGAAGGAAACAAGGGAAGAAGCTATCAACTACAAGTAATATTAATATCATTGTAGGCTACTAACAATGTCAGATTTCAATTTTTTTTTGTATCTAAAGTCTGAAGGATTTGCAACATTAAATGCTATCTTTTTAAATACAAAAAAAAAATTAAAAGGGAATAAAGTTTACCTAACACTATACTACAGATAACAAGTTAACTAAAAAGGAAAAAGATAACATACATCCAGTTATGAAGTCTTCATCTATTTTATCATCTTCAGACAGATTTAAATCTTGTTCTTCATCAAATGAAGTATAATAAGCAAGATCAGTCACCCATTTGCCTTCTTCATTTTGATAAACAATGCTATGTGGTATATCACCTGAAAGATATATCAAATACTGCACTGTTGATTAAAATAATCGTAACATGGTAAAGTCTCTTAAATTTAAGTAAGGAATTACTTGCCAAAGGCCAGCAACTAGTTAATGCAGAAAACATAGCTGCAACCACAAGTTGCAGCAGTTTTTAATCAAACAAGTAACGATAAATGTTTCAATATAAGTCCAATATACATCAGTTGGTAATTTTTAAAAACAACAGCTCAAAACTTATTCAAGGTACTTATTTCTTATGTATAAAGAAACAGTGGATTTTTTTTAAAGTAACTTGCATAACCTCATACCTTGCACAAAATCATACCTAACAACTTCATTTCTCTTTCCATGCAACAGTCTAGCCACAATTGCATACCTAGGTTATACCTAAAGCAACCTACCTTTGTCTGTTGGAGATAAACTTGTGTTCTCACAGCTGTCTGCAGTTGGAGACAGGTAAGCATCAGCAAGACCAACTTCACATTCATTTGATTCTGCATCTGTTCCAGGTGCATTTGCACTAAGAGGAATTTTAGGAGTGGTGTAGGGCTCCAAAATTGCCTTTTCTGGATGTAGCACTTCTGAATCAGAAGTAGCAGCCTGACACTCAGAAGAGGACTTTATTTCTTGCTTTGGAAGAGCACCCGCAACATCAGCTTCATGGCTGTCCATGCACTGAAGATACAGTGAATCCAATCGCAACTCACCAGCACTGCAGGAATCTAGCGCATCTCCACTAGTCATGGAATTCTCAGGAAAAAATAATGATGATTTTTAAAGCGTCAGCATTACACTTGTAAACTGTTTATGTTAATAGTCCTAGTTAACTTGGGCTATTTTTTATCTGTGTTTTAAAAGTATATCTAGAAAACTGTTATTACTCATCATTTGTAAAGTGAGTTTGGGTTGTTAGTTCAACCTCCTACAGGTTTTCAAGTGCACTGCCTTTTTTAATATATATACACATACACACAAACTACTGTCATATTCTCTATATTATAAATAGAAATTTCAATAACGATTCCATACCAATTGCCTTACTGCGCTGGGCAGCATCTCTCTTTGCTCTAGACATCCAGTTATCCCTTGATTTTGTGAATCTTCATCACTAGCATTTCCAGAGTCTGCTCCTGTCACCGCCTGATAAGCATCAGGAACCCGAAAGTCCTCCTTAAATATATAAGAATAATAATAAAGATTTAAGTTGCACTATAACAGATACACTGAAGATAAAAAATACTATTGTTACTTCTACAAAGTTTAAAACTATATCTCCAGTAAAGTGTTTGCTCATGTGCCACTGCCATCTGTGGCTGCCAGCACTACTCAAGAGGACAGTAACTCCTGACTGTGCCAACCCACAAAACTGCCCCAATAAGCACATACACAGCAAGAGGATGGAGGATCTCTTCTTCCTTCTACTACATTCTTTCACTTTCCTTAACAGGTACACCATACTACCTCTCTTCTCCTCCAGAACCGCTGCTGAATAAAGACCAACTCAGAACCTGTTGTACAGACCCCACCGCCCATTATAGCCGGGCAGAAACAGCAACATTACACAGACAGGGAAGAGCTGAGGGCAGGTAACATAACTCTGCTACTCGTACTCTTCACCATGGCCACATGGTCTCAACCAACCACCTGTTCCTTCCTTCACGTACAGCTGTAGATCAGCAAATTGGAGCCTCTGCAGAACTGCTGTTAGGGAGGTTAACAGAAAACTTCCCACAGCCTGGAAACTCTGAAGCCAGGTGGGGAATTTCTGAAGCTGTCAGGCAACACCTCCTTAGAATCATTACAATCTTTCCTATAATGATTTTTAAGCAATCAATCAATTGTATGGCACTGTTTTTCTGAAGCTACAGTTCATTTACCTGTTTAAATCAGTCACGCTTTCCTACTCTGGTCACGCATGCAGCTGTCAGTTTCCCATCCAAGCAATCTGTTTGTAATAGACTTAACTGCTGCCAAGAAGCAGCCAGCTGCTGCTCTGTGCTTACTCTCTACACACTGACTGCCTCTCTAAGGCACTCATTTACTCCCCTAGAAAACCAAGTCTTCATGATGCTGTTCACCTAATAAAACCTTGAAGATTTTTACCCAAGATAATAACCCGGTGATTGAAAAGCTCTTTATAAAGTAGTTGTACACTATAAACTAAACAAACATTAGTGTCAGCAAGCATTACCTGAATTTTTACAGAAACAGAAAATAAAACTAATAAAAAGTAATATTTTGTCAGAAGTAAATTAAATTCATTTTCAAGAAATGTAATAAATATCTTAATATAAAACACCATTCCATTCTTTGAAAATTGATGCAGTTAGAGCTGTAACTATAATTAAGAATCAATAGTTGTAACATGTTCGTAAAGTAGTTTTGTCACAGAACCATCAGAATAAAATGAAGCAATTCCTACACAGACAACATGCCCATCTCCTGGACATTACAAGCAAGATCAACAGATGGCCTTACTTTCCGTTCAGCTGACCCCTCCTTGTTGGGGGTGGGGGGATGGGGTAAAGCAAGTATTTTATGGGTATAGACAGCTTTTTTATTCTTCATTAAGGATTCTTTACATTCAGATGCTGGTAATCAAATTTAAATCATGCCTTCAGAAGACCACAGTGTCAGTTGAGACTTCTGCTTTGTTACCAATATTTCCCTTATTAGACCCAAGAGGATCCCAAATGCTTATCTACAAACTCTTCACCATTTTTGACACTTTTGACATTTGCTGTATGACACCGCTAGGAAGCTGAAAGCAATGTTTAGAAGAGATATTCCTACCATAACGTGTTCAAGAGAAGACCTCAGAGATGCAGTAAGTTCAGACTAGCACACGACACAGAACTCTAAAAAAGAAGCTCCAGAAAGGGCAGACTGAACTGTAGCACACATGAAGTTTGTCAAGCACAGGCTAGCTCTATCTTCAGCAACTGCTGACATACATCCTACCTCACTGTCACTCCGAAAGGTCAAGCTAGCAATCCAATATCACATACTAATATCCTAACGGATACTTGAGTAACGTGCTGCTCAGGACATTAGTTCCTTTTCTTTAAGACAAACTATCTTGAAGATCAAAAATGGATATTTTTTTTTTTAAATGATCTGAAAAGCATACTTTTGTAATAAGGTTTAAGAAACACAGTCTCAAGTAGCCCAGTGGGAAAAGTCCATCTTCAGGAAACACTACTGATGCAAAGTTAGTTATTACAGGCTTTCTGAGGACAAGGCTCCATCATCCCAGAGAAGGAAGAAATCTACTCTTAACAGACTGGATTAATTTTTTCCTTTGCAAGATCAAGTAACAGAACTAACTGCATAAGGTCCAGAACTGCTTATCAGGAAAAAGAAGAAAATGACAAAGAGGAGCATGAGGAGCAGTGTTAGGGGATGGAAAACCTGAATGGAGGCTTGAATATAGGAGACACCTATATAAGTAGTAAGTGGACCCCTAATAGGGAGTAGGAAGTTCTTAAGCTTTGACACAAGCCCTCCAGATTAATGCCTCTTGAAACAGCCAGCTACTTACCTAATTTCTCCATGCCTTATCTCATAAACAAGATCTTCTGTAACAAGCATAAGTATCAGCTGCTAGCTCTGGACTACAAGGAAGAGGACAATAAACACAAAAATAGCTACCTAGCTTCTTTTTTTTTCTTCTCCTCCCAGGGAAATCCTTGCAAAGGGAAAGGAAAGTAAGAATCTCACTTGATCATTTTGGTTTCTACTTTAGTGCTGTATTTACTAACAAAAAAAAAATCCTTTACTTACAGGCTACCTGTTGGGCAGTATTTGGGTTTGTCAGGAAAGAAAACCTATTTCACCCTGGCAGACAACCCTCAAAGATGTTACCCTGCTTAAGGGCCATTGGGCAAGCAGAGTTTTGGACTCCACTTTAAACTTACTTGAAGCAAGCTATTTTCAGACATCTTCAGTGCTGTGCAGCACTCTGAAAGTTTCTCTACGTTGATGTCTCCTCTTTTTATTTCTGGTGGTATCAGCCGTTCAAAATAGGCTTCCAGCTGGTTATCGAAGAACTCTTCGTCATCAATATCATCATCTAGTGAAAGGAAAGAAAATACCCCATTCACCCTCCATATTTAATAATCACCTGATACACTCTCAGAGCAACACCATAAACTTTAACACAGAGACACACAGTCAGATCAGAATTATCCTTCTTTTCTCCCACTCAAAAACAATTGGGTCACAGTAATGTGTGGCAGTCCTATACTGTGAGTAGTGATATACAGGAAAACAAGATGGCCATAAGATAGCATTTCAACTCCCAGACTAAGTCATTCATCTTCCTTCAAAGTGCTATATTCCATCACATTCAAACTACTAAATTGCACATACAGTCACTTACGAGGGAAAAGTAAATAAATGTAACATTTTTCAAACTATACTAAAAGTGACTGAAGCATCATTCTATTTTAAAGATTAAAAAACAGTGCTATTGTTATATTCAGTACTATTCCTACTTTTCCCAAGTAAAGTTTATACAATTTCAGGTTTGTTTTTTAAATTTGTGGAGGTTACAGGGAGGGGAAAGTTCCCAGGGCTTTTGTTTGTTTATTCTTAAAGTCCCAAACTTCAGTCAGCATTTTAGGTCATGGTTAAAAGTACTCTTAAAACCATTGTAGAACATATTCCAGAAAGAAATCTGACAGTTTTTATTATGCTTTCATTTCTAGAAACGAGTACCTTGCCTGTGCTTTTCTTATTAAAAACAGTATATTCAAACAGGCTTTGTATTTCTAAACTAAGCACCATATTTCATTTTCCATGTAATTTAAGAAATATTCATTTTTAGGTTGCTGGTGACAATCTGAGAATTCTCCAGTAATTTTGCCTTAGAGAGGATTTCAATTTTTCAGCCTATAAAACATAATGCTAAAGTATCTTAGTATTTCCTTCTGCCATAGGAGCCTACAAAATGCCAAAAATATATGGGGGGAAAAAGTATTTACACACAAGTCATCATTAGCATTTTATTCCTGTTTTTGCCAGTGCCGTGTACAAATAGAGCCTGATTTACAGAAGCAACGAGTTCCAGTCTTTCAGCACAATGAGATTTATGCAAACTGGAAGCTATGGACACTCAGCAGCTTTGGTATTACAACACAGCAGGGTCTGTTCTATCTGACAGTCAATAAACAAAAAAATAAGAACCGTGGCTGTTCCCATATATCATAACCCAGGAGGGGGAGACCTGCAACTGGCTAAGTTTATCCAGTCTTTGAAAATCTTATCTTTGAAATAAAAACTAATACTATCCTCAAACCAAAATTCAGAGTTCATCTCTTTTAATCCCAACCAAAACTGTAGTTACGGTTACCACTGTTTTATATGAATGCCTACTTTTCTACCTCTATTTTTGGTTCACGGTAACTGAGGACTGCTGCTTGATTTTTTTAGATTATCCTTTCCAGTTGCGATCTTCTCTGAAACTCCACAGCTACCTACTCCTGTTACAATTTCAAAAGAGTCAGTTTCCTCAATTAATTTGTTCAATATTCCTAATACAAGATTTTGATAAGTGTAATCCTGTATGAAATACTACCATAGAACTCTTTGGGTAGGAAGGGACCTTAAATATCACCTCGTTCCAACCCCCCTGCCATGGGCAAGGACACCTCCCACCAGACCAGGTTGCCCAGGGCCCCACCCAGCCTGGCCTTGAACACCTCCAGGGATGGGGCATCCACAGCTTCTCTGGGCAGCCTGTGCCAGTGCCTCATCACCCTCACAGTGAAGAATTTCCTCCTAACACCTAATCTAAATCCTCCCTCTTTTAGTTTAAAACCATCCCCCCTTGTCCTATCATTATCTGCAATTTTTTTTTAAAAAAAAAAAAAAAGTAAAAAAGTAATACCTTTCTTCTCAAGACAGCAGTAACATTGTGTCAGAATTCTAGGGTTAACTATCCAGAGAACATTATAAAGTTATAAATGCTCTTACCAGTGGAATCGCCTTCTAAGCTTGTAAGAGATGAGAGTTTCTCATTTTCCAAAAAACTTGAAAGGCTATTGCTAAGATGATCACTTGATGTTTCACCTTCTGCCAGCTTTTCAGAAGGTTCAGATGGACCAACCTGTAAAAAACATCCAGAGAAAAATGTATCTGGAAGTTATTAGCTATTGTATAAACCCACTTAATAGTAAATAACTAAGGTGGTTTAATAACATTCTGAAATCCCTCCCATCACTTTCTTCCTCCATATCCCAGCAAACATTCTAGTTCCCATGAATTTTGCCTGCTAGCTTCCAAAATGGGTATGTGCAAGAAACACAAAGATCATAAAACAGATAAGAGGGAAAAAGAACCTGAATAACACCAAACATAAAAGGTTTCGGAACTAAAATACTGAAACACTGCATTAAAGACTGAATTCACTGGGGAAGGGGGAGGGGGAGAGGAAGGGAGGAGGCAATAAACCTCTCTTCATTCAGTAAACCGTAATCCCAGATTGAAGTACAAAGTAGGAAACACTCAAGAAGTTCCTATACTGCTATAACAACGCTTCTTCAGAAATCACATGCCCCATCAACCCTTGGTTGATTTTTTTTTTTTAAACAGCAATTCAATGTCTGTTTTGGTTCTGTTTAAACTGATAAGCAGTTCATCTTTGACAGTTACCAAAAAATCAAAGTTCAGAAAGGTGTAGACAGTAGATATTTTGAAAAAGACTTGAATTATGGTTTTCAAGTCACAGGCTGTGAGCATTTAACTGCAAGTCACTGGCCACTTGGGCCCCTAGAAAATAAAAAAAAAAAATTGAAAGAAAGCTAAGTAAATACCAGCTGACACATGAAGAAGCACATAGCTGGACAGCATCTTGCTACAGCCTGAAGCACATTTTCTATAAGGGCCACAGGAACTCCCATTCCCATCTGCCTTATACCTCTGTGCCTGTAATCAATCATCAGCTTCTCTGAAGCAGTGGACAAAAGCAGCTGAAGCTCAGCCCTGCCAATACCCTGTTTGCTAGCTCTGGGATGGTGCAGTTTACATTGGGAACACTGAAGAAGCCATCTGAACTGATGCTCCTCAAAGCAATTAACAAGTACAGGGGCAAGGCAAATCCGACTGACATTATCTACTTCAAATTCCAAAAGCATTCAGAGAGGTTCCTCCAAGGCTCTTCATTAAGCTATACTACAACTGCAATAAGAAGATCGATACATGAATAAAGAATGAGAAGACAGCACAGGGTAGGAGTAAACAACAGCTTTCACAATTACAGGAGATCAGGTGGAGCCATGCTCCCGTGGTGTTAATTATGTTAAGTGAGCTGGAAAAAGGAAGCAAAATGAGACACGACACATTCCGCATCACAGTACTTGGACAGCCTTCAGGTCTACCCGAAGAAAAATTTCCTCCCTCACAGAGTTAAAACTAGTATGAGATTATTACTTGGAAAACTTTAATTTCACTATATTTAGAAAAGGTTTCACCTTGTTATTCTTACTGTCTGGAAGAAAACATATTCCAGTTGGCAAATCTGGAACAAAAGAATGTAGTAAAAAAAAATATCAGTATTTTATTATGTTATACTACTAACTGCTAGCTATTGTATAAGAGAGCAGACTGCATCTTGAAGATCCTGTCATACACTATAAAAATAACCCTGAAACATACATGTTATCACAAGACCAAAATTTATACGTTCTTATAAGAACTATTAAAAGTACCTTGGAAATAACTAAAAAGGCAGAGCTTCATCAAGGCTAGAACTGTAAATATTGTCAGATAATTACTGCCTGAAGGACTTCAGGCATATATAGTAGCATCAAGAAGTAAGGAGTCCCACGTTGCACCAGGAGAAGTAGGAACAGCAACAAGTGGTAAATTCCACTGTTGCATTTCACCTATTGAGCCAATACTTACTCTTTTTTGATCGCTTGGAAGCAACTTACAATTTTCTTTTTACTATATCCACCCATAATCTAATTGTAAGTCCTACAAGGCAAAACATTTTAGACATGCACACACAGATTTTAGCAAAAAAGGTTCCTAAGCAGTAGATGGGAATAAAAAGCAGTTTCTGGACTACAATCCTAATCCTAAACCACAAATCAAAATTGGATGGCTAAGTAGCACTGAGTGCTACCCAGCCCAAACACTTGGCCTTCCCAGTTTCAAAGCCCTCATGATTTTTGTTGCCATAGTTAACTGCCACTTCCTCAAGACCACAACAATAAATAACTGAAGACAATACTTCACTTAGAACTGGGCTTTATGAGATCCATTTATACAGCAAACCATACTTTATGATTGAACACATTCTTATTAAATTCTTAATATTTACCTCATGAAAATTCCTGTAAAGTTTTGAGGAGATTTTAGCCTCAGATAAAGTTTTGAGGAGTAAACGTATATTTACTGATTTTTTAAGGAACCAGAAGAATTTACTCACAGGACTAGCATTAGCAATCCTCTTCCCCCCAAGCTGAACATCAACAACCATACATTTAAAACAAGTTACAGAACACTATTTTGCTACCCCTGTCCTAGGCGTACTTCCGGGAAGCACAGTTCTCATGGCAAGTATTTCAAACTACTTTTTCACACATCACAGTAGGAACGTATGAACTTCCATTTTCTACAGCTGCAGTTAAAGATCACCCATCAGAGGCTGGAACAGGTCAAGAAAAAGGACATATGTTAAAATATAATTCCATAGACTTATATCAGCTGAAAGTCTATGGGTTAGAAAACAACTTACACATACTTTTTCACAAGTAAAAGTTCCTCAAATGAATTCAGAGTCCTACTTGCATTCTAGTTACAGCATTTTAGAGCAAACATTTTTTCTACCACCTTCCTGTCTAGCTTTGTACTTTGGATAGAAATCCAACATGATGTCAGCCACAAGTTTTCTGTGTCCAGTTTGTTCCAATTAAAAAGATTCTTCTTCAAACCCCATTTACTCAATGTCACAAAACGCTGAAAGGATCAAGAGAAGATGCCTACACCATTACAAGCTATTTCTACTGACAATAAGTATGCAATCCCTCTCAAAGTTTAATACCTTCCAATTGTTCAAGCGGTAACAAATCAAGTAAGGTATCTCGATGATGATTTGAATGCTCACTGACAGTCTGGCCTTGATCGCCACGTATCGAGTAGGATTCTTTCAGGCTAAAACTAACAGGTTGAGGTTCTTTAACTTGAGTAGCAACTTCACTAAAAAAAAAGAAAAAAGAAATATTTCAATAAAAAATAATAAGATTACATTTCTAGCAACATTTCTCTATATAAAGATTTGAAAAATTGCCCAATTTTAATACTTTCATCTCTAGAAAGCCAGCCATTCACATCAACATAGATCCTACACATCTTTACCTGACATTTTATAATACATGGATAATTATCGCGATTACAAGGGCTGCCGTTTCACAACCTGAAGTGTTCCACGGAAGCACTTAAGTGTAATTTAATGTTAATATATTCCCCCTTTTTTCCCTTGTTTGTTCCTTTCTCTCACATTGTAAAGAACATGACTTATTAAACAGAACTATATGAAATTTCATAATCAGGTTCTGTAATTCTGCAGGAAGGTTACTTTTCACTTCTAATAAGATGTTAAAGTTTACACGTTGAGTGAAGTTAAGCATTTTTGTATTAATATTTCACATCTTAATTTTATTTAAATTTGAAAGTCTGAAATGTGACTTTTTAAACCTAAGTACAAACAAGGAGCTGACACTCTTAAAACTTATATCTATTGTTTGCATAGGGACATATTGCCTATAGTGCAATTTTATCAGTGAGAGAGATGCATATGGCTATTTCGATTGAACAGTAGTAACATTTGCTCATGTTTAGAATAACCTATACAACAGCTTCCAACACTTCCAGCACTGTTAATGCTTTAAGTCTTTTCACTAACACTACTTATTTCCTAAAAAACAGGAAAGACTTTGTTTATAAAGAAGCTAAAGTTACTTGAAATATGTTCCTTTCTGGATGCAAACTGCATCAATACCGGAACAGATTTATATCAGTGCAAACCTTCCTTTATCCATATACATGGCATGAACCATAAACATCCAAGATTTGTGTGAAGTAGGTAAAAACAAGCCAGCTTCAAATAAGTCAATTAATCAATCAAGCTTGGGAAACTTTTCATTAGTGTAACAAAACAACAGCAACAACAAAAAAACAGCATGTAGTTAAAAAATGAAGAAATAAAAATCACTTCTAAAGCTTCATTCTGGCCATGCACGCTTAGTCCATTAAACAGCAGAATTCTGTTCATTTAGAGCTGGAGGCCTAAGCGGCAGGGTTGCATGGGATTGCACGTACTCCCTCCCCTTCAGAAAACACAGGGGAGCTTTTAGCAAGGAAAGCACCTGAGCTCCTCAACCCTCTATGCTAACAGACAAACACACAGCTGAGCTCTCCAGTTAAAAGGCCCGCAGTGGAAGCTGTGACTCAAGCAGGCAGCCACTGCCAGGAGCAGCCCACTTTTCAGGGCACACCAACAACCAGCCATCTTCTCATCCCATTCCTTTCACAACAGGAGCTCCATACTGCGTGGCCAAGACCCCACTTTAGGATGCTGACTCCTGCTGTAGGGAAAGTACACTGCTTTCAGGGAATAAACAGCACTATCAGAGATCGGGGCAGCTGGCAAGAAGCACATTGTTGTCAGAGGCCAAATTCAACCTGGTTGTTATGACTGCCGTGGTTATTTTCCAAATCCAAACATATTCAACTATTTGATTATAGAATAGCTTAACAAATCTACATACTATGTACCGGTACGTGCATTTTAGGAAAAAAATAGTTTTAGCTATTTCACTCACAGGTCATCAAGAAAGCTGAGGGCAAATCTGTCCACAGGTTCAGGATCTGACTGACTACCATGAGGAGATCGTGATGGAGGTGACTGCTTCCCTTCTTCTATATAAGATGCCCGGATATCAGAAAGCCTGCAAGGGTTGGGAGGGAAAGCACAAAACAGAGTTGTTCTAATACACATTTCTTGAAGAACTAGAAAAGTGATAATTGAGGGCCACTCATCTTCAATATGTTTAACTACTTGAATAGTTTAACATTTTCCAGCCAACCTGTATTTACAGGTACATATATGCACCCAGAATGATCTTCTCCAACCTTCTGAAGTTCTTTAGAGAAGTATCACTTCATTATTTTTTGTGGCTATTGCTATCCCATCAGAAAAGCACACTTCTGCAAAGACAGGTCGTAACAGCCTGGTCTTACTTCATGGTATATCACACAGGACAGCAATAAAGTGAAGAAAAGCTTCAGTTGTTACACTGTGCCCTAATCCTTGTTGAACAAATCATTGCAGGCTTAAATCAGTATCCACAACACTACTTCTTACGTTAGTTTTTCTAAAAAGTGACAGATTCAGTTAACATAGAAACCACCTGTAAAAAATACATGTTCTCTGCATGTCCTCCAACTTGAGTATACTAAGCTGAAGAACCAAACTGATTAGTGCATTTTTATCCAGAAAACTAAGCTACTCTTCTAAAGGATTATTTTTTTAAAAAGCATGTTACCAGTTACGTATGCAATCCATATTTTTGACTGTTAATACAGTATTATGCTCTTGATTAGCAAACAGTTCTATTGTCCAACTAAATAGTACATCCAAATAATTTTTCCTGTCCAAAATTAGCACGCCATGCAGTGAACCGTTCTTCGCGTTATGAAGCGGCGAACGGCAGCCTCACCTGTTGTCACAGCCCGTTTTACTCCTGGCGACAGTCGAAGCCGCCACGGGCAAGCCGGGGTTCGAGGAAACCGTGACATTCCCAAAGGCGACGCTCGCGCTGCTGTTCAGGGAACTGCCCAGGAAGCTCGGAAAAGTCTCATCGGCGATCCTCCTGAAGTCCTCCATCCCGCTGCACGTTCAAACACCACACGGCTCAGCGACAGGGGACCCGCAGAGCCCCGCGACGCGGCCGCCGGGACCCGGCAGGGCACCAGCCATGACGCCCCGTGAGGAGGAGGAGGAGGAGGAAGAGGAGGGCGGGGGGGGGGGATGGGGAGGCCTCGCGCGGGCCCAACCGCCAAAACTTCAAACCTTCAAACGGCCGCGCGCGCCGCAACGGAACGCAACGGCCCGGCGCGGGGCAGCGCCCCCCCGCCCTCCGATCTCCGCTCCCCCACCCCGAGCCCCCTGCCGCCCTCCTTCCCTCCCTCACCTGGTGCGGGGCGGCGGCACCGGCACCGCTCGCAGCCCCCCGAGCGCGGGGAAGCGAGCCCCGGCCGGCGGCCAATGAGGCCGTTAGGGCCGTTGGGGCCGTTGGGCGGGACGGGGCGGGGCGAGAGCTCCCCCCTCCCCTTCCCTCCCCTCATCCGGGGCCGCTCGTTAGCCCTCCTGTAATCTGTCTCCCTCCCTTCTATGGGTTGTGGTGTTGATGTCCAAGGGCCCAGGTCCCGCGTGTAAGTACAGTTCATAATCCTGACCCACGTGAGCAAGAGAGAGGATTAAAGACGAATTTGAGAAAGCGGAGCTGGGCAGCCGAGGGCGTGGAGTAAAAGGAGCCGGTTTGGAGAGGCAGCAGTGCAAAATGGCAGGCGGGGGGAAAGGCAAGCGTCGGCCACAAAAGCAGAAAGAGTTCAGCTGCTGAAGTCAAAGTACTTGGCCAGGCCAGTGGAAACATGACTCATTTACACTGAAAATGTTAGCAGCATTCTCCCATTAGTAAGAAGGGTGGCTGGAATTCGTCAAGATACCTAACAACGTTCAGCACAGGGAAATAACATGACCATGTGTCACAAACTAAAGGGTTACCTGGCCTGCGGGTATATAGACATGGAAACAGCAGGTTTTGTGGAGTTCTGTAATACGCAAGGACACAGAAGCTTTATTTCCTAAACTTTTCTGCTTTATCACAGATTACTAAAAACATCACTAGCAAGTATACATATGATTAATAAGGCAAGTATATATCAAAGTATTAAAAATTATTACCAGAAAAGCAAGTATATATACATTAATAGCATAGCAACAATCAGGAATAGCAGCAAGTATATATATCCATAAATCTTACTTCTACGTATTATTACTACATTAATGTATACAAAATCTTGCCAGTACCAAGCACTCATCAAAACAATCTCAGAAGCGGGGCCAATACCACAACAAAGTCTCACTGCAAAGATAGTCCAGGTTTGGAGTCAGCCAGGCATGCCCAGCGAGGGTCCAATCTGCTCAGGGAGTCCTGTAGGAAAAGTTTGTGCGTGGACAGTTCCCAGAGAGAGAAACTCCGTTCTGGATAGAAAACAAATAATTTTTGTATCACAGAGACTTGGGGGCCCAGGACACCACTACTTAAAGCAGCCAACAGATGCCGCTCATTTCTGTTTTTCACCCGAGACAGCTAAGGGATGATCACGTTTACTACGCAGACCAAAAAAAAAAAAATTTAGTTTTCCCAGAGTATTTTTCTTTTCTTTCTGCTAAAATAGCCAATAGCAGTTGCCAATTCCCACTTCCTCAGGACATTTCCCCTTTTTTTCAGGCTATTTCTCACCTTTCCAGTTGATAAATTGCTGTTACACTTCCTTGGTTTCGCCCTTATTGATGGTGTTTTCAGGATGTCTCCAGTTGTTAAGTGCCCAGCTGCACTTCAAAGGGGTGGGCTGTGCTTCTCCAGGGTGTTTCTGGTTCACAGGCCTGCTAGTTAGGTGGGCAGGCAATTTCTTCTGTAAGGGTTTTCTGTTAGCCTTTTCCCATTACAGCCAGGTTGCCTTTACAACTGCTCCCATTACCATCCTGAACTAACTACAAATATATATATATATTAGAAACTACAGAAAGTTACCATTTATCTGATTGTTACCATTTATCTAGGTTATTCTGGGCTCCAGAACAGCAGAAGCAATTTTTAAAAGAAATGCAAGCAGGAGTCTTTCCTGCAGATCTGAGGCTTACCAAGGATGGGTATACATTAAGTTACTCTTAAATATGTTTTACACTTTGTTGTTGTTGTCATGTTGCAGTAATTGAGGCTTACCTCACACACTCTAGGGTTTCACAGTACGAATTTCCATCATAGGGAAACAGCAATATATACTGACACTGCCACCTTGCTTTTAGTGATAGCTGCTTAGGAAGGAGCTGTTTTTTCGTTGTCGTTGTTGTTTGTTTGTTTGTTTGTTGGTTTTCCCCCTTGTTACAGCTAGAAATGCAGTAAAGGTTAATTGCTGTACTGAAGGGAGCAAGAGAGATAAAAGCAATTCTGCAAATGGCTTAAACCATCAAAATTGCATTTCGCTGCTTGCATACCCACAAACAGTTTCTTCTCTTTTAGGAGTGAATTCCAGTATGGTGAGCTTTGATCTCCCTCTCTTCCCCCTTTATATGACTTATTCCTCTAGAGAGGAATATTACTTCACATCTCCCTTTTAACCTTATTTTTAATCATGAAACATTTCTGAGTTTACCATGCGAAGTATAGCATGGTTTCATAAAAATCAACTTCTTGATAAAAGGCCTAAGTGGTTGCATTTAATAAACAACTTTTTTTTTTTTTTTTTTCTTTTTTTTTTTTTTTTTTCCAGCTCTATTCCTGCTGGCTGAAACTTAGCAGCAGCCTATCTCTGCGCACTGCCAGCAAGCAGTCCATAATGGTATGGTTACCTCCTACAGCTTTTAGTAAATTAGAACTAGATTCATCAGAGATAAAGCAAGAAACAAATGTGATGTATCTGACCAAAAGCATATGAAGGTCTTACAATATATGAGTAAATGCAGTTTCTAGAATGCAAGTGAAATTCAGAGGAACTTGCTGTAACCTGAGTTCTTCAAAGCTACCTTATGCTAGCGACCTAATCTGGGAAGTAGCACATTCTGAAGCATGCTGTAATACCTAGAGCAGAAGCAGCCAGGAAATACACTATTACTCCTGGGTTTCTTCTGCACAACACCCATTTTATCCTTTCCCCATGCACAATCTGCTGAACAAGCTCGGCAATGACACCCCCTACAATAATGCTGCTCCGTAGAAATGCCGTGCAGTAATTGATTAAGTAATTGATTAAGTTTTACCTTCCTGCCTGTCTCACATCAGCCCAACCTGAGTCAATGCCAGTGATGCTGCTCCTGTGCTAACCCATCAAAAAGGAGGTTCTTAAGTCGGTACTATTTCTTCAAAATGTCCTAAATGAATTACTCAATCACTGGAAAAGAAACTTGGGAGGGCTTGATTGTGGGGTTGGACCCGATGATCTCTTGAGCTCCCTTCCAACCACTACAATTCTGTGATTCTGTGAAATCTAACAACTCTACCAGCCTCTGCAGACCTTCAACACACCCATGTGTCACAAAAGTCACAGAGCACAATGGCCATCTGAATCCCGAATCTCCAGCCAGTTACAAAACAAAACAAAACCCCACACTATTACAACAAAAAGCATACTAATACAGACCTTTTAAAATAAGTTTATTAGTCAACCACAATTATAAAATTTAAATATTTATACAGCAAGATGGAAAATTATTTAAGTAACCAAACACTCCGAATTGTATTTTGCTGCAGTGTACACAGGAATGGTTTTGTTTTTTTATTCAAGCTGATCCAATATCATCCTTTAGTTATTCAACAGCTTCTTGAAGGTACGTTTAATTTTGAGAGTACATTTCACATTTGTCAGTGCATTACAGAAAAGAATAAATTCAAGACTACAATAAACTGATTCCAAAAAAAAAAAAAGAAAAAAGAAAAAAGAAAAAAGGGCAGGCACTTTGAAGTCAGCTACTTTGTAAATAGGTTGTGGTTAATACTGTTTGTATGTGTTGATGTGTTCATCAAAGGCTACAGACTAAAATGTTCCTTTGATGCACGAACACAAATAACATGTTTCAAATACTGTAGTTTGTTTTGCAAAACATGCATAAAAGTCCCCGAATTTTGAGAATCTTCTGTAGGAGAGAAGAAACACAAAAGCAGCCAGAATGAAAGTGTTTACAAACATCAGAATAAGGCCCTTTAAAGTTTATTAAAAGCAACGTGTATTAAACCCCTTCATTCTCAGGTAATAGATTAAGAGGCCGAGACACACATCGTCTGCGAGGGTGAGGATACTGGAGGTTGGCAGTGTCAGCATCGCAAGAGTGCTCTATCAGAGGAGGAGGAGGAAGGAGCTGGGCATGACTGGACCATCTCGATCCAGCCCGTGGGGAATCCAGAGGGGGAAAGAAATACCTGAAACAATTAAGACAGGAACAAAACACCAAAACAAGAACAAAACCAAAACAAAACAAAAAACAAAACAAGAAAAAGAGAAAGGCAGTAAATACAAGGAGAACCAAAGGGGAGAAAAGACATGCTGGAAAAAAAAACAAAAGCTTTAGTATATCCATGCCAAAACCAATAGAACGTAATAGCAGAAATCAAGGCTTGTAATTCAAAACAAGACAAATCTGGAAACTGTTCTTTAAAGGAAAAAAAATACAGTCTTTTCCCCTGGAATTCGTAGAAAATGTAATAATATAATCTTAGCATACATTTTACAAAATGGATAGATTGCTTTGGAAATCTAAAGGATTTTGTAGCACAGGTATTAACATGCTTTCACTCTCCCAGAATTCCCGTGAGTTGTTAACAGCTTTTAGTAACGCTTCATTTGCAACACAAGTTATACATTAAATACTATGCAAGTACATTTTCTGTGTATGCATCTAATTCAGATTAACTTTGCGTCACTTCCAGAATAGACATAAAAACATCATATAGATTTTACAGTACTTTAAATTTGATAATGTACATTTACAGAGAATAATGACTTTCAATGAAATACAGTCTTTGTGTGTATTATGTATTTCTGCAAAATCCTCAGAGTAAATTTAAGATTCCCAGTGAATGCAAGACTCAGAATTACACCATGTCATCTCATTTTTCTGTCATTTTTATTAGAACTTACCCGTAATACTTGTGCATTTTAGTATAACTATGTTAGGTACCTACAGATGTTTTCTGTTTTGTTTACAGTTCTGTGGACTTGCGTAAGAGAATAGCTATACAATTAACCAAAGAATGGGACAATCCACAACAAGCTGCATTTTGGTTTCAGTTTTTGTATGGCTCAATTATTTGCACTTTTAGATACTACACTCAATTTTAGTTACTCCATGGAACCATTGCCATAGGAATGTACAAACACATCAGAAAAAGTACTTCTCTTAGTTAGAATGAAGAAAGTATGACAGTACTTACAAAACATGCATTTGAAGTCATACTAAGTTTTAAATGAAGCAATACCCAACTATCAAAAGCTACCATCTGTACAATTTTCAAAACACAATTTTCTTAATTCCTTTAAAACAGTTTCATATATTACAAAGCAGTTACAAACTTGTGATGTTTAGGAATCTTAATCAAGTGTTAAACACTATGAAATGTAAAACATATCAGTTATTAAAACAATTTTAATTAAAGTTACTTTAATGGTCACTTCCCTCCTCCCATCCCAATTAAGATTCTCATTTTTAACCAAGAACTAGTCTTTTAATTTGTCAAGCTTTTCAAAAAAATTGTTCTGATGGAAGTTTTGTTTTGTTTTAAACAAGAAGCCTCTCCTAAGTATTTTTCTATCAGGAGTTTCAACGGTATCAAACTGTGTGGCCTAGTACAAAAAAGTACACAACGTGTTTTAAAAAGGTTTTTGAATAGCATTTAGTAGTTAGCAGGCTGCTGGTGTCTTGGGAGAGGTCAAACGGCGTTGGGGAGGGGAAAAAGGAGTTCATTTTCCATTCCTGTGTGCATGCAACAAGCAGCAAAACACCAAAGTTACTCCAGTTAGCTTGGTATCAGCTCTGCTTTCTGTTAAAAAGGACATAATACAGATGGAGAAGGGAAATTGTATCACAAATCTAGACATACATCATTACATCAGCATAACAACATAACCCTACTGCCTTCTTTTTCTACTATCTACACCATCCATTTTAAAACTATTTTGGTTGAGAACCCACTTTGATGACTGTGTTTTCCAGAGACCTAAATCTGCCTGTGCTTTAGCTATTCTGTGTGTTTAAATGTCTAAATATTCTAAATATTGAAACATAGCATCTACAGTATCAGACAAAATAAGTTGTGTAGCATACCAATTTAGTCAAATGTCAGTAAATAAATCTTTACCACATTTGTTAATAACCCCTCCAAAAAAAATAAGCAACTGTGTTCTTGTCAATGTGATTGCAAGAGAAAACGTGCATCTTTTCTATAGCATGGCTCTGTCCTAGGAGCATGTTCTTGAATTCCACAGCCACAGACTTAATTTTCTAACAAAAAGTGAATTCAAATACCTGACTTTCAAAACCCAGAGCAATGGAGGAAGTCTAAAATAATGGTCTGTTTCAGTTCACACAATGGCTGACTACCAGCGTAGGGGAGAAGAGAACAAGCACTCTGTGGTGGGGTAGGATAGGGGAGGGCAGGGTAGCCTTTCTGGCAGCAGTAGTCCTCAGTAAGGAGATTATTAAACAACAGCCTATGCTAAAGAAGTATAAAATGGCCTGCATCTCCCTGCAGGAGCCCAGATAACAATTATGTAGCTTTGGGTATCATATGTCCAAGACAGGACTTCATTCCAGCATTTTGGTGTAAGGTACAGAGCATCTGGAACCAGATGACTGATACCATTTTGCCCTCCTTTCTTTTTGGAGACTTAATGTGAATGCCTTTCTCTGTTCAACAAAGCTTGGGATCTGGAAGCCAGAACTGCCGGAGGAGGGTGGTGGTGGGGAATATCAACACGCTCCAAAAGCAAACTGCCCTAGTACTTTACAAAGGAGTATTTTACTTTTTTGTATATATATATATGTATATATTAGTAGTTGGAAATGGGGGCTATAACTTGGAATTTTCTGCTGTGGAATTTGGCCACACCCAGTCCTTATACAGCACATAACCTGTGCAGACATCACCTTACAAATGCAGGATTCACTAATTTTCAGAGTTTAGTGTGCACAAGTTTAAAATCATATTCAATTAACGCAGTTAAATTTACCTCCTTAACAGCAATTATTGCAGTATAAAAACACAATAGAGAAAACAAATCAGCAGTAAGAATTCAATATGAAGGAAGAAGATTAAAAAACCAACAAACTTGTATTCAATTAACGTCAGAACTGGAAAAATGCAAGTAAAATAAACTAATACTAGCATACATGACTGTTGAAACTATACATAATTAAGTATCTTTTCCTGCTTTCTTTCTGCTACATTATCCAAGTGAAAACCTGAATTTGTTGCTGGTATTTTTGCTTAACTTTTAAACATGCATCTCAAACAAGGGCAGTTACAAAGCAGTGTGATCAAGTTTCTCCTTGTTCAAAACTATTTCCAGAAAATTTGTTGGTTTTTGGTTTTAATACTGTGAAAGAACTAAATGTGAAAATAATTGTTTACATAACTTATTTATACAGAGTAATTCAGTGTAACTTATGGTTTTATTGTCCTCTTAATACTGGCGTAACAGGCAACACAAAGCCAAGTCAGAATAGCTTGTACTCACAGAGCAAATGACATTGCATTTTAAAATATATAAAACACAAAAATTAAGTGAAATTAAGAGAGAAGAAAATATTTACTGAAATTCAACCTCTCTACCAATTAGCCTACCTGCTGGCAGATGATCCATTTAGTGAATTCTGTAAGCTCGTATTGGCTGAACCTAGAGAGGTGTTAAAAATTCCCTGCTGGGAACCACCATTGACTGGACTCCCGTTACCTTTCAGTATACCAGTACACTTCCAGTTGTCCATGTAATTAGCTGCAAATATACATATATAAAAACTGTTAGTTTCTGTTCTGAAGCTTAGCTTTTGGCACAGCTAAGATGCTATGCATCTGGCGCAAATCAGAATTTTACTTTAGTACCAACATAAGTATCTCAAACAGCTGAGGCTGCCTCAGATTCTCTGCCTACCCATTAATTAAATCTCACTTTTGTTCAGTACCGAGAATGAATTTGATTTATCTTTACTAAAAATGCTGAGAAACAAGTAAGAATGGATAAGGAAACCGCAACTAATTTTTATTGATGCTTCTGGAAATTTAAACGGGAAAAAAAGCTCACGAGGAAAAAGAAGACAGTTTGCCTGAATGTTGTAACTAAAAATAGAATTTCAGGTATTATCAATTGGCCAAGACAGTAATTCAGTATGTGTTAAGTTTTTTAAAAGTACATTTTTACATTGCTGTGATCTGGTAAAACAATTTGAGGTTATCAGATAAAGTACAGTAACAACTATTTAGAGCAACCTAAAGTTCAAGTAAGTGTTCCAGCCCAGAAAGCCATTTGCTTTTTCTAAATTGTAAATATAAATATATATAATTCAAGGATCTTAAAAATTTTACTCCAAAATGTATTGTTTGCTCAAATTTATTCAGAATACTACAAGCCTAATGCACTTCAAGTGGATGATGAACAGAATTCTTACCCTTCCAGAGCCTAACGCAGCCATCGTCACCAGAGGAGGCAAGCACTGTGCCCGTAATATTCCAGCTAACTCGCCACACCTGGGAATTGTGATTATCAAACTGTGCCACAATATGAATTTCAAATTTTGTTAATCCTCCAGATGAAGTCAATTCTTTCCTGTTGAAGAGAAAAGTGACAGTTCTGCATGCAACTATTCAAAGGTCTGGCTTGAACACGATGACTAAAAGAGAGGACTGCATCCTTCAAGGATTTTACAGAACAATTACAGAGCAATAAAGTAGGAACATTAAAAGATATTGAGACATAATTAAAGTCTTGCTCACTTTTTGTCAACTTCAAAAATCAGGCTGCTAGAAAGCAATCCTGTGTATATTGAATTACTTCTTATGCTTCCCACATACTACCAAAGAGTATGTAGTATGTATCACATCATACTCAACGACAGTCTTCTGGTCTTCCTTTTAAGCTCACCTTAGAGGTTTTAGTGTGAAAATTCGTACATCTTTGGTTGCTACAGCTAAGATGTGGAAGGATCTTCCCAGATTTGGAGCAAAAGCAATATCATGTACAGGATCTGTGACTGTCATCAGAGCTTCTGCTTTTGCGTATTTCCTGTAGAGCACGAGAAATTAACTTTTAGTGCCAGCAAAATCACCAGTGACACAAATTATAGAAACCAGACACAGCAAAACAGGGAAAGTTGACTTAATATACATAATGAGACTTGCAAAACTAAAATCAGTTTCTTAACATAAATTACACCGTTATTATGTTGTTACAAGCTGACTTCAGAAACTAAATACATCAGATACATCAACTACTACCAACAGCACGCTAACTCACACAAAAAAAAAAAGGATTTCAGTACAATGAACATTTTTGTCCACAGTTGGAAAAGAGGAAAAAAAAAGATTCTTCCATTCACAATCTAAAATTAATGTACACCCCAAAAACTTATTAATTTTCCATGCTTGTACGCAGACCATTGTCTGCTTTCTTTGCTGTGTAACTAACGTATTTCATTTTCTTATTTACCACAAGGTAAGTTACAACAACTTTTCCTTATTTGTTAATGCACAAAGAACATTGTCAGAAACTAGGTTTAAATACACAGAACACCTTGGCTCTGTGCACATGGCCACCACGCAATGAAACACTGGTTCTTTGCCATCATTTAATTTAAAGTGATTGTGTGTGCACTTCTTGGCATTTTTTGGTTCTGAATTCTTAGCTGTATCAACTTTTACAGAATGCTAGTAACTCGCAGGACATTCTGTCGTTATAAATGTGCTTTTAAAACCATTTTTATTATCTTCAACAAAACAATGCTTAGTTCAGCACATTTCAAACATCAACTTTGGCCCTACTGATTACTTGTGCAAAATTAAGGATAAAAAACAGTAGAAGTAGAAACAGCTCCCTTTAAAGTGCTGGTAAAAACACTGGAATTTCTGTGCTGGGATAGAACAAAATTATCAAAATCTGACATGCCCATTAGCATCAGCAAGGATTCTGAGGTGAATCTCCCATCCAAAGTCTTAGAGACAAAACTGAGCAGTATTATTTAACACTCCGATCCACATGTAACAACAGGAATGAAACAAAAAGCCACATTACAAACTATTTTAAGATACCACAGATATTATACACTGCTATTTAGCATACCTGGTATTTTCATTATATTCATAAATTTGAACCTTTGCCAATATATTTGGACTGTTGTCATCACTTCCTACAGCTATCATTGGAGAATGTGCTCTAGAGCTAGAAATAAAAAATAAATATTGTTACCTTTACAAATTATTTCACAAAAAGTAAACCAAGCCATTTTTAAAATTTAAGACATGCATTTGTAAAGAAAAACAAGTCATCTGGAAAAATTACTAAGTACTACTCATGGTTATCAGTGCTACCTCAATTTTGTTGTCTTGAATGCCCACTTCATACAACAAAGATTAATTTTATATATGCGTGTTCAGTTAAGTACTTGCTGTAAGTTACATGGCAGAGCCTGCATCCTATGCAGTACTCTCAGTGACGGATTTAGTAGGATTTCATTCAGGTTTTGGGAAAGAGGGATTACAAAGGGTAAACGTGTACAAGTTGTAGTTTTTAATCAGCTTTTAACACAACTCCCTGGGGTGTTTCAACAATAAAGCCTGTACTTTGAACCTTCAGCACTGATTATTTATGTATTCTCCTGGGCTGGGACAAACCCATCGCATTCCTCTCCTACTACTTTCTGTCCAAGCAGGTGAAGTAAATCATTTTGCCCCTGAGGATACAACTACAGGAACAACACATCCCTTAGACTGTGTATTTGCGTTAACAAGGCTTGTGGTTCCTAGCACTGGCAAGGGTATGTGTCCTTGTTAGTGGCATCAAAATTATTATCTATTGTGACATCTTCATCATAGAATCATGCAATCATTTAGGTTGGAAAAGACCTCTAAGACCATCTGGTCCAACCTTTAACCTAGCACTGCCAAGCCCACCATTAAGCCATGTCCCGAAGCACCACACCTACACGTTTTTTGAAGACTTCCAGGGATGGTGACTCAATTACTTCCCTGGGCAGCCTGTTCCACTGCTACATAACCCTTTCAGTGAAGAAATTTTTACTAATATCCAACTTAAGCCTTCCCTAGTGCAACTCAAGGACACTTCATCATGTCTTATCATTTGATGCTCAGGAGAAGAGACCGACCCCATCCTCACTATAGCTTCCTTTAAGGCAACTGTAGAGTGCGATAAGGTCCTCCCCAGGACAGTTAATTTTTGTGGAATAAATAAAGAGCACTCCACAGTTCTTTAGCTCCTTACTTGCTACAAATAATTAAGGTAGGAATACATCCTCACAGGGCATGGGAGGATTTTTTCTAACACTTCTGTGGCTCAGCCAAACTGGCTTTATTAAGAGAGCTGTCAGCAGCTTTCTTCCAGATTTTAGTAATGTATGTTCAGCTTTCTGCATGAGTACTGTAGGATTTATCCTACAAAATTTCAGAACTAACTCTTTGGCTCTTTTGTTTAACCCGTCATAAGACAACAACTACAGCTTTACTAACATACCTTGAAGGATTCCAAGAAATGCAACTGCAGCTTAGCTTACATGAGATTTCATGCTGCAGTGACCACTGACTGAGATTCATCACATCAGGGGCTTCATAAATCCTTACAACTCCATCTGCTGAACAAGTGGCTAACATAAGACCCATGTGCTTGGGAGCAAACTTCACATCTGTTACAGATGTCCTACTGTCTACTAGCGTGGTCCTCTTTACCTGCAAAGAAAGGCAGAAATTCTTGAAGTTTCCATCAAAAATGTATTCCCTAAGCTGTTTTTCAATTTTTTTTTCTTCCCTAAAAGCCAAGTCTGACAATACCATTTTTTAGGATCGCTTACCTCTTCCATCAAGAACTAAAAAAACCTTTATACAACTTAAAAAGAAATGATAAATCACTGCACTGATGCAATTTCAAGAAGGGACATGCATCCCATGATATCAAAGTACTGATACCAACCAGAGTTGTTTAGATTATGCTCTTCAGAAAAAATAAAAATAAAAAAAAAAGTAACAGATAAGTATATAAGCGATAAAAAAGTATTGCCCACATGCAGGTCAAAACTGTCCTCACTGTTCATACTGGTGACAGTATCAGCTGCGAGGCCTAGCAACCCTGCTTTCTAATCTCAGTGCTATTGAAGTTTACCAGGAAGCACTTTCCAAGAGAAGCACCAAAACAACAAGTATTTCCGAGACTGTTTGTCTGCAAGTTTGCAGAGGAACATCTGATTAAGAAACACCAACAGTAGTCACACTAATTGGCCTGGATATTGCCATTTAGCTGTCTGCCTCAATGTTTTAAAAATACTCACTCTATTTTGGAGTGTTGCCACAAATTAACAAAACATTGGAAAGTCAAGAACACTTTGTTATCAGAAGAAAACAGACCGCATTCTGTTTCAGGAATAGCAAGTATGTTGCAAAACTACAAATGTCTAGTAACTGGGTATTTAGGGAAATTTTATGTCCAATTTTCTGTTTAATTTTGGAGTTTGAACAGTTTAAAGCTTCGGCCCATTATGACAAGCAAACAAATCAGTGTGGCACAGCAAATCTGTTTATATGAGAACACAGAAAAAGTGAATTAATATGTTAAAATCTTACCCAGTGACTCTGGCCTCGGAGTTTATCATTTGACTCTCCCACTATTTCTTCCCACACAGCTGCTGTTCTGTCAAAAGAGCAGGAAGCCAGGACTTGCCCAAATTCAGGATGGGCCCATGTTACACGCCACACAGATCCACTATGTGTCTAGAAGATAACACCGAAAGGCTACAGTCTAGAAAAACATTTTATTATTCCAAGCGATCATGAATGATTTTTAAGTACATTTTCAGGACTGCCTGCTGTAAAGCAGAAGTAAGTTGTAGGAAGTAGTAACACCATTCCTATGGAGCCTACAATATTTTATAAAGCTCAATGCAACTGCTGAATTTGTCTATTTCTGTAAACACTGCCAAGTTTCGTTGTTATTAACTGTTAAAAGATATTATTACAAGCTTATTTCAAGGCATTATTTATTATTCCTTTAAACCCCAAGTTCTAAAAAACTAGTTGCAAGCTATGGTTCTGCCTTGACGCATAAAGTACAGCTTCATTTTCAATTTTCAGCTACTACCATGCCCATTCCCAGCTTGCCTGTACTTTTCCAAAGCACGTGCAGGGCACCACTTATCTTTTTCTTCTTTACAAGAAACTCCTCTTTGATACTTAGTCAAGTGAATGCTTCTTTTTCTAAAGAGGAATTCAAAAGTTTCACTTGCACTTCCGTTTACAATGATTACTGTATATATACAGTAATATATATATATGTGCATTATGTTCTGTTTTATACAAGTGTAAGGACAAATCGGAGGCTGAATGCACTAATTAGTTACATTGTTGAACTAGTTTCTATGTACCGTTCTCAGAAAGGTTATGGAAAATAATACAGCAGTCAGGTGCTGTAACATTTACCAGCCAGATCTCTTCCTTTTCTTCCTCACTGCTACCACTGTGTTTACTGATAACAAAGACTGTCAATGTAAGTATGTACTAATAGTATGAAACTGCATGCTAGCTTCTGCTTTAAGTGTGAGGCAATTTCTACTCTAAAATCCGCAAAAAATAGGTATGTTTCTAAAAAATAAAAATGAGGATCACTGTGTAATGATTATAAATACACACCTTCCAGCTCGCAGTGCAATGCCAATCCCCATTTTCGCTTTTGTCCCAGACCTATTGAGAAATCAAAATACAATCACACAGTTTGTGTGTAAAGCTTACTGGGTAGTACCAAAAAGCACAACCATTAAAAAAAAAAGGTCACTGAACATTTTATTCTGGAAAACTCTACCTAGTCCAGTATACAACCACATTTCACCCAACTTTGAAGAGCCCTACAACAGGCATGGAGATCAGGCATACACCCACAAAATCCATAATCATGTGAAGTGTATCTTTTTTAAATAATGTTACTCAGAGAAAACAAATTGTTACAATTTTCAACACTCCATTTTTATCTTCTATTCCAGGAGTAAATTACTTAGTTTTATTGTACTGCTCCCACGGTCCTCACCATGGTATATATATCCTCAGACACGGCGGTCCCAAACCCCTGATGTGGCCCCTGAAAATCACCCCAGGAAGAAGAGAACAGAATAGTTCAATTGGAAGGGGTCTAAAAAGATCACCGAGTCCCACTGAATGAATCCAAATGAAGCTAGTGGAGTAAGGGATCTTATTTTTGTTTCTAGTATTTCTCAATTGACTTAAAACCACATTCAAGTCCCTTAACCTTTCTTTTTGTCAATTTCCTATATATCTTAATCATCTTGATGATTTCTTTTTGAAAACTTGTTGCTTAATACATGATCACAGAGAAGAGGCTGCTTGCTTGTACGTACTGGGCTCATGTGCCAGTGGGACAGGACTGCCAGGGTGGCCTCTGTGAGCAGAGCCCAGCAGCTGCCCCATGTCAGATCAGAGCCAGCTCCAGCCAGCTCCAAAGGGACCCACCGCTGGTCAGAGCCAAGCCTATGAGGGATGCTGGCCGGGACTCTGAGAGAGCAGATTTAAGGAAGGAAAAAAAAAAAAAAAAAAAAGAACAACAACAAAAAACTGCTGTGCAGCAGCAGCTGGGAGAAAGGAGTGAGAGCCAGCCCTGCAGCATCCAGAACGAGGGCAGGAGATGCTCCAGGCATGCAGCAGCAGTTCCCCTGCAGGGAGAGGCCCCTGGTGGAGCAGGCTGTCCCCCTGCAGCCCATGGGTCCCACATGGAGCAGATCTCCATGCTGCAGCCTGTGGAGGAGCCGCCAGTGGAGCAGGTGGATGTGGCCTGGAGGAGGCTGCAGCCCATGGAGAGCCCCCGCAGGAGCAGGCCCCAGGCCAGAGCTGCAGCCCGTGGAGAGGAGCCCACGCAGGAGCAGGGGGTCTGGGGGAAGCTGCCACCTGTAGGGACCCGTACTGGAGCAGTTTGCTCCTGGGGGATGGACCCCGTGGTACGGAGCCATGTGGCAGCAGTTCTTGGAGAGCTGCTGCCTGTGGGCAGCCCCCGCAGGCTGAGTTCGGGAAGGACGGCATCCCGTGGGAGGGACCCACGTGGAGCAGGGGCAGAGAGGGACCCAGAAGGAGCGGCAGAGACGAAGCATTAGGGACTGACCACAGCCCCCATTCCCCCATTACTCTGCACTGCTCGGGGGGAGGAGGTAGAAGAAGGCTGGATGGGGGGAAGGTGTTTGTAGTTTGTTTGTAGTTCTCACTGCTCTACTCTGCTAGTGATAGGCAATAAATTGTATTTTACTCCCTACGCTGAGTCTGCTTTGCCTGTGATGGTAGTTGGTGAGTGGTCTTCATGTCCTTATCTCAGCCCTTGAGCTTTCTTTCCCCATTGTGTTTTCTCCCCCTGTTCTTTCGAGGAGGGGGAGTGAGGAAGGCACGGTGCTGCTTGCCCCCCCACCAGAGTTAAACCACAAGAGGCAGTTTTAAAGTCTGATCCACATTTGACATTGCTTTGTATAGAAAGGCAATTTTTCCATCCACTTCTCAGGTTTATCAAATACAACTGCTGTCTGCAGATTAAATTCGCTTAATCTCACTGTGTAACTCAGGCGTTTTTGTCCATTTGCTGACTATGTATTTAAAGAAAATGGAGAAAGCAATTAACTTTTCGCTCCGAATGATTTTATATGGAGCATGAAGTTCGGGCATTTCGCTGCCAGCGTGCCACAGCACGCACACGGCGCACTCAGCCCGCCCCTTGCCGCTCCCCACCGAACCGGGGCCTTCCTCCGCCAGCTCCCGTCACGAAACCCCCTTACAACAGCCGAAGCCTCGCAACGAGCCGCGGCCCCCACGGCCTCCCCCAGCCTCACCCCGCGGCCCGGCGGAGAGGCGGCGGCCGCGAGGGGAAGGCTGCGGGCAGCCCCCCGGGCACGACCCCCGCTCACCTTGACGCTCTGGTCGCTGGAGCAGGTGGCCATGCGCCGCCCGTGGAAGTCGAAGGAGACATCGTGGATGAGGTCGCGGTGATCCGCCGCGATGCTGCGCGCCACGAACATGGCGGCGCGGCCCGGCCCTGCCAACCGCCGCCTCCAACGGCCGCCAACCGCCACGCCCCCGGCGGGGACGCGGGGCGGGGCAGGCAAATGGCGGTTACGCGCCGCTGGGGCTCAGCCCCCGTCAGCGGTACGCGAGCCGTGTGCCGTCCCCGTTCCTGTGGTGGTTTTCTCGCCGCCTCGGTTCGGTTTTGAGATGGATTTTGGTCGTTCTGGAGTTTGGCAATAAAGAGTGACGCGCGGTCAGCTTGGTGAGGTGAATTTGTTCGGGGATTTCCAAAGGCTTGGCAAAAATGGACGCGAAACTATCCAGCCGCTTGTGGAATGCACCTGGCAGTCCGGGGTTGATCTTTAGCGCACTCATTTTTACAAACTGCTACTTATATTCCACAGTAACCGGTGGAGCTGCCCTGGAGACCACAGCACCATTTTCTGCTGCACACTTCCCACAAGCACTTAACACACTAACGCACATTTTTAATTAGTGGACCTCATAACACAAATAGGTACACGGGTACCCAGATCCATTAAGGAACGATAATAACGATACTAGATTGAGGTAAATCACAACAATCCTAGACTTGAAGGGGTGCTGTGGCATTAAAAGGCTGGACTCGGTGCTTAGGGACATGGTTTAGTGGGTGACATTGGCAGTAGGGGGATGGTTGGACCAGATGATCCTGGGGGTGTTTTCCAACCTTAATGATTTGGTGATTCTATTAAGATGCTAGGATTTAATTATTTTAATGGTACTACATAAGAAGGAGTTAAGATATTGAAAAATATTTTGTCACCCAAGTTCAGGGAAAAAAACGAGTATGTTTTCAGTTACAGAGAATGAAAAATGAGACAGGATTTAGAATAAAAATTACTACCCCTGTCCACAGTCTCTAGCATCAAAGCAAATAGGTCAGTTTACATTTATTTAGGTAGACATGCAAGTTCATCCTTGAAGGGATACGTTTCCTTCACAGCTGACAGGAGAGCGTCCCTCCTCTGGACACTCCAACAGTTTTACATCCTTTTTGTACTGTGGTGCCCAGAACTGCACACAGTACTCGAGGTGAGGCCACTCCGGTGTGGAGTAGAGTGAGACACTCACTTCCCTCAACCGACTAGCAAAGCTGTGCTTGATGCACCCCAAGATACGGTTGGCCCTCCTGGCTGCCAGGGCACACTGCTGGCTCATATTCAACTTGCTGTCAACCACAACCCCCAGATCCCTCTCTGTGGGGCTGCTCTCCAGCATCTTGTCACCCAGTCTGTACGTACAGCCAGGGTTGCCCTGTCCCAGCAGGAGGACCCAGCACTTGCTTTTGTTAAGCTTCATGCGGTTGGCAATTGCCCAGCTCTCCCATCTGTCCAGATCTCTCTGCAAGGACTTTCCACCCTCATAGTCCACATAACCTCCAAGCTTAGTGTCATTGGCAAATTTGCTCAAAACACCCTCAACTCCTACATGTAAATCGTTCATAAAAACATTGAATAGGACTGGCCCTAAAATGGAGCCTTGGGGGACCTCACTAGTGACCATCCACCAGCCTGATGTGGCCCCATTTACCACAACACTTTGAGCCCTGCCTGTCAGCTCACCCATCAGGTGATGTTTTTGTTTAGCTGTATGCTGGACATTTTGTCCCATAGGATCCTATGGGATGTCTGTCAAAATCTTTGAAGTCCAAGAAGATTACATCAGCTGGTTTCCCTTGATCAGCTAGATGGGCGATCTTATCATAAAAGGAAATCAAAATTGTTAAGCAGGACCAAGTTACCGTTGCTTTTGCAGCACCTTCATCTTCATCCCCCTGTTCTTCTGATGGCCCAACCTCATGTTCTCCATGTAGGTCAGTTTACAAAGTCTTAACAGGAGTTTCTCTGCATTCTAAATGATCTGACTCTCAATACTATTTTTTCATCTTGGTTACAGGTGCAACTGATACTGGCACAGTTTGTTTCACTGGCTTAGCCTTGGGGCCCATCTCAGGGGTTGAAGGGGCCACTGGGCCTGTCACTGGGACTATATTGGTATTGAGTGTACCTCAGTGATCTGGCAACCAGAGGCTGCCCACTGGAAGTTGGAGCTGCAAGTTTCTCAGAGAGCCTATTTTCCACCCTGTTGCTTTTCCTTCCAACTCACATGCCCGTGCCTCTAGCATTGAGGTAGATTTTCCATCCCATTTTCTCATGTCCTCTCTGTGGTCACATAGGTAAAACCACAGGGTGGCATGGGGTGTGTACGCACCCTATTGCCTTCCTTGCACACAAGGACACCAAGCCCTGATAGCTGAGACACTGGTTTGTATGGGTGGGGAGGAAGATTAATTATCTTTAACTTGGTGGACCTCTTCACATAGTTTCTCCACAGCCAGGATGCAGGCCGTTAGAGAAGAGAGACTTTCTTCCTACTGCCAGAGTTGTTTAGCCAATTCCTCCACTGGGGGTTCCTCATGGTCTTTCCAGGTTATTACTGCCAATGAGCTGGCATATGATGGTACACTTCATACACACTTGTGCCCCATGGGTCATGTACACTTAACTTGATCTGTGGATATTAACAAATTATCTGTAGTTTAACCTTAGACAAAACCTGAAAGGTATTCAGGAGGCATAACGATAAGAACATGCTGGTCTGAATATCTCAAGGATAGTCCAAGTTTTGGAAAGCTACCGTAACTCACCTGGATAAAAATATTTTTTTCCATCATACTCTTACGTCAGGATTCTGATTCTAACAATGGCTCCTAGTGCACATTTCTGGAGAAGAGAGAAGCAAACCAGTCCTGACTGCTTTGAATGAGATGGAGATAGCAAACACGTAAGTGAAGAAAATAAACCTGTAGGAATGCTTTCAAGTAATTGTCACTGTCCAAAAGCTTTAAATTGGTTGAATCCTTGAAAGTTAATTAACAAAAACTCAAGTTGCATCACTGAATGTGAAGTAGTAAGATAGACCCGCATCATTGCGGAGCCTCAGTTACAGTTCAAATTGGCGCTGCCTCTAAGTTCACACCAATGAAAGAGAAAAGCCATCTCTTTCTACCTTGTCAGCAACTGGCAGACCTAGAGGGAAAAAATAAAAGTTGTTAAAAAGTAGTGTTTTTTTTTTTTTCTAGGACATTTCACCAAATATGTAACATTTAGCAGTAACCAGACTACAAATTAAAAGGAAGATGAAACAGTAGAAAGTACTTGCATGGCCTTAATTTACATGGCAATTGACAACCACCACAATCTGCAGTGGTTTATGTGCTTTACACTATTCACCCTTAAGAAAGAAAAATTTGATTCCCATATTATTTAAGGGGAATGCAATCCCTCTCAAAATAGGAGAGTCTGCGGTATGCTACTGAGTACTGAAAACCTTCAGACTAAGCAGCACCAAACTCAACTGAGACAGGACAATGAGTCTCTTTGGATATTTATGTAACAGAAAGGAAACTCAGAATTTAGCCCTAAGCAACTCATTTTAGAGACAGGCTGGGAACTGGTTCTTTTGAACCCAGGGTCCATTTCAGCATCTTCAAAGCTAAATAAATCATTGACTGCTCTACTGAATCGTGTTCCAGGCAGAAAAAACTAATGTTCCTATTAACATAAAGAGCTTAATGTCTTGCCCTAAAGATGAGTTCTGGATTCAAATGTACCACCTCCAAGAGGAACAACTATGTTTACTTTGTGGGGCTCATATTCTCCATAGGAGATACATAACTTCAGACTTGATAACGTCTCCTCTCGTGGAAGGGAGGAGGTTGCAAATCTCTAAAACATACGTTGCATGCCCACAGAAGTACTTGAACACATTCCTGCCACTGGACTGCAAAAAAAGACCTTTGCTAACCACCACAGATAAAACATTACGGCAAAAGAGCATGGAAAACATTAATATTTTTCTGCATAATTGCAACTTCATAAGCCAGTCAAGCTAAGATGACACCTTCAGATCCCAACTGTGGCTTTGGATCTGCTGTGCACCACAGAACTTCCTCCCCTTGGGAGGAGCAGGCACCCCGGGGCGAGCGGGTGCCCCGGGGCAGGGACCGCAGACTGCCCTCTGCACGTTGGAGCTACAAGCTTCTCATGGAATCCCTCCTTCCCATATATTTTTTCTTGCAACTCACTTACCCGTGCCTTTCGTGTTGAGGTCCGTTTTCCATCACATTTTCTCTTGTCCTCTCTAGCGTCACGTAGATAAAACCACAGGGTGGCATACAGTTTATACCCACTCTATTGTCTTTCTTGCACAGGAAGACATTCATCTCTGATAGCTGAGACACTCGTTTGTACGGGTGGGGATCAAGATAAATTCTGTTTAACTTGGTGGACCTCTTTGTACAGTTTCTCCACCACCAAGATGCAGGCCTGTAAGGAAGAGGAGACTTTCTTCCTACTGCCAGTGTAGTTTAGCAGATTCATCCACTGTTTTCCTCATGGTCTTTCCAGGTCTTTTTCCCAGAAAGAGAGTTAAGAAGTGGGAAAAAAACATCTTCCCTTGACCTAACCTCAGAAACTTTTAATCGTTACACCTTTTACACTTTTTATTCAGGGAGCCAATCTATGGAGGGGTCAGGGGAGACAACCAACAGTAATGTATTTCTTTAAAGTTATCTCCATGAAGCTATAGCTTCTAGTAAATAGAAAGGCCTTTGACCTGCATATTGTGAAGACAGCATTTCTTCTATGAACCGCGCATTCTCTGAATATCCACTTAGTGCAAGTAATGAAAATACCACCAGTATCTATCCAAATCTGTTTCTACTTTCCACAAGGCAAAATTTGATTTCACATTAAGGCACCTTTTTCACACAGCCTGATGTTCAACCTTAACAAATGCTTCAGAACATTCTTCAAGGTCAGACTTACCTCTATGCACTTGACATTCTGAGTTTTTTTTTTTTTTTAAGCTGGGAAGGCAGCTTAGAATCTACATAAGTAATTTCACAGCAAACAGACAAGGGGAAGGAAGTACTCAAAGACCTCAACGTTAAAGAGCTGTAAAACCCAGCAACACTTACCTGCCAGCTGCTGAACCTGAGTCACTTCCAAACTGCTTCACAGTAAAGTAGTACCACCAGGGTTTTACTGCACTGAGGAGGCACCACCAATGTAACTAGCTCGTAGAGTCTCTAAAACTATTTTGCAGAGATGGTTGAAAACATGAAGAAAAAGCAGCCCCCTGGGGAACGCTGAGTCCATTTCACCACAGTAGAAAATAGAAAAGCACCCCCAACAAGCAAAGCCTCAAGCACCCTTGAGGAAGCAATTCCCCCTTCACCCCCTCATGCTGCCTATATAGCAAAGGTCAAATGATCCACACCTGGCACATTTCACTTAACAAGGGTGGAGCCAAGAGACCTTGGGGAATAGGCTCATCTACCTGGCTTCAGTCTTTTAATGTCAACTGCTCCTTACCCCTAAGAGAAATAACCTGACAAGGGGCTTAGTGGTTAGAGTTGACCTCATGAATTAACTACAAAAGGTGCACAAGGGTCACATTTCTGTTAGTCGTTCTGTGAGGAAGATCAGTACAGAGCCTGTTAAAATAAAGAAATAAAATTAATTAATTAACTAATTAACAAAAGAGAAAAAAGAAAATGACCTTAAAGGCAAAATTGCTATCATAGATTCTCATCTGTCTAGTCACGACAGATAAAGAATATAGCAATCACAATTACTGTTCTTGACATTAATGAGTTTTAAATTTGCTTCTCTGAGATCTCTTTGTTATGTAGGACTTTTCAAAATCTAGCCCCGTGACCTCTGACTACACTATGTACTTCGGCTGCGTATAAACTATCATGCCTAAATGCCAGGATCCGGATCCTCCCTCACTATTCAGGTCAAGGACTGGGCTGAAGCTTTGGGCTTTAATTTGGTGACAGGCCTACGTTGCTGTTTCCTGGCAGGTCATGGGAAGAAGATTGGCTGGCTTGGGGGAGCTTATGTACACGTGGCTTTTAGGCTGCAGCCAAAGTGTTCCTCTAGATGTGGAAGTTTGAAGAGGGTTGCAGTCTCCAAGCTCAGATACACCACACACTAGTCTGGCACAACTGATTTTTGTGTTCCTTGCGCTAGCTGTTCCTTCACCTCCTCTTCAGAGACGAGGACGCGTCTCTTTCGTGCTCCTTCATTAGTAAACAAACCAGGCTAGATTAAAGCCTCTTTCTTCAAGTCAGTAAGATCCTGGGCTACCGAGATGGTGAAGGACCTCGAGGGGAAGACGTATGAGGAGCGGCTGAGGACACTCGGCCTGTTCAGCCTGGAAAAGAGGAGGCTGGGGGAGAGCTCATCGCCGCCTACAGCTTCCTCACGAGGGGCAGTGGAGGGGCAGGCGCCGATCTATTCTCTTTAGTGGAAGGACCCGCAGGAACAGCATCAAGCTGAGGCAGGGGAGGTTTAGGCTAGACATCAGGAAGAGGCTCTTCACCAAGAGGGTGGTTGCACGCTGGAACAGGCTCCCCAGGCAAGTAGTCACTGCACCAAGCCTGTGGGAGTTTAAGAAGCGTTTGGACCGTGCACTTAGTCACATGGTCTGAGGTTTTAGGTAGACCTGTGTGGTGCCAGGAGCTGGACTCAATGATCCTTATGGGACCATTCCAACTCAGGCGACTCTATGATTCTATACCCGCCTTTGCTTTCAGTGAGAATTCAGGCCCTAACAACTGAAGTTTCTTCCGGATGGTGTTTCTTCTGAATAGGATAACTTCATTTCCCTTTTGAAGCCTTACAAGGATGTAGTAACAAAGCAATGGCATAAGAGAGTACCAGAGGCATAGGCTACTTTTCAGCCTGCAGCAGACTATAGGTATGATACTATCGTTTCAGACCAATATGATCTACGTAATGTGAAGTGTTCCGGCATGCTTACAATCTGCCAAAGGCCGGAAAATGGGACCTTCGGCTTAAGACTGTATGGAAAACAAAACCAAAACAACAACAACAGAGAAGGAACTTTTCCTTCACCTACATTTTATTATAATTTTGCATCTCCTTCAGGTGTCCACAAGGAATTTTGCCCACCCTCCTCCCCTCCCCCCCAAAAAAGAAGTCAGTGTGGCATAGAGGTATAATTTCACTTCACACCAGAAGACTTTCTTCTCACTGGAGTACAGTTAAGCCCCACAAAGGGCCAAAAAGTAATGTGTTTCCAAGTTAGTTTTACATGTTGGCATTATTTACTTGTCTGGTCTTGCATTCAGGGCTTGATGTATCTGAGAGGGAACATACAGTGCCGTGCAAAGTTGTCTGACTGACATGACTTTAAATTTTTGAACTGTTTGTGTAGAAGCAAAATACAGAAGAGTACTCTATCCCCAAGGGAAACATAGAAGCTACCTGTTGCTTCTCAGGTAGAAAGATAAGAGGTGTAAGCATCTGTTCAGGTGTCAGACAAAGTGTAATCAGCTGTTTGAGTACAATTCTTACGTATAGATGAACATTTTCCTCTCCCATTTCCAACTTGGAGTGCAACATTTTTCCATCATGCTCTTTGATCGGGATTCTGATTCTAACAATGGTTCCCAGTGCAAATTTCCAGAGAAGAGAGAAGCAAACCAGTCCTGACTGCTTTGAATGAGATGGAGAGAGCAAACAAGTGTCAATGAAGAAAATAAACCTGTGGGAATGTTTTCAAATAATTGTCACTGTCCAAAAGCTTTAAATTGCCTGAATCCTTGAAAGTTCATTAATTTAAACTCAGGTTGCATCACTGAACTTGAAGTAGGAAGATAGACTTGCACCATTGCAGAGCCCTGGTCACAGTGTAAATGGGCACTGCCTCTAACTTCTCCAGACTGAAAGAGGAAAGCACATCTTTCTACCTTGTCAGTTACTGGCAGCCCTAGAGAGACAAAAAAACACAAGATGTTAACACTGAAAAGGAATGGTTTTTTAGGGCATTTCACCAAATCTGTAATATTGAGTAGTAACCAGACAACAAGTGAAAGGGAAGATGAAACAGTAGAAGGTACTTGCATGGCCTTAATTGACAAGGCAACTGACAACAACCACAACCTACAATGATTTCAAAGTGCCTTACACCATTCACCCTTGAGTGAGAAAAATGGGATTCCCGTATCATGAAAGGGGAGTGCAATCCCTCTCAAACTACGAGAATCTGGGCTCGGCAACTGAGTAGTGAAAATCTTAAGATTGGCTGCACCAAAGTCAACTGAGAAGGGAGGATGAGTCTCTCTGGATGTTCACGTAACAGAAAGGAAATTCAGACTTCAGGCCTAGGCAACAATTTTCAGAAACAGGCTAGGAAGTGGTTCTTCTCAGAGCGGGGACCACCTCGGCATCCTCAAAGCTAAAGAACCAGATGACTGCTCTGTTGAATCGTGTTCCTGGCGAAAAAATTCTGGGGACCAGGTCTGGGGACCAGGTCTAACATGCTTACAATCTGCCAAAGGCCAGAAAATGGGACCTTTGTTTTAAGACTGTGTGGAAAAGAAAACAACAACAACGAAGAGAAGGAACTTTTCCTTCACCTAAATTTTATTATTTTGCAACTCCAGGTGTCCACAAGGAATTATGCCCC
>NC_048894.1:103837964-104046630 GCF_011077185.1 Oxyura jamaicensis
ATGCCATGCAAGTTTGCTTGATTGTATCTTGTTCTTTAAGAGTATCTGTATCCCTGGTTATTTTTCCTTCTGTCTAAGCATGCAAAAGTTCCCTTGCCACTAACAAAAATAGCCCTGAAGTCACAGAGCAGCAAATCTATAGCTTACACTCTTCCTGTAAATTCCCACTTTGGCTCCTCTTCTTCCTTGACTGTTTTCTTCTTCATCAGTGAAGAATATGCTCCCTAAAGATGAAATTGGCCTAGATGATCTGAAGCTGATATGACAAAACTGTATAGAAAAAGGGCAAATCCTGTCACCATCTTCAAGTTCAAGCTCTGGAAGTTCAACCTGAATTGCAGTTCTGGGACAGATCTGGGACTGTCTGGGACTACTGGTTTGTATTTTATTAACACTCGGGTCACACCCTCGAGTAAGGTGTAGAGGCTGTCTGGAACAGATAGCTCGGTCTCTGAAAGGTTCACCTTCATCTGCTGGAAGGTGCCTTACAGGTTCTCATCTGCAACAAGGAGATGGGTAAGTTGAGCATCTTCTACCCCATCCCATTGCGAGGTGTCCAACGTGATTGCAGTGCCTCATCTTGTGCCACACCACCAACAGCCCCTCTCCAACGCTTCCCAAACGCTCCTTAAACGTAACAGGGGCAGTTATCATTTGCAGCATCCAAATCGTTCAACCCCCCACTGCGTGGCATTTTTGGCAGCAGGGCCCGACCCTACAGTGAGGAAACCATTGTGGTCATTTAAAACTGTGCCATGCACATCCCCTAAGGGCAGACCAAGCCCAAAGGCCCCCATGACGAGACACAGGAGGCATCTATATCTCAGCCTGGGACACTTCGTAGGACATGCCCCCCTCCCTGCACCCTCAGCCCCAATAGTTGCTTTGCCTGAGGGCCCCCTCCTGCCGCAGCCTCCCTGTTGAGGCCAGGACACCCTGTGCAGAGCTTCCCCAGGGGTGTAACATCACAGTTATCCTGCACCACAGCCCTCATGTTACTGACAGATCCAGTGGATCCCCACACCAGTCACTTCTGACTCTTTTCCATCGATGACAAGGAATCATCGCCCACCTACCTCCTGCCAAGCATTTGCAACTCTGCAACAACCTGCGGGGGCTTCCAGGGGCACAGGCGATCTAAGGTTCAAGTGTCCTTGCTGCTGAAGTGTGTAGGTGATCTACAATAGCTTCCTTTAATAATTAACATTATATTTGTAAGAGTTTACTCAAAATTAACAGAATGTTGTACCGCTTTCGAGTTTTTTCACTGGAAACTATGTTAATGTTAAACACCACAAAATGCTTCTTCCATGAAAGAATCCTTAGAAAACAGTTTCTCCCTAAGAAGAATCCCACATACAATACCTCATCACTTCTGGAGAGTGACAATACAGGCTATGACGTTAAAAAAAAATAAAATCAAAGTTGAATATCAATATGCTAGGACTTATGAAATCAGGAAGAATACCTTTTGTATAACAGAATGTTAGAGAACACGACGTAACTTTGAGAATGCATGTGAGGACTAGAAAATGTATGACTTTAGGAGTCAGAATAATCTGAAGTCTAGATTTCAGTATGGAGAGCATATGGAAGCAACTGGACTTCATAAACACACTAAACGTACCTGGGTGCAGAATGGCACGTGAACATCGGATACCGATCAAAAGACACCTTGTAAATATCCTTCTTTGGAGAACCATCAAAATTCTAGGCCTGTGAAACTACACTACAAAAGCTTTGAAGATGTTTAGATACAGATGGCATAAAACAGAAAATTAGAGGTCGCTGAACAGAAACATAAGTGTCCTTAAATATTTAGAAAGCTTCAGTCACTAACAAAGTCTGTCTAAAACTTAAGAAGAGCACAACACAGGAGCTTAGAGGTAAAATCTATCTATCTATCTATCTATCTATATATCTGGGAGCTAAGTCACTGCACTGGAACTTGCATGCCAGTTTTGGAAGCCACCTAGACTAAATCCAAGATGAGAACCGTACCAGCTGCTCTACTAAAACACATTGCCCTTTGGCCCAAAACTGAAGAGCCTGTCAGCCTAAGAGCAGTCTGCTTAACTCAAGGTAGTGACCTTGTCCTACCATCTTCTGTCCCATCTGCAGAAGTCATGGCTTCCAGACAAGGTTAAAATCTTACATGAGACAGAGACTAGTTACCAGACAGAAGTTCAGTGAATCAAGGTCCCAGATAAACCTTATGTTTCAGAGAAAAAAAAAAAAAAAGTTTGATCATTTTTTTTTTATTATTATTATTATTTTTTTTTTTTAAACTTGCAATCTTTCACCTAAAAAGGTAGAATATGACTTGCATTTTTTGCACGCACCACCTTGGTATTTCTACTCCCCAGAAACCTTAGTCGAATTCTAAGTGAGGTTTGCATTCATATATTAAAATCTCCAAGAAAGCTTTCTAGCTTTA
This sequence comes from Oxyura jamaicensis, assembly GCF_011077185.1. Lineage (NCBI taxonomy): Eukaryota > Metazoa > Chordata > Aves > Anseriformes > Anatidae > Oxyura > Oxyura jamaicensis. The sequence goes on from NC_048894.1 coordinate 103,840,402, forward strand.
CCTACCAAAGCTACAAAATTCTGTTTTTACTTAAGGTGTATGCACGTCTGACTCCATCTTCCCCTTGCTGAGGACCTTTTTGCAAGTGAGACCTGTGGGGATAGGTGTAGGTCCCAGGAGTACAATTACCTTTTTTCAATACATCAAACATACTGCTCTGAATGAAACATGGGTAGGTGTGCATTACATAAATGTCTTTTTTGTTTAACCAAGTCTAACAGTCTCTCTTCCCCTCTGCAGATCTGGAATATTCAACTCAGACGAGCTTTTCTAATCTGAACCTGTCTGTCTTGGAGCCTCTCTGGGCACCCCCTACACATAAGCACAGCCTGAAAAATCTGGCGAAGGACCAGCCAGTCCTGCTGAACACAAGAGAATAATCAGTTTGTACACTGGAAAACTGTCTTAGAAAAAGCCACATCAACAGATAAACAGCATTCTGGAGAAAGTAGCACTGAAGAAGTTATAGGTAAAACAACCAAACATGAACTCCCTGTGGTTAAAACACAGCGACTATGAAAATCTTGGGCAATTTAGCAAAGAGATCCAAAGGGGTCCAAACTTGTTAAAAAAAGATACGGTGAAATAGAAAATGTTCAGTATATAACTCCAGAAAGCATGAACTGGAACTCACCTGCTTGCAGAATATTTCCATCTTACCCAGAAAGACTCTCAGAAAAGGAGTTTTTGAAGCATTTTCTACTCACCTCAAAACATCAGAATGAAAGGCAATGTTGTATAAGCATCTACTCAAATTGTAACCAGCAGAGAAGCAATTCCCCCCTCGCCCTTTCCCTCCCCCTCCCCCCAAACTTTAAATTTGTATAGATCATTTTCTCATACAGCTCTGTCAGGATGAAGAACTAGAGACAGTATATCTGTATTACTTACTCCTAAAGTTCAGTGGAGTCTACCATTTATGTTGTAGACCAGCCCAAGAGCCTCTGCTGATCCAATGACAGATATTTTGGTCAAATGTCACTGGCTGCCCAACTGCAGTAAAAACCAGCTAGCAGTGTACCTTTACTTCTAAGCATTACCTTTAATAATACAGTTCAGTGACCACGTGATTTTTCATGCAAACGCTTGCTATCACTGTTAGTAAGAAAATTCAGTAATGACTGGGAAGGAAATTCACGTCTTATATATGATACCCTGCTTTCACCCCACTGCCAAGGCTCTTGCAACACCTTTGTAAAACCACGCATAGCTCTACACCAGTATAATGCTAGTTCCCGTTCAACTTCCAAACAGCTACAGAGCAGTTTTTAAAAAACAGCATGACCAGTCATTAGGAAGATGATCAGATTGTTGTAAATTGATAAGCAATTCAATATAACGTTTGGGGAATTTTATTTTAGAATAAAGCAGAACCAGAATATGAAACAAGCATTAAAAATCAGAGAGAAATTAAATTGCTTGCTTTAGAGTAAATTAGAAACATTTTCCAAAGGTGTAGGAATACAACAAATTACACTTGTGTGTCGGTTTTTTTATTTCCTTTTTTTTTTTTTAAATGAAGAACGAGTAAATTTGATTTCTTAAAAACGCATGTTAAACCTTGTTCATTCTATGGTTGATCTCAACATGACACATGTAACTCACTTTCCAAAACAGGAGACTATAATTATACTGGAAGAACAAAAGCTGAGGTAATTGCTTACTAGAAAACTTTGTTACAGAGTCACTTGACATCCCAGAAGTTTTTCCAATACTTGTTATCATCTTGTTCAGGAGGCCACCAATTTAACAGACAAATTTGAGGAGCAAAGGATCAAAACTCATGTCCACGTTTCTTTTAATTTTACTCAGAAATATAAAAGTGCAAGTTCTGTAAATTAACAACATTTACAGTACATCACAATAAATATGCCACTTTGTGACATCTATAAATTCTAGTTATTTGAAATGAGTCATATTGAGATAAAAACTGCATCAACATCAACAAAAATACCTGACCCAGTAAAGATAGTCTTAACATATGAACTAGCAAGATGCATATTCCATTATTGCTATTAGACCATGCCTCCGAGTTCCAAAGTATAAAAACCTATCAGTTTACACAAAATACAGTTGAAATGTTTTCTCATCACAGGCACAATCTAACATAAAAATAATTTGGACATTTACAAGGTAGGAGATTCTCCTGTGAGGGGAGAAGAAAAATTACAGAAACAGATAGTACCATTTCAGTGATGAGTTGCTAAATCCACAGAAAAGCTGCAACTTGCACAGAGCTAAACTGTTACATTAATATATAGTGTCTTTCCATACCCTCTCCCGGCCTGGTGGGGTGACCAGGCCTTTTAATAAGTTTACTACAGTTTGCTAGCTACCTCCAAGTATGTAGACCCCTAGACATCCCAACACAAATCGCATGCAGGTGCTTTGTGTCCTGAACAGCCTAGTCTCACGTTATATTTAAGCAGTGAATTTTAAAGGAGTTGTGTCATTAAATGTACCGTCTCTAGCTATTCACCCAGAGTGGATTGTGTCTCTGACTACAAAACGTTAAAAGCCAGGTAGGACAAAGTAAGGTTTCAAGTACATCAAAGACCATTTTTTTGATAATGATTTGAATTCTAAGCAGTCACTATATATTTACACACACAATATATTGTTTCCTATTCAATACTTATTTGGATTGACCAGTTCAAATAAGGTTGAACACTCCTGTGTGACTCAACATTACTGATTAAATTGAATAAAAACCCAACAGTGTACTACTATCTGTAACATACCTAGGATATAGAAAAATAAAGTCTCTCCTCTCCCTCGGGAACTGCAACGGAAGTGTTTAACTGCTCTAGGAATGCCTTTCATAGCAGGAACTGTGTATTTCTAGAGAGAAATAAAAGTGTCTCAACCATTTCATTTGGCCTACCAAATATGATATTACTACTTCTCCTCCATATCAGTCTTGCTTTAGATGCAACCTCAAAAGCAAATCAATGAAGGTTAGGTGTGGGCAAGGTCTAAAACCTTGGCAACATATTTTGCAAAAAGGTAAGAAAATAAAAATGTTTAAGCTAAGGAACTGTTTAAGGCAACCTGACCAAAGTAAAGATAAGGCTTTTAGATAACTATTTCCAAAGATATCCAGTTTTCTTAGCTCTACAAAGCAACATAATTGAACTAACTTCCTGGTCAGATTTCCATTCATAAGCTTCTTTAAAAAAATATCGACCATCCTAGAACATGATCCTAATTGAATATACAACACAAGGAGACACTACATATTATAGACAAAAGTTTTTTGTTTTTGTTTTTTTAAAGAAAAAAGCTACACATGAGCACACAGGTGGCCAAGTATTAAAAATTATATGGTCATGAAAAAAAAAAGTATCAAGCTCTCAGAGGTATTTTGGTATCCTGGTATCTTAACACCACAGGTTTGGAATACCATACAGAGACTTAAGATACTGTAGTATTGGTAAAGCTACCAAAGTAGGGTTGGAGGTGGGGAGCAGGTGTGTTTGTTTAATACCTTTAAAGGTCACTGCCATAAAGGTTCAGCAGCTTGAATGGAAAATATGTAAAATTACTCTACCTGGCCTACTTATTTTATTGTACTATTCAGAATATTAAGAGCAGAAATAAAAACTGCTCTCACTGTAATTACATGTAAAACAAAGTACGTGGCTGGAATGTACCGGAAGCACAGATCCTAAACATTGACATAATTTATAATCGCAGCTATGAGCTGGGCCGGGAGGGAAAGGAATTAAGAATGGAAGGGGGATGGGAAGTTTAAAATCCACACATTACCCATGAAGTCACTGAAATAAACCACTCCAAGTTAGTAGGACCTGCTTTTTGTGGCCGAATAGTTTTCTTGCTCTTGCTTATCAGCTAATACCTGAAGAAAAAGGAAGTGCTCTTCCCACTCCCATCTTCAACACTTACAACTCTTTTATCATGTCCTAATCAAAACAAAAATGCTCCCCTTAGCATATTTTAGAGCTAGATCTACTTTAAAAAGTAAAAATCACATCTGCCAATATTGTTGAAGTAACTTGTGTGCTTATTTAGGCTCACTTGCAGAGTTACAAGTAATTGTGTTCAGCCTGGTTTAAACAAAATAAAAACTAGAGTTAAAATGTACAAGGTCACTTAACCTTCTTCCTGGTTGATTTACTTCCAATAAAAATTGTAATATTTTACTAAGCCATACCAACTCTGACCATACTATGAAAGTGTCTCTGGCACAAGTGGTTTTCAGAAGAAAAGCTGGTCTTCCCAACAGCATTTTCTTCTGCTTCATCTTAAAGTGCAGAAACTGTGGGAAAGAATAACACAGCTTGCTGTCCATCACTGCGGAACTACTTCCCTTAGAGATGCTAATGCTGCATGTATGCGGACGTGCAATCTGTTCTCAAAGTCATAGCCCGTAAATTCCTCCTGAAATACAAAAAAAGCATGCAACTATTAGCCTCCTTCACTTTAGCATATGAAGATAATTTTAAATAGTAATGCTTAAGGGGTCACACTGCAAAACAGACTGAAGAAGCGGAGATTCTTTATTGCTGTTTCTACCTCTGCGTTACCCAAAGCAACTGAATAATTACAGAAATTCCAAATTGGTGAAGAGAGCAGAAAGCTTCCATTTCCAACATGCTGTTTGGAACCTGCTTAGATTAACAGGATCTGGGAAGTTACACAAGTCCTACAGCTCTAGAAAAATCCCAACGCTCACACCCAAGACAGGGACCACACAGGACATATATGAAGTTGCAAGTTGTAGTTTTAATGTTTCTGTATCCGAGTCTTAGTTGAAAAACTCAGCAAAGTCCTAACACTTCAGCAAAGGTCACTAGCGTGGGCTCTGTACCACAACTGACCTATCAATACATATCTATCTACATAACATAAATGTGCATCTTATATATATAAATGTATACCTACGTGTTAGCACTGTGGATTACAGGTGAGGGACACTGACACACCCAAAAACCAACCAAACAAAAAAAAAACACAATACAACCTCTCAACCCCTTCTCTCAGAGAAGTTTGAAAGTGTCTTGGTTTTTACCTTGGCTTGGAGAAGTAAGGTTTTGCCTCTTGGCACAGTCTAAAAAGAGACAGATACTGCATTAGAAATACATCGAAAATGTTCCAGAAAGTATCTCAAGTATACAGCCTGGTCAGTCCAGAATAGTGTCTCTACCTTGAAAACAAGGTATCAAGCAGACAAAAACCTCTCAGGTTAGGTAGGAAACCAGAAATACTAATGAGGCAGTCAAGTCAAGTATTACGTATTTCAAGTCTTTAAAAAGGAAGGAGCAATTGCAGCTTCACATGGACGTTGCTGCTGACGTTGGTGAGCTACGTCAGTGCACAGGGTGACTAGTGACTCATGACTAATTGACCTATAGAGTAATTTTTTATTCTTAATTGAAGCTTAAGCCATTTATTTACAAAATTAGTTTTTTTTAAAGATCTAAAAGTTTTCAGAAATCTCATTTTCAAACTCCAAAGAAAAGATGTATGTATTTGCAGATTAATATTTACTACAAAAAGTTCACATTTTATTTCTAAAAAGGTACTGTATAGTAGAAGTACTACAAATAAATAATGAATTGCTTGATAAGAGACAGAAAAAAATAAGTTTTCTTACTCAATTATACCCGAATATGGTCTTGTGTATTTATATTGGTTAAATTACATTCACGGCATAAAAAAACATCTACAAAAAAAATCTTACTCTTGATGTAACCGTACTAAAATCTCAAAGAATTTGATTCTAACCAAGTTAAAAATTCACAAAGATGATTCAGATTACATGACAGGTCAAACATGTAATTATGAGTCATTTTAAAGGAATGTATATTTAACAAAAGCATGCTTTTTATACTAACATGCATATTCTTCAATATGCTTAGCCTTTATGGTAAAGGTGAATAATAAAATCCTATTCCCTTCTCTTTCTTAAACATTACAGAGCTCTCAAATATGACTTGCATGATACCTCAAGCTAGTAAATGCAGTCTTCTAAAAATAGCATCCACTCAGCTCTAATTCCAGCTTTTTCTTTTTCCCACCCCGTGCCACTTTATTCAAGTCAAGCAACATTTGCCTCCTTATTATCCAAGTGCCAAGAGAGGTAGTTTCCTTCAGATACTAAGTGCTACCATAGCTCCTCAGTAGCAGCTACAAGCCAAGGCTGGTTCAGCCCTCAAACACACAAAATGAAGCATGTTTGGTTTCTGTGTGTGTGTTTCACATATAAGGCAAGGACAGAAGGAGTGCTCCTGAATTCTCAGAGCTCTGAGGTAAGCTCACTACCCACCACACTTCTACCTAGCAGCAGTTGCAACATTTTTTTTTTTTGAGACACTTGACATAATCAAATTTAAACATGAATATTAAAAAAGTAAAATAAAATAAAGCAACAGGAACATTACTGAACTCAGACCTCCCTACCAGGCTTCAAAGACCAGTTCTATGTCACACGGCATCACAGTTTTCAAAAAGAGTATTATTTGTATCATTTTTAAAGCATTTTCTCTAGTTTTGTCCTTTATTGTGATAGTCATTCTTTATTGAAAGACTTTTATTTTCCTTTCCTCTTTGAGGGAAAGGTTCAGCTCAGATAATTAAATCAGGTAAGATTAAAAACAACCTAAACCAGAATCTTAAAAACATGAGATACTATCAACCCCAATACTTCATAAAACTACATGCAGTGAGGTGGGGGTTAAAGCTATTTTGCTGTAACCACTTCCCCTAACTTGCAATCTGATTCAGGAGGTACTACATAAAGCAGCATAAACTCCAAGTAGTAAGGATACGTTTGAGGAAGGAAACAGCACAATGAGTGGTGAAGTTGCACGACTTTAGAAAACTCGGAGCTCCCCAGGAGGCAGAGTATGTGCAAAGACCTGAGCAATCAAATGTATTCATCAACCAAGTCTGAAAATCGGGTGATTGTTTTCACTAAATGTCATTTGCAAACAAATCCCTACCTATCCAGGACATTATGACCAGGCCTCTGCTGTCACCAACAGCAGGGACACAGGGTTCTCTGCATCCTCCGGGCAATGCAAGTATTTCTGTACCCCAGAACTTACATATGCTGTTGCTGTAAGTGACGTATGAAAAAAAAAATGGGCATCATGGCATGATCAGAGAGGTGGAAAGAATAAAAGTGTCCTTTACAAGTCTTTGTAGTGCTTTTCAGTGAAAAGTACTAAATAACAAAGTCTAGTGCTTTGTCCATCAAAATTCTTGCTTCAGTGCTTGCTGTCCATAAACATCTCAGCTATAGAAATACAGATGGTTTGCAAACATTTATTTTAATCCTCAAGTAAGACATCACTTAAGGTCAGGAATGTAGCAACTCCCCTGACCAATGCCAGACAACTGCATTAATTCTTTCTTTTTGTTACAAAAGAATAAAACCCAGTAACAAAGTATGTCATTGAGGTGTTACCAACAGATGCATTAAGCTCCTCAGAAGGTCCTTACAGAAGCTCTTAACACTGAGATTAAAATGCTGTTACTTAAAACACCACATTTTTTAGTAAAATAAGTAAATCTCTACAGTAGATATTTAAGAGTTTTAAAAAAACAGATCATAGTATTACCTCTGGATTGTCTAATAGAAGACAGCCAAGTTCATAGCAAGCATATGGCTGGATGTATAAGTTGTTCTGACGGCACAGCTCATCTTTAGCAGCTCGCTGAAAAAACTATACAAAGAAAAAGATTGCAATAACATTAACATAAACTATTTGATCAGTTAAAAATCCAGAAGTACCTGAAAACTTCAAGCACTAGAAATGAGCCCAGAGCTAAAACAAGTTTAAATTTCTTTAAGCAAGGACACAGAGGTTTTCACTAACATTCTTACATCAAGGTAAAATTCATTTGTTTGTATTTTTACCAAGCAATATATTAACCGAGACAAGATTTTTTCCAACTTTATATGAAAACTATTAGGCCTAACAAGGAAATTTAATTTCAAAGATTAAGTGCATTGATTATTTAAACTGTGCTTGAGAAAAGCAGAAAAAAAATACATTTAAAACCAGCATCAGCTCCCATGTTCCTTACATGAATTGTATTCCATTCTGGGGAGTGAAGAGAAAAAAGTTGCACCTACAGAGAAGTGGAGTGTGCCTACAGTCTGGAGCAATGCCAACATTATTTTTTTGGTACGTGCTAATCATTAGAGCTCTCAGTGCCTAATAGCTCTAGAGCAGTATATCTATGCCTTCAAAAGGTCAGCCTTCTTTATTTTTTTTCAGGTTGAATTTTCTTTGTTGGACAGAGTAAACCCAGAAGCGGAAGAACTTCCATTCTTCTACGCAGCTTCCCCTTAACTCTTGCTCTACAAGCCACGTTAGCTTCTGCGTTTGCTCAACATTAGCCTATTATGTTTACAACGGATACTATAATGAAGCCACACTAGATTACAAGATTTGAAAAGAACCCAACCTATTCTGTTGGAATTCATACAGCAGACGGATCGATAGCACTGAAAATTAGTGGCTTAACACTCTCTCAACAAGATTTACTGTTCAAGATAATGGTTCACAAAACAGGATTAAGAGTATAATTATCATTTAATAGCTTACCTGAACAGCATCTTCAGAATTTCCCAAGCATTTGTGTATGGCACCAAGAAGCAAATTCCTCAAACCAACAGCTGATGAATCATCAACATCCTGACAAGCTTAATGAAAAGATTTCAATAAACAAGTAAGATGGATTGAAATCCTTCCTTAGACAAGAACTGCGATCTATGGTGATTTTTAGTCTAACAATTAAATTTAACTAGAAAAAGAAGATGCTAGTAACAATCTACATCAGAGTAATTTGGTTTCTTTAAAATACAACCCATTTTGTGTCAGTCTCTTCAAGCAATCTGTCACTAATGGTAATAATTCCTAACAGGAACGAATTGGCCCTCTGCAGTAGTGGGTGTGCTCTTCTCAATGGAAGAGAATGCATTTATCTACTTGTCCTTGAAGTATTCACTAGAAAGTTCATAAACAATCAACTCCTCCTGGTGTTACAGGTAACCGAGTTGTTCCAGATAACGGAAAATATATGGTCCAAGTTACAAGGGTAATAGCAAAAAAAACCTCAACCAAGCAGTCCAGACAAAGCTCATTTGTTCTTAACTGAAGCCAAGTGACAGACACCAAAATCTGTATTGGACTTAAAATCCCAGACTAGGGTACTTTGGCATCACACTTCCCAGTGCTGATGAGCAGATAAGGTTAATTTGCCAGACCTTTGATGGTCTACAATCCAGGGACAGACTGTGCCTTCAGCTGCATAGTGCTGTTTTCAATGAATCATGATGCACGTAACCATCTCTAGATGAGTCAGGCTCCATTTTGGTCAAGCCTATTAGTAACAGCTCAAAACAGCTCTGTTAAGCCAAGGCTAGTTCCATGAGGAACCATTTGCATTTGTCTGCACCGTCGCTTCCAGAGGCTACAGTAACAGGGGTGTCTGCAAGATTTTTCAACCCTTCAAAAGGACCTACCGTCTGGGAGCAGTAGGGCTCTTTGTACTTCACATTCTGCCTCATCTAACAAATTCTGATGGATTTAAAACAGGTCTGCAGTCACAAAATGGTTTATCCACATCACAAATAAACCACCTATGAATAATTAAGGATTGGTTGCATAAACTATTTGGACACTACACAACACAATTCTGTCAGCTCTCATTTTTATTAAAAGTCTAAAGTTACTTGGCATTTTATTTATGAAGATTCACATGGGTTCAACTTAATTCCTACAACGCAGGGCTTTATTATGTCAAATTCCAGCCCCAAGGAGAGCCTGGAAACTCCCTCCAGCATGGTAAACCCCTTTTTCTCCATGAGAAAAAGCAGCAAACAACAAAAAAAATCCTTTAATAGCTCATCATTTTTGAGGTAAACATAGGGCACGGCAACATTTTCACTGTGCAGAAAATCTTGAACCAAGGATCACTGATGCAGACACATCTGTCAGTGTCAAGCCTTGCAAGAAGTTCATCACTGCATTTTAATCCATATTGCTGCTTCACATTAAAATGTGCACCAGCAGCTGGAAGCTTACAGGAAAAAATCTATGGTGCTTTTGAATATGCAGGACAGGAGTAAATACCATTTGCAATCTATAACATTGATTGTTCTACAGGCAAATTACAGAAAAAATAATGGAATCTATTTTCATAGAAGTAAATCTCATCTTAAAACCTTCACCGTTGCCTTTTAGGACTACAAAACTAGGGATCTGAATGCAACCCACTGCTACCATACAATTTAAATGGACAAATTACCTTAAATTAAAAAAAAAAAAAAAAAAAACAAACCCACAACTAGTCCTAATAAAAAAGAAAAAAAAAGAAAAAAAGAAAAAAAACTAGTCCTGACCCTAGTTTTCTAGCTTTATGTAAATATCATGTACAACCCCCAAAATCTCATAATTACAGAACCAAAGAATCTGAGTGGCAGAATTTATTTTTAATTTTCTGCAGGGGTAGAGGATAACTGGAAACTGCAGAATGCAAAAAAGACTGATGTGTGGATGGAAGGAAGGGTAGTAAAAGGTTCATTGGTAAATACTGCTACCATAAAATTTTGTAGATAGATCTCATCCAAAGACATCTGGATACTAAGAAAGAGGCAAGAGTGGAACACCTCTTTCACCACTAACATGTTGCTCTCAGCAGTCAACATAAAAGGAAACCTCACCGCATCATGGATAGCCTCACAAGCTACATATTCCCTCTTAGAAGAAAATTAACATGCAGAAATAAATCAGTGGTTTTATTTTTTAATTTTATAGGTAGGTTTAAGTGAGTTCAATTTTGTCTGCTGACTTTGAACAGTAACCACCACACTACTGCTTCACTTTAAGGAATGATTTATGTTTGTTCTTAATGATCCTGAAGGTCTCTTCCAGCCTAGATGATTCTATGATTCTAGTGGGCATACATAACTGATTAGAAACTCAACTATATGCAACAGTTTTAAAAAAAAAAATCTCCAAAAGAAACTATACAAATGGTAAAAATGAAGCATTAAGCTGAATCTTGATGGGTCCTTATTCCATTGCTACTCAAACTGTTTAGCTATCACATACGCATGCTGATTTAAATTTTCATGCTACAACAGTCAGCCAGTCTGCACAAAAGAAGAAAATTGTATAACTTATTTAAAACAAGTATATCAAGGAACCATATTATACCTTGGCTCATATGCTGTAAGTTGGAGAGGGAACAGTTTGGAAGTGCTTTCCATAAGTACAATACTTCAATGGACGCCAGGACACAGAGCTCTTTGGTTGGCATTTGTTTTCTAAATCTTTCTGCCTGCAAATTGGCAAGAAAGAAAAAGGAGTGAAGATCCCTCATCTGTATTTTTACAGCAAACATAATATTCACAAACAATGTATCACAAACAGTTATTGTTTCATGAAAACACCCGACAATTTTAATAAAATATCGTTGTAGCTTAAAGACTAAGAATGAAATAAAAATATTTCAGTTAAAGGGCTTATATATTGACCAAAATTAAAGATTCTTTATCCTAGATGTGTTTTCTTCTATTTCACAATCTCAGGAACATACTGACTGGACCCAGCAACATCTGCAAGATCATAAGTTGGTGATGCTTCCTAGACAAGTCTAGGCTAGGCTAGACTTCCAAGACTTCCTAGCTTTCAAAAAGAACTAAGGCTTTGACAAACAAGACAAGATAAAAAAGGAGAAAGAAAAGCAAAGCCAGAGGGAAAAATCACCAAAACAACTGCAGTATTGTATATTTGCCTCTTTAATAATTACTTCATTTGAAAAGTGAATAGCTAATTAACATCTCCTTTGCCGAGTCCTTAAAATATGTTTCCATCTGAATCCTTCCCAATAAGTTGGCAAAAGCAACACAGGAGAAAGCAGATATTCATTCAATAATAAATACTGGTAAATAATGCAACACAATTATCAGGTGTAACTACTGTACTGAAACAAGTTAGCCTTTGCTAAACGCAAACCTTTTTCACTGAAAATTGTTCAATCTGATTGTTTTTTCTTTTGAAAAGCTTCTGAACTTCCTTGAAGACATTCTGAGCACCATTGACATCACCAGTGGCTCCTTGACACACTATAAACAACACAGAAACAAAAATGTGTTATTACTGTTCTGATATGAAACAAGAATAAAAGATCAAATATCATTAAGTTATGGGGGGGGGGGAACACTCACTTCTGCAAAGGACCTAGAGTGGGACTTGCTGAACACAATCCCAGCTCTCCCAGGTATCCTCCTGTGATCATTAACAAGCCAGCATTTCTTTTTTCATATCCATTAGAGGACTAATACCACCCAAACTCCAATGATTTATTACCTAAATCTTTGCAATACATTTTCATTGCAGTGATAGGTCATATCATAATTATAGCTGGAGGACAAAGGCATATGCACATGCATTAATAAATGACATAAAATTACGTAAGTGAAGCCTGACAGATAGCTGCACAAGCAGCTGGCAGTGTGGAACATGCTATGTGCACTAGTCAACTCTCCCAAAACAAAACAGTGCCATAACGCTGATGTTATCACTTACCCGCATCACTGAAAATACTCACCTGCTGTTAAATAAGCATAATAGCACTGCGACCACCTGGATTCATTTTTAAGCCTTTCAAAGGACTCAAATGCATCTTTGAAATTCATCTCTATCATGCTGCACCAACCTAAAAATGAGACCAATTTAACGTGAGAGCACAGTAATTCAAATGTGGTATAAACAAACATTACTGAAACATAAATTACCTATTTCATATAAGCAGACATGTTGAATCTCCCTTTGGTCTGTTGCAAGTTCCAAAGCAGTATGAAATGAAGTCAAGGCACTATTGATTTGACACTAACAAAGGCAAAGGGAAAATAAAAGTCATATGTCTACAGTTATAAAAATAAAATTATCTAACAGATTTTCAAAGACCACGTTCAATTTTCTACATAAACAAATTGTGGGGGAAAAAAGGTTTGTCATACTGGTTGCAGGTTTGATTAAATGAGAGGTAAAACGTCCTAGTGAGAGGAAAAACTCTAAACTGATTTGATTCTAGATTTTAAAAGAATTTAACGTCACCACAGAGCTACCAGTTTGAAGAAGGAGGGATCATACTCATTCATATACCAGATCCACATTGCAAGTCCTTTGACAAGCTTCCCTCCTCTCTTTAGATCTGATCACTTTTGAATGTGAGTATGGGCAAATTATGGCAAAGCCTTTATTTACAATGATAAGCACACATCTGAAACAGGTCCTATAGTTAATAGATTTTTCCCACATATTTCAAACTAAGAACATGAAATATATTTGAAAGACAAAAAGGAAGTATCACTAATATAAAACAACTCAGATTTATATTTAAGTGTAACCTTAGACAAGAAAACAAACCATTTACTTGGAAGGTAAAAATAATCAATTCCACCATGTACAATAAAAAAATACAGTAAGGAACCTGCCTTCAAAAAGTCTAATATATATAGAAAAAAAAGGGGGCAGGGCCAGGATATTAGAGGAGTTTAATAACGTAATAATGATCACCAACAAGTTACATTCCTCAGCCTTCCAGATCGGTCACTGCATTCCTTCTATCTGCAATTATATCCAAAAAGGTGCTGATACTTTTGTAACAACTAGAAGGATAGTTCTTTTGACTGCATTTATCTCTAGTTTTCCCAGAGACTTCTCCGTACCAATCATCATAATGGCTTGAGGCCTTTAGGAAGATGCAAATTAACATTTAGCTCATTTTATACTCATTTACTCTACATATATATACTGTGTACCTCTCCCAACATGGCCTACAGTTGCTTGAAGGGGGTTGGTTCCTAAATTCATTCTGACATACAGCTATAGCAATTCTGTATTAAAAAATCCTTAGACCACTCACCACTGCCTGCAAACGTCTACAAAACTGTACAAGGAAATGTCGACAAAAGCTATTTGCCTCTGAACAAGAAAATGTCTACACCTGTCTGTTTGTTGTTGTTGTTGTCGTCGTTTGTTTGTTTTTTACTATATTTGTCCTTAAAATTTCCAGGGAGCCTGAGCAATATACAGCTTGTTCAGTTTTGCAGAAGCACATTCTCCTCGTTATACATTAATAAAAAATACCAATGTTGCATCAGCCCAACATGCCTGGCTGGAAAGTAAGTATTATGAGCTCAGACTTACAGGAGGAGAAAAATAGATAAATAAGAAAGGGGGCTAAAAACTTGATCTTTGGCACTAAGATGTTTCAAAATTTAGTAAAATTTAATTTGGAAAACTTCTGAGAAAAACATGAAAAAGTCTATGTACTTAGTTCTCTGGGAAGATATTTCACCTTCTAAAAACTTTTTAAAAAGTAACTAAAAATATTGTAAAATATAAGTGATTTATTTGCAGGGCTTGTTATTCCACACAATAACTAAGGATAAGCCCATCATTTTCTGCAATTCGATACACCAACAAAAGGCAACACGTGAAACACGGAACAACTAATAATATGAGCATTCAACTAAATGGATGTGCAACCTCCTACAATTCATTTCTCTGTCCAGATCTCAAAGTGTTTTCTACTTAAGTCTTCCATAAGCATCGAGCTCAGTAAATATGCTCGTGAGATACTCCTCAATAAAGTTTCAATTGTCTCCAGGGATTGTGGCTAGAATATGAATTTCTACTCTTACTAGAAAGAATACTATTAGTAGAAAGAATACTACTACTCTTAGTATTCTTAAAATAAATTCATTACCATCTACTTACTGTTTCAGAGAGTAAACAGTAAGAATTATACAGTCAGAAGAGTCAGCAAGTAGAACATCAAGGCTGACTGGTTTTGTTTGTTTTGTTTTTTAAGCTCTCATTATCATACACACTTGTAATTCCTTAAAGGGTCATCACTCATGCTTCTCTTGGATAAAGACAAAAGAAAAGATTAATCCATAAAACTTGTAATATATTGAACTACATAACCATGAAGAGGATTATTAAAGCTCATGTGAGTACAATAATTCATTTCTTGACTTCAAATTACAGAGAACAACCATCTACAGAGCTTAAAGAGCCAAGAAAGCTTCCTGAACCAACAGAGGTTTATATGTTATAGCCTTGAACAAGTAATGACAGAGGCTAGCACAATTTCTGCAAATAAAACTTGACAATACATAAGCTCCTGCAGATTAAACACACCTGAGTATACTACTGGTGTTTTGCCAGTCAGCTGGAGCATTTGGCACTTTTTCTCCAGCCTCATAACGTGCACCTACACCAACTGAACTCTACAGATCAAGCCTCAGAACGTTTTTTTTTTTTTTTTGGCCCAGCCCCAAAGACTAGGTGTTTATGTATACAGCCCCAGAGTATGTTGCCAGACAGAGGAGCCATCTTGCCCCTCACCATGTGAAGCTATGGTTTTTGGTGATGGTGGTTTTTAAAAACTATTTCAGACAGGGGTTATTTGTCCCCCATTTAGAAAAGCAGATTGAGATTTTTAAAACTTGTTGCTGTTTAGGTAAAAGAGAAAGTAATACTGCATGATAAAAGGCAGAAATACGCCAGATTCAGAACACCACCTTTTACTTTGCCCTTTCACACGCTAGGCCTACACCCGTCCCTCCTAACTTTCTGGTGCACTTTCATTGCAGCTTTCCCTGACCACTCTCCTCCTTTCCCTCCACTCTTACATTTCAGAGTCTCCAAATGCCTTCTGACTTCAATTCTCAAAAATATGAGTCTGGGGAAAAAAACACTTTGTCTACATTTATAGTACCTATAAAGCTACATTTTAAAAAAACAAACTCTGTTAAACATTTACTAATATTTATGCATGCTCTTTGGAGTGCAGACCTTTATAGACTCACATACTCTGCATGTCTTTGCTTCTGCTTAGACCATCTTCCTTCACAATTTTCTCCTGTCGGAGTTTTCTGACTGGCCGTGTCCAGTCTGGCATTACTGCTTCCGCCTTTTGAATAGTTTCCCTGCCTATGGTGAACAAGGCTTAAGCATGCTTACTGTTCCTTTCTCTTTCTGTGGAATACACACACATTTACATATAGAATCACCAGACAGTTTGGGTTGGAGGAGATATGAAAACTCATCTAATTCCAACCCCCCTGCCATGGGCAGGGACACCTCCCACCAGACCAGGTTGCCCAAAGCCCCATCCAGCCTGGCCTTGAACACCTCCAGGGATGGGGCATCCACAGCTTCTCTGGGCAGCCTGTGCCAGTGCCTCACCACACTCTGAGTGAAGAATTTCCTCCTAACATCTAATCTAAGTCTACCCTCCTTTAGTTTAACACCACCACCCCTTGTCCTATCACTATACTCCCTGACAAAGAGTCCCTCCCCAGCTTTCCTGTAGGCCCCTTTCAGGTACTGGAAGGCCACTGTAAGGTCTCCACAGAACCTTCTCTTCTCCAGGCTGAACAACCCCAACTCCCTCACCTTGTCTTCATAGGTGCTTCAGCCCTCTGATCACCCTCGTGGCCCTCCTCTGGACACAAGAGCAGAGCAGATGGCAAGGATCGCCTCCCTCGACCTGCTGGCCACATTTCTTTTGATTGCAGCCTAGGATACAGTTGGCTTTCTGGGCTGCAAGCACACACCGAGAGCTCAGAGAGCGAGTTTTTCATCTACCAACACCCCAAAGTCCTTCTTGGCAGGGCTGCTCTCACTCCACCTGTTGTCCAGTCTGTATCTGTGCTTGGGTTGTTCCAGCCCAGGTGCAGGACCTTGCACTTGGCCTTGTTGAACCGCTTGGGCCCACCTTTCCAATTTGTCAAGGTGCCTGTGGATTGCATCCCTTCTCTCCAACTTATATGTATAATATGTGAATATATGCACACACGCACATTTACTAATGGAAATCAAGTTTACCATCATCTGAAAGTTACAGAAAGTGCACATCTTTTTAAGATCAAAAGCTATTAAAAAAGAAAGCATCTGATGGCCTGAGTGCTAGTAGGGCCTAATCCAAACCCTACAGTGACTGTTCTCAATTCTTATTTTCAGAACATACAAGTTCTTCTGTATAAGAACATATGAGCCTTTCATTTGTGTACAATTAAATTTTACCACAGAACTGTTAAAGAACAACAGATGTTAAATGCTGCAAAATATACCTTGAGCTGCAGCTGGTATACTTGTGGTGGTTGCCAGTACAATACTTTGCATGTTAAACAGGATAAAGCAGAGACTTTCAAATGACTGTAAACCAGTTCAAAATACTATTCCTATGTGAGGTGGAAAGAAATTAAACCTACCTGCCTATCGACAAATTCAAGGACAGCTATATAAGTACTTCCCAGCCTTTGTAGGAGCATCCAGTAATGTACCTGCCTTCACTATTATGGCAACAATATTAGAGCAAATAAAAATTGTACTTTCTTAACAGAGTCTACAGAAGAGCTTGAGATATTTTAGTAAAGCATTTATACAGAGCAAAGTCTCATCGTTGAATGTTGTTGAATGTTTTCATGCAAACATAAAAGGGACATTTTATTTCCTGATAGCAACCAGTAAGCTTTCTGCTGATGAAGGTACAGCTACATAGCCTAGTGCATTTCATTCTGCCTGCCTAAGCTAACCAACTTTGTTAACGCTGGCATGTGGCCTCCAGCACAAACTATTTCACTTGGAATTAAACTTTAGTGTCTATTAACAACACCATGTTATATACAAATCCTCTAAAATAACAGGTAAAGAAGTTTACTTTGAAGCAAAATTGACACTCATCCAAAACCTATCCTCTGTATTTATACACAGAAATCCGTACTCATGTTATTAACAAGAATGTTTACTATTTTGCCCTAACCTGTCCTGAAAGTCAGATGAATCATGTTGTAGTTGGAGAATTTTATCCCCCTCTACACTAAATATCAGGGGGCGGAGAGAGGGGGAAAAAAGGAAAGGAGGTCCACATATCAAGTCATACTGTAGCAATCAATATACTTACATTTTCTATTGCAATTGCATTCATTGTATGGGTATTCCTAACGAACCTGATTTCTTCCACAGAAATGGAATATACATGATTGAACAAAGACCTTTAAAATATTTCCTACCCAGTAAACAGCAACACCTCCCAGAATGACAGCTTGCTTGTGACAACATAATTCCTCAAATGTACTGTTGCTTCCAGAAAGACAAAGCAATCAGACCACACCACAACACATGGTTAAACCACATACAAGAAAATGCCTACAAAATCTTATGGGCCACAGAAGACTGCCCCCCTGTTCTGTTACTGCTGCTACCCCCTTCAAAATACTAAGCTGCATTTGTGAGAATTAACTGCAAACTCTAGCAAAAAAAGGACCACCAACATCAAGATCTGGATTAGTTCTTAACTATGATATTGAGACAAACATTCTGGTTTTATACTTTTTTTTTTTTTTTCTGGGTTTTCTTGATGATATAAGTGCCTTAGAAATATCCTGGTCAGATAAATGCATAAGCTGAGTTGTTCAAAGAACTCATCGCCATCTTGGATTATCAGAGATTCTTGAAGAACAAATACAGCCAAAAAACACAAGGCTGCTGCAGTGTTTCAAGAATACCACTCTAACAGTATTCAGGAACACATTTCCAAGGAATACATTCTGCTTGGGTCACAGCTCACCATAGCAACGAAAACATCCTGTTTTGTCCTCTTAAAAGCAAAAGCAATTATTCAAGGAAAATTATTGAAGATGATTAGCTATATGTGAACAATGTATAAAATGAAAAGCGGAAGATAAATGCCATGTACTCAGCAGATAATACTCAGATTTCAGCTTGACAAGCGAAACTGAAATAGCTATTTATACCGCAAGAAGCTCATGAGTGACCAGAAGCAGTTTCTTACAGCATGGAGTTATAAATGCATCAAGCAGAAGAAAAACACATTTCAAAGTGCTTTTAATACAGACAGAAGTAGTGAAAGAGCTGATTTGGCATGTGAACTTGCAACTAGGAAGAAGTTAATCCTTTCTTCTTACTTATCTTTCCATATGTCTACATCTCCAGTCAAGATTTATTGACACTTGCACAGTTAATTCACTGAAACACGTCGGATACCAAGGGGAGATGGGTGGGGAAAAATCAGTCAGAAGAACAGAAACATGCAATACCTCTAATCGCTGTATCCTTCCCTTGAAGAACATGAACAGAGAAGAATTTGGATAAGCAGATTCTTTTTTAGCAAGAATCTCTTTTGCCTCCTTCAATCCTGCCTTGTTATCGCTGCCATCAAGGGCAAAAAAGGGACGAACAACTGTGTGGTACCACAACAAAGCTAATCTAAAAGAAACAAGACCAAAAATGATTACAGTGCAAACAGACATGTCAGTCCAATGTTCTACGTAGGCAAGTTTTTAAATGATCCTGGAAGACAAAGGGTATGAGTCTTTTCTTATATAACCATTAGAACAAACATACTACTATTACCTTATACCACTGTGTTCCTAAACTGCACCTGAACATATGTTACCCAAACGTCACCCAAAGGCAGAGTAACCATCAAGCTCTCAGTATCAAAGCACCATACCAATCGAGTCTTTACAAGTCTACAGATTTTAAAACAGAACCCTTCCCAGGAAAACATTATGAATTAATTGTTCATGAGGAAAAGAAACAAACAAAAAAGAACACCACACACCCCCACATAAATACATATCTGAAATCAATGCAAACAGAAACATATCTGGTGTTTGGAAGTGCAGATTTCTGCATGACCTACATCATGCCTGGAAACATGGGCAGAGCACAAAGCTCTTCAAGATCATAGCACCCACCCCACCTCTACTGTCATTCTGGGGAAGAGAATCCCAGTCTCTTTCCCAGAAAAGAAACAAAAGTCAACAGAAACATTTAATCTTAAGGTTTCTTAAACAACCAGAAATACAATTGTTCTCCTCAAGCACAAAAGACTAACTCTGCTGTCAATGTTTCAGAAGTGACATTTGACAGTACTTAAAATAGGTTCAGCAATAAAAATATTGATTTAGAGAGAATGTCATAACAAACTGCCCTCATAAATGGCTTTATAAAATCTGGCTAACCTTTCACCCAATAAGAAGACCTGAACAGAGTATGAAGGCTTGGGAAAAAAGAATACACACACAAACACTCCTCCAAGCAGATCAGAAAGACAGTAAGGGAACACCCCCGATTTACTAAAATTAAAAAACATAATGGAAGAGATCGTTGGCCGATAAGAAGGATAAATAACTGAAATCAATAAGGATGAATATCTGACATTAATCACTCTCATATAAAATAGCATACTCTCCATCGAAGAGAACATAACTCACAGGTAAAATCTACCGAGCCTCCAGGGCACGCTTACATTTACTCACACTACTGGCATATAATTTACTAGACATTAGAATAGCAGGTACTGAAGAATACAATACTGACAAACCCCAAACACACATAGATAACTAATGGCAGAGAGATCACTAGCAAGTGATTAATTTACTAAACCATGACATATTAAACAATAAACTGCAAGTTTATTTTACCTGCTGTTGTTTTCTTTAAAGCAACATGATGGTTTTGGTTTTGTTTTGTTTTGTTTTTCCCCCATTTACTTACTTTCAGTACTAAGTTATCTACCAAAGCATTTCAATATAGCTACTCACGTAGCTAAAGGGGCCTTCATGTCCTTACTTTCACTTGCATACATCAGTGAAGAAAGCCCCTGTAGGCGGTCTCCAGGAAAACCCAGCAGGTTGATGATTTTGAGCAGGTTTGGGGGCACCATGGATATGCAAAGATGAAAAAGTCCATATCCAAAGCTAACAGCACCTTTCAGTCTGTTTAGCGAATCCTCCGTTACACCTTCTGCAGCAATATGATTATCATTTGCAGCATCAGAAGTCAAGGATTCCTGAGTTGTTTTCTTCTGATATATTTCCTGAAGTGTATTAATGTCCGTATAGCACTTATTGTAAATCTTCCAGGCTTTTCGGAGGATCCACCCACCTTTTATGTATGCTAAAGATCAAGGAAAAAAAGATTTCAAAGAACATATTTCAGAATTGGAACACAGCAAGTAGTAAATACTGTTTCACATATCCTAGTATGCTCTGTATTTGCATTAAATTAGCTTATTGTATATAAATAACTTTGCAAAAAGAGCTACTTCTGTTATACAGATGAGATCTTTCAAATTGAGTACTACAAACTTAAGTGCTTTTCAAACAGAGGCTTTAAAACAGCATGCAACACAAAGGTATTTCCCTGTAGCCATCTATCAATACAGTTGCCAAGAAATACAGAAAACAACTTCATGCTGAATTCTGCCCCACTATAGAACAGAGACGAAATTACAGCCTGGCAAAAAAAGAAGAAAAGCTTGAAAGAGATTTTGCCTCTTAAGCCCAAATCATATTAAAATAAAGTTGATGGAGAAATTCTTTAAAATAAAATTAAATTTAAAAGTAAAATAAAAACACACACCATCTTCCTTTGGGTCAGACAATAAGATTTTCAACATCATCATTCCCCCCACTCCCTTAAACTGTGAAATACAGCATAATTTTATACAGCATTATTTTAAAAAATCATAGAAAAAAATAAAAGAATGCTTAAATTTTAAGTTTTCAAAATTTTTCAGTTGTCTGACTTCAATTTCAAATGAAAACTGGGTACCTAAAATTCCCTAAGATCTAGTGTTGACTATTCTTAGTTTAGAATGTGAGAAGTCTGAGTCTCATCACCCTCTTTATTCCAGAATATAACAATGTCTGATTTGCCTATTGGCACAGCACCCATCGTGGTTATAGCACATCCCTGGACAATGACAAAAGTGGTAAACAGAAAATAAAAACAAGGTATACGTGTACACATTAACTGTACAAGTAGACAACAGCATTTTGTCTGTCCTAAAGCCCTGAGAGTTAGGAACTGAATTGATAAAAGGATTTAGAGGACTGAAAATGAGAGAAAATGAAAGCATGGATATAGCAGCAGTGTTCTAAACAGGTATCATCAGATTTGCAGAGATCAGCATTACAACCAGTGCCAGAATTGGATCATAAATGGAATTTGTCAAATAACAGGAAAGTGCTATCAATACTAGGCCAACGATCTCAAACGCTTATAGACACTCCTTCCAATTACCAAAAAAAATAATCCAGAGAAAGCATGGTCGTTGCCTACATTACTCCTTCTTGGATTATTGTTACACAAAGAAGGGATGAAGTTAGTTTGATAGTCTTAAGAATCACAGCGAGGAAGATTGCAAAATGTATTATCTCAGTTGTGACAGAAGGGTTCTATCAACATGAACAGAAAGTATTTAAAAAAATAATCCTGTAACTTCAGTTCTATATTAAAAGTGTTATAAGAAAAAAAAATGCAACCCCCTGCATTCAGCTGCATCATGAGGCTAACGTTACTCCGACTTTCAGCAATTAGGTCATCTTTTAAGATGTTCTGTGTAGCCAAAAAGCATGTGCTTCACAACAAGATGAATACTCCTACAACTCTGTGTAGCAATGCAGCAGACAAATAATAAGGGGAAAAACACATTTTACTTATCCTACGTATCATGTTTTTGCTAATAGCTTTGCAAAACTACCACATTCTGGCCCATGAGTCAAGTAAAAGTGACTTGATGTGGAGAAAGGTATAGTTTGAGCCTTTACTTTCACCGGTGTGCTGCCATTAATAGTTTGCTAGGACCAGAACCTTAACAGATCTTCTATGCTTAGATAAAATAATCTAACACATTGAAATAATGAAATTATGACTTTTGAACATGAAAAAATAAACAAATGAAGACCAGTCACTGAGCTGAGATTTAGCAGCAAGAACTTCTGAAAGTAGTTGTCAGGTCCATGATGACAGAGGTAAATATCAAGAAAAGGTAGTTCAATATTGCTGTTGGAAGTTCATATAAGCTGCTGTATTACTAACTTTTTGTTGAACTATTTCTGTTACATCCATGAGGGTGGAGAGGAAAATCTAAAATGTGTTAGGCATATGAGAAAGCAGCTTGCATGTCATCATATGCTTCTTGTCAAACTGTTCCAGGATGAAAAACAGAAGAATTTTTTCACTCAACCGCTGATCTGCCTCTATATTTGTTTGAAATGAGACTAGTTTCAATAATGTGGTTGCTATTTCTGTACAGAAACATCATCATCATAAAGAAGATGTTTATGCATAATCTGAAAGATAATACACCCAGAATCCTAAAATAACAGAACAGTGTAGCTAAATGGTGTCACAACGGCAGTAACTAACAGTCACTGAGACGCCGTTTAGCCACTTGGATTTTAACCACAGATTTCAGGTTTATTTTTTACTCGGCAGAATAACCCAAATATATTGCATGGTCTGCAGTACTCTGCTACCCACTTCAGTTCTCTGAGCAGCAGAAAAGAAAGGGAACAGACACCACTCACTCAGTTATAGTGCCCAACCCAGCTCCAAAGCTGCAGAATATATAATGAATAACTGTGAGGAGGAGGAGGAGGGGGACAACAACAACAACAACAAAAAAAAAAAAAGCAAGAACCCAGAACAGCATCAAAACTAGTAAGAAAATCTTTCTGCAGCACTACACATTGATACAGCAGTCAAAAATATGCCCTGAACTACTTTAGCTAGCACCAAACACATTCTTGATGCCCTGGCTTGGAAAAAACCAAATCTGCACATCACAGAACGCAATATGTCCTTGACTGAAGATCTTAGTGGTATTTTAAATAATTATTTTAAATAATGTTATTTCCCTGATTTGTTTCAGCCAGTCAGCAGGGTTTTCACTGATAGTTATGGCTGCCACCTCTTCCAAGGTCCAAAAATGTAAGAGAACCTTAGAAACAGCTTTGCAGATGAGGCAAGGAGGTTTTTATTCAACAAGACAGGAATTAACCTCTTTGGCACGCAAGGACACACTTCAGTGACCAGAGAATAAGAACTGATTCAGTAGTTCAATCTTCAACACACTTCATTTAAAATTACTTTTGCTGGCATTTTGTCATCCAAGTTGTCACAAATATAATGCATACGGGACACCAAGATTTTCCCAGGCGGCCTGGGCTTCAGGTCTTTATAGCCTCTTTTATCTTGCAGGCCATGGGAAGCACTCAGATGCTAACCATCTTTGCACCAACCCTTCTTATGCTTCTACAGGAACATCCAACAACCAACCACTTGCCACTCTTGCCACTTCAAGATCAACCTTTACTACAAGGATACCATGAAAAAAACACATTTAAACATTGAAGCCACAGCACACCTGATAATTCTTGCTTTACAAATGAGAGCACAGCCAGGTAGACTTGACAGTCTGCTACAATTATTTGTCTTTGCAGTCGATCTATCATGGATAGAGTAGATTTCCGCCCATCAACCTGTTTGGAATACACAAACACAGAGCACAGAATTTTTAACAAAGATTTTTAAGATGATAAAAAATAGTAGTCTCAAAGTGACAAATTTAATTGTTTAAACTCTACTGTCTTTCGCATATCAAAAACCATCTAGCCAAAATACAAGTAGCACAGAAAGCAAGCTTGCAGAAATACTTATCCAATACATGATTCCATGTTTTACAAATAATGTTCTTACATTCTTTTTAATTTTATTCTTGATTGTTTCAATGACTCCAGCTTCTTCACTCTCACAAAGTTTTTCTGTAGCCTTTAAGTCATCACATGCCAGCTGCATTTTCTCTTCTTCAAATGTCATCATGGCATTCTTCCAAAAAGAAAACACAGATTTGAGTAATAAAAATCAAGTATTTTTATTTCTACACAAGGATGAAAAGTTTTCATGAAAACTTGACAATAAAATTTAATTTATTTAAAATACATTAATATACACATGTATATCAATATATATACTTCTACACATAAACAAATTATAGATTTGAGCGTGCCTTACCAAAATTTCGTGGTTCAGAATGTATTAACTAAGTCTCATTCCCTTGTCTTAATAAAGCCTCATATGCTGTCAAACTGAGTATGTTGTCACACCACGTTATGTGGAAGAAGAATTTGTTAAAAAAATTCAATTATTGTACAGCATGATTTACATCTGTGCAGATATTGTTTTTATAAAGCTCTTCCACATAAGTAACAGGCCTCCAAAGTCAGTAATAAGTAACAGCTATTGCATTATAAGAAATAACCACAATTCCAATGCAAGGTTGGTGTTTTTTTTTTCCTTCCTACAAAAGGAAATATGCACCAGACCAACTATCACTGAACCAATTTAGAAAGAATTTTAAGACAAGTAGCTTATTTTCTTAACGCTTTATTAAACAACAGCTCTGAATGACATAGACACAGAGTGCTGCAGCTATGTTTAGAACAGTAGCTAAGCAAGATATTTTCAAGATCCACTAACGCTGCACTGCGATGTTACCCTGGTTCAATGCATCAGTTCAGATAAGCAAGCCTGAGAGGTTCTCCCTCTTCCCTTTCTCCTCTCCTTTCCACTCACTCAGAACCAAATAATATGTCACAATGTATTTTATTCCACGCTGCAAAGTCTCCAGACACTAGAGAGAATTCAAATTAGTTTCATTTACAACATATGTATTTCTGGAATACTATAATAAATTCTGCCTTTTAAAAAAGTACTACCATAGATAATTTCTGGTGCAACTGAACATTAAGCAGTAATGTCAGAATAAGGACAGCCTAAACCCCAAATTCAAATGTTTTCTAATGTAGCTGCTCAGTTTTTAAAAGATAATTCTAATTTTAATACAATTAAAAAAAAGAAAAGCTTTCAACAGATTTTAATTTTATGACTCTTATTCTATGAGTCTATGCCTGTTTAGTCAATATTCTCAGTTTTCATATATTCAAAAAGGAAGCTACTTGAATGGATTGAGTAAACTTTTACCCTGAAGAAATTTTCAGTAGCAAAAGCTATCAGAAAAATGGTACTTATGATTGTTATTTTAATACTACCTCTACTGCTCATTAAAGAGAGGGTTTTATTATGGTTCTTTTAATGGAGCACATAAATATTTCATGCTTGAAAAGCTGAATCACGGAACCTTTTCTTTCTATTTAAACCACATGAGTAAACAAGTTTTATATAATGTAATGACTTGATTTCTACCTACACTTAAGCTATAATTTGGAAAAAAATTAAGTCTCATAAAAAGAAATGGATTAGAATATCTACCGTTATGAACTCATGCATTCACATACAAACATTAACCACAGGAGATGTACGCTCTGTTCCCCTCTACTCACCAAAAAACTGACAAAACTGGCTCCAAAACTCATTAATGGGCTATGGTTTCTGTAAAGAAAACAAAGCATCATTAAGTACATTTGCATTTTTCCTATAGTAAAGATCAATATTGCACTTTCTAATTTTAAATTATACATCTATAAATAAATTCAGGGGCCAGAGGGAGGTTTGTATCAAGTTACAAACAACAACTGTATCAGTCTGCAAAATATAATGGAAATGTAAAGGGCAAACCACATTTATATATATATATGTATATATATATGTATACCTTGTTACTAGGATTTGAATATATCCTTAAAAATAACAACTTTTTCAAGCATTAAGCTGTAGAATTTTTTAAAGCATCTATTGCCATTAAAATACATTTAGTGCAGATCAAAAAAAATTAAAAGCTATAGAAATTTGCTTGGATTTGATGATCTTGGAGGTCTTTTCCAACCTAAATGATTCTATGATTCTAAATTTTAAAACCTACTAATCTTTCTCTTCTTTATGGTCCATCACTGCAATTTTAACCTCGCAGGTGAATGTTAACTGATTCTATTAAGAGATTCCCACTTCTCCCCTCTTCCCATTAATTGTATCCTGATTTTAAAAAATACTAATAATAATCACAGGCCACACAGCAAAAGGTTTTAGAAACAGGAAGTTCCTACAAGGCATATGGGTTTTGAGTTGATCTCTTTTAAGCCCAGAATATGTATCTTGCTATACTATGTACAACAGTTTTAAGATGACTGACTCTTTTTAGAATAACCCTCCCAACAGAAGAGGTGAGGATCAAAAAATGTTAGACAGCCCAAATCTTGGTAAGTCACAGGACAGGTTTCAAGCTCCATGACTATTACTGCAGTCACACAGACCACAGGGCTCTGTCTAGACAGAAGGTACTTAAAAAAAAACACATTTCATGATCTCAGCAGAACCACTGACACACAACGTTCAGCAGCGGCCTGTCAGCTTATGTGCCCATACAAATATCACTACCGTAGGACAGAGAACAGATAGGATACAGACTGATTGGATAGCTAAGGATAAAATATGCACAATACTCTAGAATAAGAAAATATTTACAAACACCAACTTCTACTCCAGTGTTTACGAAGAGGTAAGTTTTATTCAACGGGCACACAGCACAAGTATGTACTGCAGTAATAGGTTACTAACTTAATTCGGCAACGTTCAGATTAAGGCAGAGTTTTAAAAATAGGGCAGACATGAAAAACGTGGAAAGTGCAGTAGATTACTACACAAATCTCCCAATAGTAAAGCCACATTAAAAGATTTTTTTAATAAACTTTTAGTCTCACTTTTTGATTTGCCATACCTGTTCGAAAACGCGGACAAGCAAAAATAAAAGAGAAAAACTGCGAAGACGGGTAATGATAGAACTGAAAAACCCTTCCCTTTTTATTTAACTGCTCATTCCTGGATATGCCCATCCATTTAAGATCAGCATTAATTTTGCCACATCTTTTAATTACTTTTTCAAAAGAAAACCAGCTCAGGTGTTTTGCTCCTTGCTGCCAGGCCAGCCAGAAGGGCTGCCTGTAAATGCCTCGGCCGTTACTCACTAGCAGGACTGCTCTCTACCACCAGCTGCGTCTCAATGAGCGGCAGAAATGAGCTGCACAAGCAACATTTGCTGCCTCGGGCACTTTGGGCATGAAGGCTTGCTGTGGAGGCTACGTGTCCGTCTCCTAACCCACTTTGCAGCCCACACAGACCGTGGTGCTCAGCCCCATCCCTCTGCTGAAGGGCACCGATCCTCCAGGACAGATTTCCAGGATCTTCAACACCACGCACCTTGAGCTGACAAAAGGATCATCAAGAGACAATTGTATGCTCATGTCCTGATGTACAAAGCTACACTTAGGTCATGCTTTCAAGAAAGCTCAAAAATAAACCAATTCTTTCATTTTTGAGCTTCCTTAGACCTGCACATATGGAGAGAAAGCAGTTCTGGGGAGGCAAGCAGGAAGGCAAGCTTGGTTTGTGTATATATGTCTTCCTATACATCCATTTATTTTTTATTATTATCACAATGAGATGTCAAGAGTCCTTATTCAGCATCTGTAGACAATGAATATTTCATACTGAAAACCATTCAGAACAGGATTTTTTCCAGATTGTTTATCAGAGCGAATTAAAAGCAGTCAACCACAACAGCCTTCCAAAAAGAGGAGAAAATAAAAGAAAAACGCATGACATA
Organism: Oxyura jamaicensis; assembly: GCF_011077185.1. Classification (NCBI taxonomy): domain Eukaryota; kingdom Metazoa; phylum Chordata; class Aves; order Anseriformes; family Anatidae; genus Oxyura; species Oxyura jamaicensis. The sequence goes on from NC_048894.1 coordinate 103,868,836, forward strand.
AATAGCTAATTAGGTTTGCACTTTTCATTAAAACCCTTGGAATGCACTGCTCAAATATTAAGCTTGCATCCACACTGAAAATTTGCCTTAGCTATTAAGCATGGCTCTAGAGAGGTCACTCAAATGGAGTAATTCAGATCCAAGCAGCTGAACACCTGGAGAAAAACTACCTGTAAAATTGGTTTTACACTGTTAATAACACTTTGTACAGCAAGACCAAGGTTTTGAGGGTTTGTTTACTTTTTTCTTTTTTTTTCTTTTTTGTAAGCATGCAGAAGCCGACGAGATATGCTCAGCAGCACACATTTGGCTCTCAGAAGAAAGTAGCCTCCACGCATTCCTTAGGACTTGGCAAGGAAATATACAAATCTTTCCAGCAAAGCATAAATGAAAATTAAACACTGTGGAATTATAGACCAAATAGTAAAATTGTTGCCTGTGAAAATATTTTAAATTCTAGACCATTATTCATTTTCTATGAGTATTTATTAACACAGATCCTTCTGTTGCAGAAATAGTTACTAAAGCTTTAAAAGCTTGAAATAAAACAGTTTTAGACATGAAGTGATCCCCTATCCATGGGAGCAATATTGTCAAACAGAGCACTGTGAACAAGGGCCATATTTAGGGGCAAAACTGTTAAAACAGAACAAACAGTAAGATACTGGAGAATGAAACAGCGTGATCTCTTATTCAGCAGCTCAATAGATACACGACTTCAGGCACGCTGATCAAACATTTTGAACAAAATCATTTTTATTCAGGACTTAAGAACCTGTTCTTTCAAGTTGGTATGCATAAGTGAGGGTATCAATATTTACATGTACATGTTGAAAGCCTTTATGGTTGATTTTTGGTGTATTTTAACACTACAGTGGTCCGATGGCTAGTTACAGTTGAGTCAACTGCTTTGCCAAGATGACAAAAGATACTGACGTGTTTGTAGCAATTAATAAAAATACTTGGAATAGATACATTTTCAAGTATACTTGTTTAAGTAAAACAGTTGTTTTTCTCACAGCTCACTTCATTTACAATTCTTCCCCGATGCTTCTGCCATATTCCTGCTCAGCCACTAGGCAGAAACCGTAGTCGCAGCTTCATGCAAAAACATTTGGGAATGCTCATTCAGCATCTTAAGGCCATTTTCAACAACTGTGCTTAGAGCTCAATCTTCACAAATACTTTGTTGAACGATAAAGTCTTCGACAGTTTAGGATTATCTTCTCCTCAAGGGTTAGGAACGAGCCTGCAATGGCACCATACAGCCACAGCAACCGCTAACACATGACTAATGATGAAAACAAGTTTCTGAGAAAAGCATGCTTCCAAGAAAATAACCCTCGGCTCAAAATCTTTATCAATGCATGCTGCAGTGACCTTCAGCATCAGATGTGATTTTACATCTTTTGCCAAAACCCCAAAGTTGTTAAGATTTCAAAGAGGCAGCACTTGAGATTACACTAACAGCAAAACATCAGCCAGGCTGACACTGACTGGGTTACAGAATTGGATACAAACGAATGCTGGGACATCGCACTACTCAAGTTGCCTTCCCCACTTTGCAGCAATAACCTCCATCGAGTGAAGAAAAGTCTCAAGACTTTCAATTAGCTCAATTAGTGGACACCAAGCTGAACATGAGCCAGCAGTGTGCCCGTGCAGCAAGGAAGGCCAATGGTAAGCCGGGCTGCGTTAGGCAGAAGAAGGGATTGCCAGCAGAAGGGAGGTGGTGATCCTTCCCCTCTGCTCAGCACTGGTGAGGCCACCCCTGGAGTGCTGGGTCCAGGGCTGGGCTCCCCAGTACAAGAGAGGCCTGGACACACACTGGAAAGAGACCAACATAGGGCAACAGGGACAAAGATGGTGCTGGAGCATCTCTCCCTTGAGAGAGCTGGAACCATTCAGCCTGGAGAAGAGAGGCTCAGAAAGATCTTACCAGTCTGTATAAATACCTGAAGGAGAGGGAGAGAAGAGGACTGAGCGGTGGTCAGTGCCGGGTCAAGAGGAAATACAAAAACTGGAACACAGGAGGCTCCCTCTGAACATCAGAAATCACTTTACTGTGTGGGCAACCAAGCACAGGTTCTTCAAGGAGGCTGTGGAGTTTCCTCCTTGGAGATCTTCAAAATTAGTCTGGACATGGTCCAGGGCAACCAGTGGCCCTGCCTGAGCAGGGGGGTTGGACGAGATGACCTCCAGAGTTCCTGCCAACCCCAGCTACCCTGCGACTCTCCATCTACCTCAAAGTACCTTCCGATGACCACCTCAAAGTACCTTACATGCCATAGTAAAATTTTGGGAGTCCAAACTGAGGTAAACAAAGATTTAAATTCATCCCAAATTGGAACAGCATTTAAGCTCAAGGCTCCTATCACCAATTTGCCAAAGTACTGTTCTCCATAACTTCAGCATAAATGTGATAAGCAGCAGTAGAGCAACTCCAAACCACTAAGACCTTAAAATATTAAATCCCCCGCTGCCACGGTATTTTTGTTCTTACCTGTGCCAGCATACAAGTGTTTACTCAGGAGCCACCTGTGCAGGGCAAACACTTTGCTTCTGGAACCAGTTGTGCTTGTATCCACCACCACTTCTGCTTTGGCACCTGGTTAAATACTGTGTGACCATTTACTTCAACAAGGCCTTTTGCAAAGGCAATATTGGGTCTACGCACCCACTTCACTGACATTTGAGCATCATAAAATCTTAATGCTGTCTGTCACTGAATTGGACATTATCATTATTTTCCCTGAACATTTAAATGACATCATGTAAATTAAACATGTCATGACTGTTCCATGGCTGTTCTTGTAGTTGCTCTGTGTAGTTGCTGTGGGAATTAACCAAATAGATTGCAATGAGCAAAACTGACTTTAATTTACTAACTGCTAATTCAAGAAAAATTCACCTTCATCACACTTCAGGGTTAAGAGAGATGCTACTCAAAAAAACAACCTCCAAACCATGACATATAAATATTTAATACCCTAAATACTGAAAGTAACCCATCACTTTTCTCCAGCTTCCAAAAAGCTGAAGTACCCAAGCATTTTTAAAGGGCTGAAGTAGACTAGATATGCCCATGTCTTTTCAAGGCATAAGCGTTTGGAAGATCAAGTCTGTACTATTTATGAGATGAATATAAAGCTAGTAATACCAGATAAAGAGCAAACACTTTCAGCACTGAGGAGTTATTGTTTCCTTAAATCCCACAAGCACATTCAGCAGTAGGGATAAAAAAAAAGTGCAGTCATACAAAGAAATAATTAAGATAGTATACTGATGCTGGGTGTTCGGTACGTTGTGATACTTCAGCAGATGCTGATCAAGTGCTATGGAGGTTCTTTTATTGCTGCTATCACCATTTTAGTGGTAAGCGTTGGTATTATGGCAAAATTCCCACCTTTGCTTCCTGTGAATACTAACAATTACAATGTTAAGCTTTTCCTTTAGAATAAAGAGGTATCAACATCAATACTACAACACCAACCCTTTTTCTTTCCTCCATGTGGTACCATACTTGGAAAATTACTGAATTTTCTACACAGAAAGGATTGGCAAGGGAGAAGGGGCCACACCTCGAGTGTACTTTTTCAGCACATAATTCAACAGATACTATAACTTTTTTTTTTTTACATTGAAAATAAAAATTAGAAGCAAAATGTGACTTACTACACAAATTCAGAAATATCTTTGAATATTTTATCACCCTTATTCTCTCCAGATGCATTTTGTAAAATAATGTTTGAACTTCACCCGTCAAACTAGGGCTCAGAAGATACTTTTATAACTAAAAAGTGTGTGCTACTGACACTATTTTTACAAGATATCACAATAAAAGCTGCTAGATACAGAATCAAGTTCGTATGTATAGCAAAACGTAAGTTTGCTGAAGTAGATCTTTTTTTCCAGCTTTATAAAGTGCTGTTATACGAGGCATTGCTTCAACAAATCTCAAGTCAGTCACCTTATTTCGTGGCGTATCTTTAAGATGCCAGTTCACTTTCAGAAGAAAGGTGTTGGCCATGCCCCTTTTTCATGCATGATGATAGCATTCAGAAGTGTTAAGCCTCTGTTTAATAAGACTGATATAAATGATAAAAGAGGGCTGTACTTAGGAAAAAAAAAAAAAAAAAAAAAAAAAACAGACAAAAAAAAAACCACAAAATTGAAGCACATCAAAAGAAAAATCAATTATTTCCCAGTATTTTCTTTTTTATCTACATCTATTTCCATGGTAATATTTCACTTCAAAATATATCAGCTTCCAGAGCTACTATAGTCTAGCTCACGTTTATATTTAAGTAATATATTATAATTAACCCACCAGCATAACCCCTGGCTTTCCTAGGCACTGCTGCTTCAGCTAGGACCTGTTAAGAAATCCAGTCAATGTACAGATGGGGATGCTTAAGATGGAACAAAACAAATCGTTTTCTTCCAAAGTGGGAGAGTGAAGCATAATGAAAAATTAAGAACCATGCAAGTTCATAAATAAATATAGAAGCAGCTAATGAATATTTTAAAACAAGCAGAAGCACAGCATACGCAAAAAAGGTAAGGAATTCACTGCAAAAACATACAGATCTTCTGGTCATTATACCAAAGATTATTTTAGAAGAGATTCCAAAAATGATTTGTGAGACTACAAAGGATAGATCTTAATACAAGTAAACATTCCAGCCAACACTGGCATGTGAAATAACTAATGCAATATAGGGGGCATGGAAGATTTAAAGCTTTAAGACACATTGAGAACATCAAACGTCAGATTTAGGTTTAGCTTATATTTCATAACTAGGATAACATTTTTTCCCCAATTTTTAAATGAGCTCTAAAGATGTATTTCTACTTTCACTAGAAATATCCATCCAAAAGAGAAATTCAGGAATACAAAAAGAATGATGCTGTGGTCCTGTCCTATCCATTTTTTTCCACCTAATTTGTTTTGTCGTTCTGTAAATTAATGGGTTGCTGTTTTGCTCTAACTCAGGCTGTTAAGCCTGGATGTACACCAACATTAAATCACTGGGAATTATGAGAAACATTTTAAAACTCCACATTTGCTTTGAAAAGTAGTTACAGAGCTGAGAGACAAGCCAGTTTTATCAACTCATTTGTATCAACTGTCCAACTACACGTGTTTAATCTGTAAGAGAGATAGACTTCTTCAAAATCTTTTTCCACTAGGCAGGTTCAACCAACTTGACCCGAATTCCTTTCCAGGACAAACTATAGCAGCTTAAGATATCAATCACATCACTTCTTAGTGTCTCTGATCCAAGCCATCACAATTGCCTGAAATAATTTATCAGGACAGCAGGCCAAAGAGTGGTTATACTGGCAAGAGGGAAAATTCCTTATGCTACCCATCTTTTGCAAAGTTAGCACCTTGGGTTTTAAAATAAGATCCACCTACTACACCTCTTCTGCAGTCTCCACCAGATCTGCCTCCTAATGCCTGAGTTATGCACCCAGATTTTTGCTTAGCTTTCTGTCATCTTCCCATGAACTTCACGCCACCAGCTTTTGCTCTGTAAGAAGGCAAATGGGTCTGTTTCCCTTCCTCTACCTTTTTTACCACTTGTTTTGGCAACAACACCCGTTGCCATTACGAAGGCCACAGAACTGTCACGTTCAATGTGGTCATCTCTCTGCATCCACGTCTGCAGGCTTAAAACGCAGAACAGGAAGGTTTTCCTAACCTAACCACAAAATGAGAAAACCAATCCTAGTTTTATGCCCCTTGTTTACTACAATGTCCTCTGTCTGACCTCAAGAAATGACACCTTACCTCGTTATGGTACACGTTTACTACACGTATAGATGTTGCTGAAAACGGCTTCCCCCGCACAGAGCCCTGCCTCTGTCACCATCACAATCGTCACCTCCCGGGGTTGCTATCAGGGCACTCGTGACTTGTTTCGTGTTGTCAATCAAGATGCTATCATCCTTCCCCAGCTGACCGACCTCAGCGCCTGCCCACCCAGCCTTATCTTTAGAGAAGCTGCTGAAACCTCCACAGGCTCATTCCACTTCTGCCCTTCAGGTTCGTTTTCTGAGCTCCATAAACACACGTTTCACCAACAGCTACCCCGTACCTACCTGCTGATCGGTGCTGCCTTGACAGCACCTTGTATTTCCATCACCTGCTTTCATCTCTTGTCTCTTCTTGTATTTGGATCAAAACTATTTTGAGCCACATGTTTTACCTCAGTAATATTAGCTTCAAGCACCTCTCACAATGGAATTTCTGGTTGTTGCTGAAGTTTGTGTGTCCGTCAAGAAATAGACCATAAAACATCATCTTAAAAAAATCATGGTTTTCAAAATACATGTACTAAGTATTTCTCTCATTTTCCATTTTATTCCTTCCATTTTTCTTCATGTTCTCCCTTACCACAACAGGTCATAAAGTTGAATTTCCTACACCAGTCCCATTCTTTAAACCTGTAAGCATTTCATCTTAGAATCATATTTCCTTTACACTGTCCTTATTTTCTTCTTCTGAGAAGACCTTATCATATATTTATCCATCTTGCACCATTTCTCTTTCTATTTACACACAGGTTGAAAGCTTTCTTAAGCCTTCTCAGAACTAAGAGGCGCTCATGCAAGAAGACAAAAGGTTCTGCAGTCGGAGACAGAAGGCTGCTGGATTTATAATATTGCTAATCTTACGCTTTACGTTGTGAGTCAACATCCAGCTAAAAGGCTTCTGATTATATTTGACACAATCCTCTCTCCTCTTAGCTGAAGGAAGTTTCTAAACCATTTTTGAATTGCAAATGCACTTTAAAAGCAAAGAATCAGCAAAAATAAATGCTTTTTGACAGTTTCTTCCTTTCTTAAGTGTTGAGGAATCCACAAAGCCAGAAAGCAGAAAGAAAACTAACTCCCTGCCAGCCTTCTTGCAAACATGGCCCACCAAAACACGATCCCACGGGCTGACTGCAGGCTCCATCCCCAGTGCCTTCGTCCTTGGTCAACCTCCCTGTCTCTTGCAACTTTCACGGGTACAAGTTTAACCCGATCAGAACTCGGATGCCACCAGTACTGTCCAAACTGAAGAGAAATCGAATGGAAAGATTAACACCTGACAGCTTCAGCTATGAGTTGGCACTGCAGTGACAGCTGCGAGCACTGAAGGCAGTGGTGCTGTCCGTTGCGGGTTATGAAAATATTAGCTTACTTTTGACTGACGTTCAGATGGTTCTCGCTACTAGCAGGTGGGGCATCAAGACTTCCTGAAAACAACTCACAAAAAACCTTATGCAGATGCTGATGCTACTTGCAGGTGATTTTGCATACCCTGATACCTTCTGTCAGGTATAATTCAACAAAAAACAAGTCATAAGCTACTCCTGACCAAAGAGTAACAGCTTTGCAGTAGCTGTCAATGCAGCTCCAGCTACACGTTGCATCTGACACATGAGACACGTTCATCTTCTTTAGTTTCTAAATCAAAACTATCAGCTGTAAACACCAAAAACCAAAATATTTTCTTAACTATACCTTTGCATGATACAGAAACATTGACTCTGTAAACAAACAATCCAAAGTACCACCCCTCTTCAAAAGGCAAGACTTCACTATTGCAGTAAAACAAAAACAGCTGCAATTTCAACTTTTGTTGCCTCAAGGCCTGCATTATGACCAGTTTTCAGATTTGGGGCTTGGACAGCTTTTTGGAAGATCTGAAAGCATAGAGGAGCAAAGAAACCAGATTTAGCCCACTCTGGAACGACAGCTGTCCTTAGGCTCCTCAAGGTTGTCTGTCCACTGTCCCATGGCAGCATCGATTTGAATTGATTTTTCACAAGATCGTCCAGGTGGCAAGTGAAGGAGTAACGAAAGTAATAGTGAAATAAGTAATAAAAAGCAGAAGCAAAAATAGTAGTTTCTAGGGAACAATTTTAACTGTTCATATGATGTGGCTAACGGAACTGAAGTTTTGCTGTGTAATTGAGTTTCCAAATAACCTCATGGGTTCTTGAAGAGTTTCAAAAATACATTTTTTTCCACTCCTCCCTTCACTTGTAAGAGTCATTTGATAACTGTTAACCTTCTGAAAGGGAGCTGAACCATCTGCAAAGGCAGTAGTCTATAACTAACACTTTCAATAACAAAGGTCACTAGAAAAACAGACAAACACATCAAGTTAAGCTCAGAAAGCTGCGCTTCCTCACGCAGCTTTGAGCTCTGATGCTGCAAATGACAGCCATTCATACTGAACTACGGAGAGCTCCCAAAAGCTGCTTATTCAGCCTACGAGTCCCATTTAGGATGGGTTCTATTTCATAATTTTGAGAACACACCAACAAAACCCTACTCACTTAAGGCATATGCAAATAAGCATGTAACAGCATTACTTAAGTCCTACAAGGACTTAAACCAAAGCCAAGTATTGGACTGAAAGCTGTTGACAAAAGTGAACTTCCCCATATCACCGAAGTCTGAATTTACAGGAAATTAAGCTCACTTTGCTGCATTTTATTTTCTACCTGTACATGAAGTTGTAGCATACCATAAAGCCCTGCTAGTTCTCAGTAAGTGGATCCCTGCTACAAATTTTGGGATAAAGCAGGCAGGGCTAGAGATTTTCACAATCATTTAAAAACCAAGGCAGCAATTATTAATTTATGAATCATAAAAACCACTTAATCTTACGAAGGAATTCCTATTTACTCTTCGCGGGTAGTATTTGAAGGCCAAGATCAAACAGTATACTGAACCTAAAGGCACCTCTGGATAAAAATCAAACAAAGAGAAGTCTGCACCTGCAGAAAAGATAAATAAGTTTCTGCACTTATGAAGTGAAATTTGTATCGGTAAGCAAAGGAACCATTTGTAGAGGATATTCATTCCTCCTCTGCAGGGAGGACTGAACAGCACTTTGAAAACAGGAATCTTAACAATTTTACTCCCAGGCACTACTCTGCAACATAAGAGCATCACGTATTTAGAAGTCCTAGGCTAATTCCAGATTCACATCGGTGAGACAGCCACAGCTCAATCCCAAAATGGGAGAGGAAGAAACCCCATCAAGTGCTCTTTAACTGGCACCATTAAAAATAAAAATAAAAGAGGGTTTTATTCATTGAATACCTAAGAACGACTGATGATACCAACAGACCCGAGAAACAAGTAACTCGCATGGTGTAGTTCTGCACCAACACGTGCTGAGTGCCAGGGGCACGAGGAGCGTAACCCGGGGACCTTGCTGGCCACCTGCCGCGCTCCAGCAGGCCCCACGCAGCGGGGCGCACATACCGGGGACAGGACGAAACGCAGGGCATCAGCTGCGGCAGCTGTGCGGCGGCGTTACTATTCTACTATTATTAAGGGACATTTTCTTAATTTGTAAGCCTCACCCCCCATCTCCAACCTCCTTTTGCAGCAAGCTTTGCCTTTAGTGAATAGCATTTTAGTAATAAAGCACGGCACCGGTTACGAGGTGCTCTTTTGAGTCAGGTTTTATTAATCAGACAGGAGCAGCATGGTGCACGTTAATTATTTAGACCAGATGCGCAACGCCCGCAGCCCAAGGAAGGCACCAGCCCTCCTCGGGCACAAACCGAGGCAGCGTTTTTAGGAGGGGGCCGTGCCAACGCCGCTCCTACAGGGCGACTACTCCCTGCTAGGGGGGATTACGGAGGCACCCCACAGCCTGAACACAGCACCACCACGACCCGGCACGGCCGCCCAAACCCCCGTCAGCGCCCGCCGGGCGGGCAGAAGATGGCAGCCGGCGGCAGGTGCCCGCCGCCCCTACCGGTGCTTCTTGAAGAGGCGGTCGGACTCGCGGAAGCCGTTGTTCAGCAGCAGGTTGATGCCGGCCAGCGCCAGCTCCGCGTCCTCCACGGGCAGCGGCGCGTCCCCGTCCTCCCGCCGCGGCGGCGGGGGCTGCTCCGAGCCGGCCATGGCGATGAGGAGGAGGAGGAGGAGGAGGAGGAGGAGGAGGAGGAGGAGGCTCCCCCCTGCCCCTCAGGGGTACAACGGAGGCGCCGGGTGCCCGCGGCCGGGCCCCGTCCCCGCAGCCGCCCGCCCGCCCTCGGCAGCGGCGCAGGCGCTGAGGCGGCCACGCATGCGCGGGGCGGGATGGGAGTTCGTACTTCGAGCTCTAATTGTTATTATTTTAATTTTTTTGTTTCTTTTCTCCTCAGTCTGCGTGAGGTCTTACGTCATTTCAACTCACCACGCCGGTGTTCGCCCGCTGCCCTCCCTCCCAGCAGCCAAGCGGCTGGGCTGTTCACAAAGCCCGCTGTTTCTTTTCTTTCTCTGCCGATGTGCCTTTGCAGGAAAAAAAATAATAATAATAATTAAAAAAAAATATTTTTTCTATGTCGGTCTTAGCGGGTGGCAGAGCTCACACTGCAGAGGCCGGAGCCGCTTATTTCTGGAACGGGGCTTTGTGACATCCCCAGTGCAAGCCCAGCAGGGTCTAAAAACCCGTGTTTGCTCCCTGCCCCTCAACACCTCTGTTAGCTATAACGTGAATTTCGCTGTGAAACAGACAGCGTTTTCCAAGTCCTGGTCCGATACAGCCCGGTCTTGCTTCTTGTTCCAAATACTGGATATATGAAGAAGTACACTTGTGTAAACGTACCCCTTCCAAGCAGCCAAGTACTGTAGACTGAAAATACACCCACAGTTTTTTCACCCCCCCTTTGCAGGAAGAGGTTTTATTTGTTGTGCTTAAATTTGGGTATAGACAAAGGCTATTACAGCCCGGTCTTGCTTCCAGCTAGCTAGGGCAGTGCTACAGCTGCTCTTGTGAAAATTTAAGGATCACATTTTTATTTTTTCCCTCACTAATATACAAAAGAATGAGACCACAGTCTGCTTGTAGAACCAGCCCCTCTTCCCTGTCTGGAAAAAACATCTGTCTTCCTGTGAATCAAGGAGCAATACTTCCATAGCATATGTCCTACAGGAATAGCTACCACCACCTAGGGAAATACTCCATACCAAAAACATCTGGAAAAAACTCTCCTTGAAAAGCAGGGATCATCAGATGCTGGGAGCCTTCTAAAACCTGCCAGGTATGGATCAGACGCTTTTGCTGATGCCCAGTCACTCTGCCTTACTGAGCAAAGCTTGATACTCAGGTGGATGTTTAAAGAGCATGCGCCTTCTGTTACAGTGCACATCTCCAAAACAGCGTGATCTGCTGAGTCTATGAATCTTCAGGGACTTTTAGGAAGTCAGTGCAGACAGAACTACATGTCCTCCAACATACTCACTGCTTTACATGTGAAATTTGGACTCCACCAATTCAAACAGCCTTGCAAAAAGGAAGTTGCAGCTTGCAGTAGCACCGCCTTTATTCTGTTTCAGTTGTGTTCAGAACACTGCATTCCAGAAAACCTTATAGCAATATTATTTATTTATTTATTTATTTATCACCCATGCAGGTTTCTGTGGGCAGAAGTTCATGGTGAAGTGGTTTATATTACAATTTCCCTTAGCCATATGTAACCAGTTTGGTCAAGAGGCAATGAATCATGGATTCCCTGAGAACTAGGGACAGAGAAGGCAAACCCCTACCTCTGAGTACCATTTCTAAGGAGCAGCAAAGAGCCAAGTTCTTTGTGAAACACCTACTCCTTTTCCAAAGCTAGATTGTGTTTCCTAGCCCCTGTGGTTGGATAATAGTGTAGTCGGGCTGTGTGCTCTCTACAGCTTTTTGGCCCCACGTATAAGGATCTAGAATTCTTTGAGGTCTTCTTTCTATACCCTTTTCCTCCAGGCTCTTCTCAGGGCTGGCACTGATAATCTGTTTTCTGTAACAAATGCTTTTACAACTCTCCGGTAGCTAGTTATTAATTTTGAAACACAAGGCGTGAATAGCTAAATCAAGTCTCCAGAAACATGGCTATAAATCTGTGGAAAAACTTGGCAGAGTAAGTCTGCACTTCAGCTGCTCAAGTAGGAAAATAACACATTTAAACACCAATACTGAAGCAGCATGACACCTGCAGTTTGCCTCCAACAGCTTAGCAGCAGCAGTTTTACAGTGCCCATATTGTTATGCACTGCACCAGAACTGCATTCTTTCTGAAGGGCTCGATCAGAAATCAGCAGGGCTGTAAGTTTCCCTGCCTGCACGTAAGGGCAGATGAGGTCTTGTGATGGGTCACTCTTAGTCTGATTTAAGTGGAGGATGTGGTATTGCTGATTCAGCCTACTGAATATGGTTGGGGAGTGAGGAAACAAAGTGAACAGAGCTCCATGAATGACTTGGAATGGCTAATCGGAGCTCGTATGTACTTCTCGGTTCACCAAAACTCTAGACATCTTTCTTGTTATATTTTTTTTTAATTCCTGAGAGCACACTATCATGCTACTATTATCTTTCTTGTGAAAAGAAATTGAGGAAACTGGTTTGTAATTAACTAACTCAAGGACAATAAAGTAAGTTACCAATGGGGAGCAAGAATTGTAATTTAAATAAATCAAAGGGCTTGAAATTTCCAAGACTTTACTCTGGTTTCCCAGCAGTTGTTAAAACGATAAAGGACAAAGTGGCTACAGTATTCACATCCTGGAAGAGAGACCGAATAGTGATGTTTTTACAGCTGCTTTGCAGGATACTGCTGTCATACTTCAATGTAGTCTATACCTTTGAATAATGAGTTTCTCTTCCCTTTGACAAGCTTTCCAAGCTTCTGCCCTGCCTTTGTGCTTCTGAGACGGAAAAGTCCTGCAGCTGTCATCCTCACAAAGTCCCTGAGTCAACAGTTCTTTTTCATTGGTGATTTTCTTCTGTAAGTCTAATCGGAATTTAGCCCTACTATAACCTCCACGAGCTACAGAGAATGGTAAAAATGATAGCAGGAGAGAATTTTTTCATTGTTTTAAAGCATATTGAGTTAGCTAAAGCATTGGAGAGAAGGAATTAAAAACAAGAAACAACCTATATTCATATTTTTTTTAAAAATCATTTATTTACTCTCTAAATTAGGTTCCAGTTGTCCCAGGGTCCTTTTCCACTGTGTCTGGATGAGGCAATCTAACCCCTTGCTTCTGCCTCAGAGTGCCCTAAATCTGATTTTGATAAGTTTCTTTTTACCTGTTTTGTTCAAAAATTCGACCTCTGTCCTGGAACACTTCAATAAGCCTGGTGCAATTTACACTTCTTAAGATGGAGATGAAATTTCAGCAGTGGATTTAGAATATTTGATCACCAGCAATTAAGTTAGAGTCACTGCTCATTTAAATAAAAAGAAGTAAAATCCTTCAGAATTGAATTAACTTTCTCTCCTGTGTTGCAGAAAGCCTGGCTGTATTTGGAAACACCAATAAAGATCATGATGATGTTTCCCACATTTTTACAATTTCAGATGTAAGCCTGCAGAATCAGGTGTGGTAATTTTGAATTCCTTTCAGGGATTTGCCATTCTGGTTAAATACCAGGTGCAGCCCCATTGTATGTTATGCAGGGGTGTAAGAATCCAGGATAGAGCTCTCTGTTCCTTGTCAGCTGTCAGAGGGACCTGTGTCAGTGACTGTCAGTAACAGCTAGCGCATGCATAAATATAAGTATTCTCCATTCTAGAATGTATTGTATTTTGAAGGAAAAAATATGTCTGAGTTCACAAGTGCATTCTAAGGAAATGTACATTTTAAGTAGCTGAAGCCACTTGTTCTTATGCTTTGTACCTCATAATTTACCACTGACTCTTGCAACAATGAAGGTGCCTGCCTATTGTGTCTTATCACTTAAATATTAATGAATGGTGAGCTCTACATCTGTTATCATCATGCATTTTCCATACGGCACAGCAACTAAGAGATATTACAAAGCTAAGCTAATCTTCAGAGCTGGCTCTTCACATTTTCCTATTAACATGCATTGTCATTTCAAGGGCTGCACCCTGCCTAAGGACCGGCACATGCGCTGAAATAACTATCCTCTTCTGTCAATAGACAGGGACTATGCATACACGTCCTGGTAAAACAAAACACATTTCGTGAGCCTCTTCATCCGAAGTCTTCCAAGGGTACTGACACTGAGTCTTTTGACTCTTTCCTCTGATTAAAGAGCTTTACAGTAATAACAACTAGAAGAATAACCTCCACTTGTGGCAGTGGACTATAGTTCAGAATCTACCTCTCCTTCCTCTCACAAGCTTTCTGTTTTCTTTGCTTATTATTCACAAGTAGCCTTTCCTGTATGGAGAGCTATCAGTTGGAAAGTGATTGATTCCTCTGTCCTGGTCTCTTGAGCATTCATTTGCAGCTGCTCTTTTCTGTTTCCTCGGTATTTCTAGTCTGGAACTGTGGCTTTTCTGCAGAGACAAATCATGGGGATGGCTGGGGCAGAGCAGGTGAAGTTCCTGTAAAGTCTAAAAGAAAAGTGAAAGTTGAGACAGAGCAAGTAAAACAATTTCTAAGCATTCTTACATGGTGCTGATCTCTCCTGATGGCTTTTTAAAACATTTTGGTTATATTTAATAATGTTTGGTTTTATCTACACATATAATTGCTCTGCACCCAGTATACAATCAGACGTATAATGGGATAAATTCATGTGCAGAAACACAGTTATTTTTGCTTAGGCATATGAAGGTGTGTAACTTTTGCTATATAAAGCATGCTAAATGACACGGCACTTTGGTGGTGGTGGTGGTTTGTTGCTTTTTGTTCTTCAGAACTTACTAATGGCCAAACATATGCACACAGAGTTTCAGAGAAAATAAAGCAATGCAAAACTATTAAAGACTAGCAGCTGCTCCGCTCAGGCGGCAGCCACATGCTGGCCTGCTCAATGAAAATTAATTGGAAAAGCTTCCACACAAAATAATCATCATCCTACTTGAATTTTTAAGAGCCAATTTAGCATGTTTTGCTTTAGAAGAACAATTTCTTACAGAGGTCAGAGCTACATTTGATTGCAAAAATATGTGCTTAACCTAATTGTATGTCCAGTGAGCATGAAATCCCAAGCACAAAGTGATTGCCAGAACTGAGCTAGTTCTAGTCCAGACCTTCCTGGGGAGTCCGAATGAATTCCTCTAGATCATAACAGACAAATCTTTGTCTAAATGTCCTTAATTTTTTTTCACTATGGAGAGCCTGCAAATTAAATTTCCCTCTTGTTCTAGTGAGCAGCGAAAATGATTGCATCTTGGTTACAGAAGCAGAGGGATATCAGCAAACTGAAACCGGTGAGCTCAGTGGCTTCGTGTATGAGGGAGTGAGGTGGGCTGTCTTGCCCTAACTGGAATATATAAACACTGTTTGTCCCACGTAATACACTTGTTTTTATACTATGGGATCTTGGTAGGGTGCCTATTAGTATCTCACACTGTAGAACAAATAACAACCCATTCACTTTGGCCTTTCAGAAGCAGGCCATACATTTTAAACCTCTAATCACTTTTGCTAATCTGCTTTGGAGGTTCCCTCCAGTTTTCTTTATTTATTTATGTACTGGGGTGTGCATGAAGCCATTTCAAAGACCTGACGCATTTGAGAAGGATTTATCTCTATATATTCATCTGTATACACAGTTGTATTTCTAACTATGTGTATAGTATTCATGAACAAACCACTTGCCCAATTACCAAGGATGTGCTTTTGTACTTTCAAGCTTATGATGGAAAGTGAGTAGTCAGCAAGGCCACAGATAACCTGTGGCAAACATAACAGCTATAGTAGACACCCTTCCCGATAGAGCTTTCCCCTGGTCCTTGTAATTTAAAATAATCAGAAGCCCTTGTAGACTGGGGTATTTTTAAATGTTTAGAATGGAATAAATACAGTATTTTGCTAAGGTATATTTTCCTTTTACTAATTTAGCAGTAAATATTTTCTCGTGGGTGTCACGCAGCTTGATGCATAATGCAGTTTGAAATGGGATTATGTGAAGACTACTTGTCAGAAACATTCTTTTCTACTTTCATTTGGAACTTTTGGCATTGTATGTATTCTACATTCAGCATCTTAACATTTTTCACTAGCTTATTCCTCTACAAAATAGATTGGCCACTATTGGATTATGGAGGTTTTATTTTGGCCATGTTGGTCTTATGTTTTGTCCTTCAGTTTTGAAATCTGCAGTGCTTGTACCTCATCTTTCTGAGAGCAGGAAATATTTTGTTAAAAATTTAGCAACAAAAAAATCAGTAGACCCTACTGATGACAGAATTTCTGTGACACAAAACACAGGTTTATGTAGACAGTTTGCTATTTCCTCTGTCCAGGTTAATTGTCTGGGTCTTTTTGTTGAAAGGTAGTCACAACTGCAATGACCAGTACTTGAAGTAAAGAGAAAGGAAGGCATGAAAGAGAGAGGGGCTGTTATTTGGATGTGAAAGGAACCAAGAGCTCAACTTGGGAAGGAGAGGAAGGCTCCAATCAGCTGTGGTAAAACCTTGAATCTCCTGACATTAGTAAAAGTTGAAAGCAGTAATTTCCCCACAGATGTCCTTGTCCCATTTTCACAGTTTCTTGTTGATGTAGGTTTGTAGGTGTACAATAAATTTGCTTGTCTGTGCATTGACATTGGTGGCTATGCTACACCAAGGCATTCAGCGGTCTACCGCCACCTCAGACCAAAGCATCTTGACTTTCTATAACTGGAATAGACCACACAGATTATTTTCATTTGAGCAGCCCTGTCAGCAGCATATATGCCTACAAAGATGGTGAGCTTCTTCCCCTGCATATACACTGTGTTAGCTACTGATATCTCTGCCCCTGAATATTTCAGTTCCTTATGTTTTCAGAGTTTAATCCTGTCTCCTGGAACATAGTGCTCTGTTCTTTACAAAACTCTTCTCTGAGGCTTGCACACACAGACATGGCAAGTGGCTTTTAAAAGAAGCAGTATGATCTGCAGCATGTATCATAAGGCAGAAAAGAAGCCTAAAAAACATATTGAGAGACAGATGCTACCCCAGATATCAAAGTTTTTATTTCTGGATACTAGCTTTTCATCTGTGAAACTTGTGCTTTGGTCTGATCACTTTTGCTGCTCTCTAAGCAATATAACTAATTGTACCACTTAATTTAGAGGATATAAGGAAAGTCATCACATCTATCTGTTTAAACTTGAAGGGATCATCTTCGAATAAGTGTGTATTCAAGCCTTATGTATATTTATATTCACTCAGGCTAAAGGATTATCTAGACAGATCCACATGCTTGTATCATCGTTATTCTAGTAGTAGTTCTATAGTCATAAGTGTTTGGTTAAGTCCATACAACATTCTTCACGTTTTGATGTGTAAAACTATAAAGCAGACATTAAAAATATGTATTTGTAATGTCATGACTTTAATTTAAAATACAATATAAGAAACTGGAAGCTGATGTTTGACTGGCTAGAATGTGAATTGACAGCTCCTAAATGAAGTTAAGCAGAACCAAGAATTTATGTGTTACCTCCGAGTACTTAACGAAATAAGCAGCAGCATACAGTTATAAGGTTCATTTCTCTAAAATAAATAATGTTAACGCTCACCATTAGGTTTTCCCACTCTTCCACATACTTCTGGAAACCTGTGCCATTTTTTTGGAACGCACGCTCTGTCCAACTGTTTTGTAAAGTGTTTCTGTTTGGGCACTTGGCAGTCAAGGTATGTGAATTAGGAAACGCGCTTGAGAATTAAACATTCTCCTGAACAGTGCCTATCAGAACTTGTTCCCGCTATCAGACGAGGCAGACAGCATTTGCCCAACGAGTGAAACGCTGCATTGCAGATAAAGGGAAATGGCAAGACGAGATTCTCTGTGCATCTCATGATAATCGCAGGGGTGACTTACAAATCTTACCATGCATCAAGGTTCTTATGGAAATAACTGCAGGATGACAAATCTAATAGCTTTCCTCTCTCTCTTTTTTTTTTTTTTTTAAAGTGTGTTTGGATTCTGAAAGCATTGCTGCCCTTAAACAGCACCATGCCTTTTAAAACCACACATCGTGTGAATTTTTCTGTATTGACTCACTATTTATTGTTCTTCCAACAGCGTTTTGTGAAGCTGAGAGCTACGTACCACGTTAAGTATCTTCAACTGAGTTGCGTAATTTCAGCCACTGTGAGTTATGCACAGCAATAACAGGATAATACAGTGAGAAAAGCTGTGCTTTTACTGCAGGCCATTTATTTGGAGTTCCTCTTCCAGACATAGCACAAGGAGAAATCATCTTTTATTTTCTCAGTGCACTCTCCCATTTTTCATTCCATTAGTATTTTTCTCAAATGCTTTTTTTTCTGCTGCAGTTCATCTACCAAGAGTTCCTCTCTTTTTCATTCCATTCCTTTTATTTTATTAACTGTTTCACTTACCTATTTTTTGAGGGTTGTAAGCACATATAAATATGCTTCTATCGCACATCTCTTTATTTTATATGACTTTCACTTGGGGTTCAGGCTACATTTCCCTAGGTTCAAGCTCCAAACCATATAAAGCACAGAAAAAACAGGTCATACATATTAATTTCTTTGGTGTAAGGTAGAAATTGATAAGATGCATATGAACCCGCCAGTGTGCCTGGCTCATCACGAAAACAGTGAGCTCAACAGAGATTTCTTCCAGTTATCACCAAGACACTGAAAACTAAGAAGGTGGAGAGATGCTGGCAGATCTACTGTCATGGATCCAAGCGCTGTACTGTCATCACGGTGAGTCAGAGTATCGTAATACGGAGATGCCAGGAGCTAACCACACTGTATCTGGGGAACTCGGTTCTGAAAAGGATGAGTGACAAAAGCAGTTATAATGACATATCTTCCCTATAATTGGAAGCAGGAGATAATTCCCTCTGACTTCTTCCTTTTTTTCGGTGAGGCCTGTTGACAACTCTGTACGACGGCTTTTGTACAGCCAGGTCGTAAGGCAGTCTAATTAGTCCTTAGGACTGTAATCAAGTGCTGGATCCATCTTCAGGGAATTTGTTCAGTGGCTTTCTTGCTGCTAGTCCAGCTGGTGCCTTGGGAACTCGGAGCTGAGTTGGCTGCTGCCATGTCCTCTTATGGCTTATGGTCAAGATGGTGTAGGGGCATGCTTTTGTCTGGGAACAACTAACCCCACTTTGCTGGTTATAGGAAGTGTAGAGAAGGCTGATCATAGAGCCTGGGGTAGATATCCAACTTTTATGTAGCTGGAGTTGTGAGATGAGTAACCATAAACATTACTGTTATGGTAACAAATGTTATGGGTCTGATTGTTTAGGCATGTTGTATAGCAAGTGGCAATGCTACTGGGCTGTTTCATATTCACACAAGTCTATGTCTGGCCATTTCATTTGCTTAAAATCAAGTATCGTTGAACTTTCTGTGGACCCCAGATGAAAAATAATGAGCTCACCTATGCCACCAGTAAAAGCCTTAACATTTTTCTCTGGATTTAGTGGTGGAATGTGCTCCCATGAGCATAGCTATGCCTGAATTGCAGGTGCGTGTGACAGTGCTTGGTGGTGCCAGCCAGGCTTGTTCTGTGCATTGCTGTTACAGGCCATTCACAAAAAATATATATATTAGCATTCATTAGCATTATCAAAGCTGGGAATGCCTGCTTACTATTAATGCACACAAGTAAACCCATGGAAATGTTACCCAAGAATGTCGTTTCAAACATGTCCAGGAATCCTGCAGCAGGATCATCGTGTAGGTGGGAGACGCTCGCTTCAACAGAAGCCTTGATCATGTAGCAAATGCAAAGGGCCACATGGAATAATCTGTAGAGAGGGAAAGGTCAGACAGAGAAGCTGTCAGCAGTCAGAAATGACTTTTGGAGTCCTCAGAGCTGAAAGTTGCAACTAGGAACAAGACCAGCTTAGCCCCAGCTAAGTTGGGAGGCAGACACAGGTGTCTGGTGTCTTGTACCACATCTTGCACATCATCCCAGTCGCAGTTGTGTTATGGCATTGAAGCTCAGCCATACAACTGCCTTCACAGGCATAAAGCTCTCAGTGCCTCTCAGAGATGCGTGCTGGAGAGGGCACTTGGAGGGAAACAGAAGAAAAGGCATGAAGGGGTGTGAAAAGCTCTCATGACTTAATTGCTGTTTGCAGCTGTAGATAGACACGTGTTTAATTATCTGCTATATGCATGCAAATTTCAGCTGCTGTTGCTAAAGTCCAGATGTTCCCGTCCATAATACAAAGTGCCACAAACCAAAGGAAAAGGGCCAGAGAGCAAAATAAAAGGGGCTAGGAGTGGCAGCTTTGTGCTATTTTCCTTCCTGCCCTAGGCTAGGCCTGTCCTACCTTTTTTTCTGAGTGCCCCGTGCAGAGATTTGTAGGTTCACAGGGAGGACGTCTGGTGCCTGGCAGGGCAGCACTGAGCCTGGGGTTGGAAGGGAACAGCAGCTGGGCTCCTTGCTGCCACCACACAGCCCAAAATTTTCCAGTGAAGCTAACAGGTATCACAGTTCCTAGCTAGCCCCTCTCCTGCAGACATTCCCCTTGGCAGGGGTAAGTCCTCTCCTAGCAGAATTAAGGCTTACTTTTCCTCACTTACCTCTCCTTCTTTGGCTGTGAAGTCTTTTTCTTTGCACCCAGCCTCTAGGATGGCGTGAGTTCTTCATGAGTTCCTCATCCTACTGAGAAAACATTTTTTTTTTTTTTTTTTTTTTTTTTGTAGAAAGTGAATTGAAGAGTTCATTGGACTCTTTGTAGCACTGTTTTCTGTAGGATCTACACATGGTGTTCCCAACATCCGAAAACAATAGGTTAGACAAACAAGACTACAGCTTTTCTCCTATCAGCTGTGATCAGGGAACAATAAAGCGATGTTGATTTATACCACTCACGCACCTGGCCTTTGTTCTGTTTAATGGCATTCCCTGTTCCTTTGGAAGATTTAACTGATTCACTCCCATTTAATGAAATAACGATGATGATCATGAGCATTTCTGCGGTGTCTGTTTTGAATTAGATTTGCTCTGAGTGTATACGTCACGTTGACTCGTTTTATCTTTCATGATAAATGCAATATACGTGGATTCAGAGAGCACGTCTGCTCAAGCGGCTCGGCAGAGGGCATGTTTCCTTCCTTTAACGTGGCAATATAAAGTCCCAGGACCCTCGCCACTTACCGCTCCTATGTTCAAAACGTGGACCTACCCTTTTGCATGCAGGGGTAAGGCAATTCCCTGAAGGATTTTTCCTTTTCTTTGAGTCTGGTAAAGGCTTGATGTAGAGGAGCACAGGAGAGGACAGAGGCCAGGTGGGCTCTGCGGGCGTTCAGAGGATTTGGCTCACTGCTGGTGTTCTCAGACTACCCATCGGTGCCACCCGCACCCCTGGTATTTGTCAGTCACAAACGGCTCTTCCCTTGGCCTCCTTCTTTCCATCCCTGCTGCTGCAAATACTATTCGTATTTGTCCAAAGTTTTACATTCATGTATATTTATGTAAAAAGGGTTATCTCAGGTTTTCTGGAGACCGTGTCCTGCCCTTTCTTACCTAACTTTTAATCTGCAATAAAAATTCTCTGTAAAATTTGGCAGTAACTTAAGAGTACATTTTTATAAACTGTATTTAGGGCTTTCGGTGTGTTTTTAATAAAGTGTATGAGCCAAAGTCCTGTGAAGTGGTTAGATCCTTCCATTAAGCCACTGAACTTTGGATCATGCCTATGTATTTTCTTGGAGAACTGCCCAGAGTGCCTTTAGCTTCCTTTGTACTAGGTTTCTCTGTCCCCAGGGGTACGTCATTACCTTTGATTTAAGTGAGCAGTCAGAACTTTATTACTCACTTGACACCGTTGCTCTGAGGTAAATTTTACGGGTTGACACCTTTGCCTTAGCTGGAGGAATCGGTGACTGCATATTACTAACCCTCGAGGTGTGCAGGATCCAGATGGATTTTCTCACCAGAACATAATCAGAAGGGTCTAGAATTAAGATTTATGGCTGGTGCTGTTACCTAACAGTGTAAATCTTCTATCCAAAGCAGTGACGGATCTTGGTTCAGAATCACAGAGTGGTTGGGGCTGGAAGGGACCTCTGGAGGCCACTTGGTCCACCCCCCTGCTCAGGCAGGAGGACCTCTTGCCCAGGATGACATCCAGACAGCTCCTTCCATTATGAACACGTTATTAATTAAAACTATCTGCAGGAGCCGGACACAGAGCCATTTATTTCAGTATACTTGGAAAGTATTTCCTTTGTTATCACTTCAAGCCTCAAAAAACATCTGGAAAGTTCTTTCAGGACTGAAATTCTGATGGTGACGGCTGTCTTTCATACGAATTTATGAAGTACTGAGCTTCCTCTGCGCATAATTATTCACTCTTACCAGCACACAGTCCTTCTGTGACAGGGGTCTTCGACGTAGGCTCATGCACAACACAGAAATCTGTTGCTGTTCCAAGTTTAAATATAACTGAACAGAGACAAGAAGATCACGATGCCAACCAACTGCCTTTTTATCCCATGTAATAATGCTCAATCTTTATCAATGAGCAAGCGACATCTTCACAAAGAAACTGCATCTCATGGAGCATCTCACGTATGCCTCCCGGTCAGAACCACCTGCAGGAGCCACAGCAATTGGTCGAGATGCAAAGTTATGACAGGAGCGTGTTGGAAAAAAGAAACAAATATTTTGAATTCTGTCAGCTGCAAACCAGGAGAGAGGGGATGACATGAACGACAGGTTGGAGCTTGGTTTCATTGCTACAGAGGATCCCCCAAACTGAGAGAGAAATAAAGACTCGTTAGTTATATTTGCTTGCAGTTCTCTGTACTCGGAGGATGCTTCACTGCAGCTCTGGCAGTGACCCACCTCTTGCAATTTTGGGATGTCAGGGCCAGCGACACGAAGGAGGTTTATGCTTATGCCTTGCAGTCTCAGTGCCTTGAGTGAAGCTGTAACGTTGCATCATGGCCCTATCCCTTTTTAACGTAAAGCAATTCCTTTTGCCAGGGACATCCATTTAGTGTATTTTTAGAAAGTGCAGACAGATTTACAGAAGACTGGACCACTGTGCCCTAAATTTCCTTACATCATTGGAGAGAGATGCTGAACTTTTGAAATGAAGAAACCACAAAGAAAATGGTAGGAGGCAAAAAGCACAGTGAGAGTTCATTACACAGCCATAATGCAGTTATAGACATTTCAGTGAGACCACGTCTTCCAGTTCCAGGCTACTCCCCTGATTTTATGATGGACAAAAAGGGGAGGGAAGAAAAAAAAGGAAAAACAAAACAAAACAAAACCCCCTCACAGTAAATAATTCACAAAGGACTCCAGAAGAGGCAAAGCTACTAGCAGGAGGATTGGCTAAGATGAAACGGTTCACAGGTGAATCCAAATACGTGGCTGCAAAACCAAAGAGAATTAGTCCACCCAATTCATATTGCTGCAGACTGCAGGGCTTAGGGCTCTGTATTTACACGAGAGCTCTGCAGTAGCAAAAGCACAGGCCTTCAAGGAGAGATAGAGGAAGTCTGTTAAGATGTCTTAATTGGATGCTGTTGTTAATTAGAGACTTAAATAACAGTGTCATTTACAAACAATGAAGTGAAAAATGTTTTCCTTGTATATACACACCTTTTTCTATGGTAACTGCACTTTTTTCCCTGAGTGCCCTGTGATCTGTTTCATTATATTTGACGGCAGATCTCAGTGTTAGGTCGTTAACTGGCTTTCAGCTCTCATTATAATCTGGCTGTGTTTTGCAGTCATAATAAATGGGAGCTCATTGGACTTAGTGTCATCCACCCCAGGTAACATGCTTCTATTAAATCTAATCCAAATTAACTGGAGAAGAAGCCCTTGCCCTTGACGTGGCTAAGGGCTAAGGGAGGGGCTTGGCCCTAGCAAAATCAATGTCGTTTAATCTAGAGAGGAAATCTGCTCTCCTTATGTAATTGATCAGGGATTCAGACGAGCCTGTAACATCAGTCTGTTAAAGTGCCTATTTAGCTGTGCACTTGCAGTGTTCTGAGTGTATTTGATACTCTTTCAACTATCAAATGCCAACGCTTGAATGATGAGATCCTTGCAAATATTGCTTATAACAATTAAAAAATTACAAAAAAAAAAAAAAAAAGAAAGAAAACAAGCCACCCTTAAAATCAGAGGCACTTTTCAACTTTTTTATTTTTAATACATTAGGATTGTACTGGAATTCATACTTACCAGATATTACAACATACATTTACAGAAGTCTTTATACATTTTTCATTTCTTTCCTGTCAGCATTAAAAATATTTCTGACAAAATAAAATGAAGTGGAAGGGAATTGAAATCCAGGACTGGCTCCAGACTGTGAGGCAAAGATCTTTGCCATATTTGCTTATTTGATGGGGGAAGGGAAGAAGGAAAAGGCTATCTTGGGGCTAGGGAAAATCTGCTTCAGTGAGCAGTCTGGTGGGCATGAGATATTTAAATGTTATGAGAAAATATCATGATAAAGTTTATCAGTTCTTCCTTTCTCCACACAGAAATTATCAGTGCCAGCTCAGGCCAGCAAACCAATTGTGCATTTCCACAGTTTTGGTCACCTGTATACCTGACAATCTACTTCAAAGGCAGGGGGTTACTTCAAAGGCATTACGTATAGAAAGGATTCAAGTATTGATATCTGAAAAGGTTACTTCCAAATCCTACCACCCCTAGGCATGCGGGTATTTCCTTTCCAACTGCGGGCAGCCGTACAGGAGAAGCAGTTTTTGCAGAGCACCTCTAGAGAAAGGGCATTTACCCTTGGGTGCCAATCCTCTGCTCCCTCAGACACGTCAACCCTGGCATACTTTCACCTCATCCCATTCCCCAAAATTAACTCAGTCCCTGAGAGCCCCCTGTATGGACATAGACACAAAGTTGCTGTAAAAAAACAAAAATGCAAGATTGTGCATGAGCAGCTGTCTGACACTTTTGTCACCCCAAAGACCTGAAGCTGCAAGAATTTAATAAGGGATTAGCAACCGCAGGTGTAAGGGCTATTGATCTGGGATCTTCTGTTAATCCAGGCAGCACCTCGTACCACACACTGTGAGGACATCCTGCTGTACCTGGGGCAAGAAGACAGTAGAAGGTGGGAGCAAACATAGCAGGAGGTGGGAAGGAAGGTTTGTTTGTATTGCTGTCTTCTCCTGCCTAATGGCCAGCCTTAGAAAAGCTTTTAATTTTGCAAAAAAGGGATGGCATCAGTGAACTGGGAAAAAAATAAAACAAAAACCAGCATCAAAATGCAGTGGAAGGTGAAGCCAACTCAAGTCTATTCAGGTCAACCCTGTATTTAGAAAACTAAAGCAAAGTTGGTCCCCTCACTCCACCATGGGTCATGATCAGGTACAAAGATTTGAATGCCAAAGAAAACAGTTTTGCTGCTTTAGTCCTGCAGTCCTACACAACTGTACCACGTGCAGTGCTGTTCCTAAACTAACTTTTCTTCATTTAATCAGGAAAAAAAAAAAAAAAAAAGGTCTACGGAGGAAACTCTGGCTCTGAAGCTTACAAGAAAAAATACTCCGAGGTTTTTACACAACCAAATTCTAATAAGCAGAGATAATGGACTCCTGCTTATTCAGGCAAACCAGCTCCTTAAAGCTACAGAAACATTTGCGTAAAGCAAGCAGGATTTAGTAGTCTGTAAAAAGCACATCAAAGAAATACCAGATTGAAATAACCAAACAGGAAAATGGATGGTTTTAAAAACATACTGTATTTATTTGGCCCCAGAATTCCTAGCATTGTAAAAAACTCCCAGAGTTTCACTCCTTAAAGTGCTTCAAACTCCTTTTATATTATTATTACTTTTAACATTAATGTACATTTCTGTATAGACATTCTGTTCATCAATCCAAAGAGATTTATATTTTTTATAAAATTCTTTATATTAGTGGGTCAAATTGCTCTCAAGATGACCAGCATTAAGGTCAATTTCTGAACTTAAGCCACAGGAGTTACTTAGTTCCACGCTGTTGTGGGTGAGAGCAGAATTTGGCCCAGTAGGGTATATACAATTATATTTTCTGCATATATTTCAAAAGACACAACGGATTACCTTGGAAATCAATAACATTTAATAGGGAGTTTATCAAAGTCCGTAGTTTAAAATTGCTTTGGCGCCGTCCACATCCAGAGGATGCATTTGCTCACCAGCTCTTGTGAATAACCAGCCTGATGACAGTGACCCAGCGATCAGCAGAAGTGGAACCCACGTTGCATGAATTCACGTAGTTCTTCAGCAGGCCCAACCTGATGAGTGTACAAATACTGCAACAGCACAGTTACGTGGCCGGGCACCCATGCAAACTCACTACACCATGAACCTCTGAAATTCTCTTGGTGGAGACAGGTTTGCCGTTGACGTTAATATTCCGAAGACAGCCAAAATATGAGTCTTTAACTGGAAGCCACGGTGTGTCCAAATTTGCTACAACAAGGTAGAAAGATCAAGTTCAATAAAATGAAAATTATTTAAAAGATGAACTACTTCAAGGCTTTCAGAAGAGGGAAGAATGATATAGGACTGCATGTATGAACAGAACATTTGTTTTAGAAAGGAGAAAAAACACAGTGACTACATAAAGAAATAAAGCAGCAATAATATTATATTACCTGGAATTTTGCCAAAGTAGAGTGGCTGATGCAGATGTCTAGGAGAAAAGGGTGGGTGTCCAGTGGTATTGTTACTCTGGGTGCCTACATCGAGCTGCACAGCGTTCCCTGTCCGAGAGACTGCAAAGAAGCAGGTATTGAAGAACCAGCCAGATATGACATTATTTTTTTAAACAGCATCTGTTCTGAAATTTAACTTGCTGAAAAACAGATTTTATCTCAATTCAAAATCAGGCTGACACATCTAGGTACTCTGGGACTAAATAAAAAAAAGCCCTCTCATGTAATGCCTTGAATTAACACAAAACACTTACATTGTTCTTAAGAGTACTCTCAAAATAAAAAGAAGTGAAATGATTAATAATAAATCTGGGTCTGCAATGCTTTGTGCTCGCCCTTCTTTCCAAGTTTCTGTAGAACTGGTGTGATACAACATACCTGCAATTGTATGCCACTGTCCGTTATACAGAGATTGCCGAGGTGTGACTGTTGTCTGGAATTCTCCAGCGCCACTATTTCCAGCAGCAATGAGCTGTAAAACAGTTATCTGTTAAGTTACCATGGCAAAGAAATGAGGAACAGAAAAATACAGTACTTTTAGTAATTTACTGAACTTGTGGAGGGCTGGGTTTCACCTAATTTTAAGGGTCACAGTCATTGTATACCTATTCCAGAAATTATCATCTCCGGGAAGAAAGTAAATTTCCCTAATCAAGTCCCAGGAGAAGTATTACAGAATTTACAAGCGTACAAACAAGACCTTTGTCTCTTATTCCCTCTCAATCTTACAAAATTATGTTAATTCTTTTGACATAATCTCTCTGAGACAGAGTCTTTCCTACTAGGCCTCCCTTTTCTTTTTGCAAAGCAGTCACCTACACTCTAGGCATCTCCAGAGAGAATCACTGCAATATGTTTCTCCAGCCTTTCAGGTAGCTTTGGTCTCCTTGTATGTCACTTGAGAAGCTTGTAGATTGTCTATTTACTGTGATATTTCAAACAAGAATCTGCTTGTGTTTTCTTACGTTTTGGTCCTTGTTCCTTGTAAACAGACTGCTTTTTCTGTGATGGTTACAACAAACTCGGTAACGGTCAGGTAACTGATGTAGTGAGTGCCCTTCCTCTCAGGCTCCGATCGTGTCAGGACTGATGGTGTCCCTTTGACATTTATCACCTTGCCCACACTGATAGCCAACATGAATCGAAGTTACTGCTGAAAAAAGTGGTCAATCTTGTCCCTAAGGACTCCCCAGCTATTGATGGCCCTGCTTCCACGTGCTAGCTGTGTCTTGAACCAGATCAATGAGCTGGGTGAAGCTAAGCAATGACAAGAAGATAAATAATAAAAACAAGCTCCCTAATCTGGTCAGCTGTTGGCCTGCACTAGGGATGGCTGCAAATGGATAGCCATGCCTAGGGAGAAAAGAGCAAAGCTGACCCTTTCTGAAGTTAGATAGATTTATGCTCCTTTAAACCATGCCAGACAACAGGTTCTGTTGAGCTGAGACCTATTTTTATTTGATGTCTATCCAGAAGCAAGCACAATGGTTTTGGGGTCCAACATACATTCTAAAGCTGTTACATTATGAAAAAACAAGTGATAAAAATAATCACCATGACACACCTGTCAACTAGAGTAGAAAGTGCTAACACAAAAAAAGACTGCTCAAGTTCTATACTCAATGCTGTTACAGAGCTGCATCAGTACAGCCAAGTGATGACTAAAATAGAAGTGGAAATAAGCCATGGAGTCCTATAGCCTCTGGCCAAAAGCCCAGCCAGTTTTTGTCAGGGCTACGAAGCCTGAGAAAATGGAGACTGTGCCCTTCTGCTGACTGCTGCGCAAAGAACACGTGCATGCTAGTGTTCACACAAGGGAAGCTCCACCTGTAGGCACAGAGACACGTTAAATGCTCCATTTTCCATGCAAAGGTTTTGAACCATTCTGAAGAAGTTGTTCAGTGTTAAACCTCTAGACAAATGCTGTAACACCTAAGCCCAGGGTTCAAGCTCAGAACTCCTCCCAGCTGAATAATGGTAATATATAGGCTGTGATTTCATTTCAGGTACTTACTTTTCCTTCTTCCATGTAAACAGTCAAGTAGTTGTCTGGCTTGCTTCCAGAATGGAGTAATACACCCGTTGAACTCCTTGGCCGAATGGTAAATACAATCCTAAAATCCAAGCCCATTCGCAAATTGTCTGTGGAGAAATTAAAGAGTACGTAGATGAACAATCATTGGAAGAGACAGTTGGAAAACATCACAAAAATAAGCACTAAAAATCCTTCTATGTACATGTATACACATTCAAACCATAATCTCTGCACTGCTTACCAATGGCAATGTATCCTCCTTCCTTAAAGAAATAGATCCCCATCTCCATGGGAGTATCCAGACATGGAAGCACACCATTTTTTTGCTGAGGTGCATTCATGATTTTTCCGTTCATCTTAAAATTCCTCAGGCAACCCTTGAAACTCTTCACTGGTATACTCTGAAAGCATATTTCAAAAACATGACTACCAAAGCATGATGACCACCCTTTTAGTAAGACTACCTGTTAGTTCTTTGCATTGTTGGACTGTAGACAGACAATGGGTATTTAAGGGCACCTAAACTCCATCTCTATGCAGTGAAAAGATACTCTGAAATTAAAAGAGCTGAAAACATGAAATAGCTGATTTCGACTTAACAGAACTCCTGCTTGCAAAACAGATGCTCCCAGTGATGTGTCAGAAGGACAACGCAATGGGAATTGTAAGATCTCAGATACACCCCTTCTTTCCTAAGAGGCTCTTTATTTTAACCTGCCTTTACAAAATGCCCTGCATCATTAATTTTCTCATTCTTGAAGTAATAGGAACAACTTCTATTTCAGATTAAAATCGGGTTCTACATCCGTAATTTCTTAATTAAGAGGAGCCTTTGCTCTCCATGGGTTATCACTTAGCCCACTGAGATAAGCAGTGCATGGGTAAACACTATCCCTGGAATTACAAATGTGACTTCAGTATTTGCTATTTCTCAAATAACAGAAATGAAAATGGCACATGGCTGTCAGCCGTGCCTCAGTAGCACATGTTGGAAATATGGGTCCAGTTGAGAGCTGTGTGAACAGCAAGGGAAAAAGATCTGTAATGATCAACTGCAAACATTGATTACAGACAGTGCTCACAGTCAGTGCTTGGAAATATCCGCCAGACCTTTTCAGCATGGGAACCCTTCATATTAACACTTCCACATGTAATTAGTGCAGCCTGGGGAGTATGTGGAGGTGGATGCATCACAGTTATTTACCTGTCTTTTCAGTGATGGCAGGCCTCCCAGATAGATTGGTGGCTTAATGCTGACAGGAGAATTTCTTGCTAATCTTCCATGCTGGGCCGCTAGACCGTCAACAACAAGGAGTACATTCTTCCCATCTCTGCTGAAGACCACCTTTGCGGGGTGCAAACATAACAGAATGTGAAAACCCAAGGCCAGTGAAAGCCACTGCAGCTAGAGCACCAAGCAGCAAAAAAAATAGGTGTTTAAAAAAATTAATCATATACAGTATAGTCTTAAAGTGAGAGTGTATTTTTCAGGCTGGTCTGAAGCTAGCCCAAGTAGCAAGGGAAGTGGACAAATGAAATACTTGCATCAAATATCAAGATGTTTTGATAATGAGTAGTATCTTGCACACCAACCATTCTGTCAGGGACCCAGATTCTGGCCACCTTTGCTACAGCCTGTGAATGGAGTAATTCCATGCTTTGTGTGTGTGTGACAGAAGTCAGAATACTGCCTTTATTCTGTACCTTAGTGATCCCTTTGTGATATTTGTTCTTTAACTTAAGCACCATGTTGTTGAAATATTTAAACTGAAAATAACACGCCAGGACTATTGGTCTCTGTAAGCTCTCTCGTAACAGACACCTGCCAACCACATGAGCTTTCAAGCATATGAATTAACTTCAGATGGCCAAAAGGAACAATTTCATTTTTTTCTTCCCTGCCGCTGCCTAATAACTTAGAAGCTCAATAGGCCATGCATGCTGAATGCTTGCCATGGTTTCACCATGGTTCCTGTGCCATAATACTCACAGTGTGCCATTGCCCATCATTGTATTTAGTAGCAGTTTTGATTTTGAATCGTTTTCCTCCAGAACTAAGTGAAAAGACAAAATGTCCTTTTGAAATGTGGAGAGATATATAAGAATTCTCAGACGTTTCCTCCATGAAAATTATTAATCCTCTTGATGATCGAGTCCGTATATCTACAGAAAAATGTAACCTGTAGGGGAAAGTAAGCATATTCATGCATAGGTCTCTTTTGTTAGACCTTGTATTCTTTCTGTTCTCCAGAAAAAATGGCAGTGAAACTCAATTTGTGAAATGCAGAATAGGGTTTGGGTGGAACCACAGTGTTCTACATTTTCTGCATTTCTGAACGTGAATGAATGTTTACGTATTCAGGCTTAGCATTTGGCATCAATGTACTCTGTAGCTGTCTACCATATCTGTCAACCTACACAGTTTGGTAAAATATTAACAATGGGAAAAAGTTCCTGAACCTTTAGAACCATTCTTCTGTTGTATCCAAAAGCATAAGCAGGAAAAAAATCCTAGCTTTTAGCACCGAAAGATTCAATCAGCTTTGAAGATTCAAATATTAGGATTACATTTGTATTACCTGTCTGTAGGCGTAGGTGGAGAAAATGTGTAGGATATAAAACTGTTGGGGGTGTTTCCAAGTAGATACGCTTCACTGTTGGCATTTAACCAAGTTGATAAATTGTGGTTTTGCTGGTCATGCTGCACATTATAATCTGTCAAATGGTCAACATATTTTTCATGCTGTAAGATAGAATTGAAATTTTTACAGAAGGTAAAAGAATAATTCAATCTACATGTTTAAGAATTCCCACCTGAGGCACTCAGCACCCTTCTCTAAATGACAGAAGTTGTTGTCATTCTGGAATGGGTATGCATTTAGCATGGAACTTCAACACATTAAGAACATGCTTCAGATGTGAGATGAAAGTAAAACAGTTACACCTGGTTCTACAAACCATGGCCATACAGACAAATATGCATCAATATGGAGTGAAGATGACAGTAAAAATAGGCATACCTTTAGCATCTTAAACCTGAGTGGATTTTTGAATTCTTTCAGCAGCATTGGTTCAAGGTTCTCATGTTGGTGGCAAGCTCCAAGGGATACACCCCTCTTTTCAGTATGATGAATGAGATTTTGAACCTCGGGGAGCTGATCTGTCCTAGAGTGAAGAAAACAGTAAGTGCTGTGACACAGCATGCCTTTTCTCTAGCACAATCAACAACGCATTGTAAAACTGTTCTGTACAAAATGGATTTCCCAGTGACCTGATGTTAAAGTACCAATTTTCAGTTTTCGATGGAAAATGTACATTCAACACTGCAAATTCACATTTGTCCTGACTCTGGCCTTTGCCTTTTAGCTTTGGAGAAAAAAAAAAAAAAAAGAAGAAAAAAAAAAGAAAAAAAAAAGTTTTATTCTCATCTCTTCTAAACAAAGTCTTTTGTGCTCTACTTTAAAAAAAATACCATTGAAAAAAGGGGGAAAAGTGACAGCAGCCTTGACTGAATAAAATTTCTGGATCAGGCTACAAAACTTTTCTGGTTAATGTATGCATAGCCAGTGGCAGATCAAGATAAAATGGGAACATCAGGTCCTGTTAGCTCAATCATTCACCTCCCCTGTAAGTAAGACATTCTAATCAGATCTGTCAAGCGGTAAACCCCATCACAACTTAATATGCAATTCTGGGATTATAGTCAAATTATCAGAAAGACCATCAACACCAATTTCCTTTGTGTATAAAGAATAACATTAAGTAATACTATCATTCCGTAGGTCATACAGAGCACCTTTAATGAGCAAATTACAAAACACTTTACAACTGAGAAAAAGCAATGGAGCTCCTTGCCTATGGTTTTCTATGAGAAGAGTGGTAGGGTTGGGAGCTGAAACTGAACTTCTTCAATTTTAGTCTGTGTCTCCATTCACTTAACTAGCTACAATATCAACTCTCCATCTGTTGTATTAAAAGCAATTCTCCAGATTTGGCTTCTGATGGGGAGGTTAATATGCAGGTTACTTCATTGTCTTACGCTATTTTAAAAGAATATATAATCAAAATACACTTTTTTTGTTAAACTCTATACTTGTATAAATATTAATCAAAACGTAGCTAAAACAAAGCCACAGTGGTAGATCACTTGTGACTGAAGGTGTGCTTTTCTTAAAGAACATTTTTACATCACATTTCTCTCCTAAATTTTGCCTGTAAGGTATCTAATACTGAAAAACACCAGTGAAAAAGAGAAACATAAATCAGGCACCTGATTTTTATAGGCATACTCTCATTTGTTTGTGTAACTGTTTTGGTTGAAGCCAGCAAGCTTTGCTCACTTCATTACCAGGCTCCCTGTTTAAGCTATAATGATAAAATCTAGCAGATCTTTTTGGATGCCTTATTGGGACACTTCCAATTCACTATGTTGAGCTTATTCTTTGATTAAAAGACTACTAAATGGGTATGATTCAAACTAAAATCCCATTACATCTGAACAACAGATTTAATTGCAACTTGTTACCATATGTAATCTGTCTGGAAAAAAAAAGAACATTTTGGAGCAGGAAAGTTATGCAGGTTTTATACATGTAGAAAAAGAAGCAATTTAGCCAAAATCGATTTTAATGTGATTAAAGAAGGATAACAGGCTAAAATACATGAAACTAAAATCCTTCTAGGCCAAATACCTTTCTATAAAGATGTTTGAGATGCAGCCTTCAAAATCATCTCCACCAAATATTATAGGCTGCATTGATATCCGTGATCTTGAAGAGTCAACTAATATTGATGCAGGCTTATCATCAACCAGTAGACTTACTCTGAAACAAGGTGAAGAAAAATGAGCATGAAATCTAAAGAAATACATTTATGAATTTGAATGAAATATATTATTAAAAAAGAAACATTTGACAGCAGTGTTTTTTCATTAGCTTGTAATTACACTACAGCTTTGTTAGCTTACTCTTAGCATTTTTTTAGGTATGTGCTTATACTGAATTCATCTTCTGTGAAATTAACTCTGCTTTTTAGTGGTAGGTATTGAGTAAGTGTTGCCTCTAGCTCTTCAGTTCTACAGTGAAATCCCGATCCAATTGAAATTCATGAAAAATATGTTATTGACAGATATGGGACAGGATTGTATCCGTTGTGTCAAATAGTGCACTTAACACATTAGCAACACTTAGTACAGATAAGATTAAAAATTATAATTACCCAAAGTTATAGTCAAACATTCAAAACCTTCCTCTTTAATTAGCATTTATTTCATTTTATGTGTTGCCCAGAAACCAACAGGATTTAGGAGTTTTCTGGTAAATTGTTCTTTCTGATATCTACATAATAGATCACTATTGAAAAAAACAGACACGACATTAGCTTCTTCTCTGAATCCGTAACCACTTATGTTAGATAGATTTATAACTTACAGTGACATACATAAAGGCTATGGCAAGGGGAGGAACTCCATACCTCCAGCTTGACAAATACACTAAACTCACAGTGTGTGTGACATGCATAGTGATGTACAGCTGAAACATTACAGGTACTGACATACATTTCCCTTTGACCAAAAATCTCCTTTTGCTTTATTATTTCACTATCCTCTGCTAGCCCAGGGCATTTTTATCTGTGTACCCAAAGAACAAGTCACACAAATTTTTAATCTTTTGCCAAGCGCAACATAAAAGAATTGGATGAAAGACTGAACTCACCTGTTGGCTCTTCTCATTACTGTCACATAATGCATTAACCCATCTTCATATGTCTTGTTTAGAGAGAGTTCCTTCTCTCCCATCTTTGCAAATACAAAGCCAGGACTCAGAAAGATTGTAAGAGTA
This sequence comes from Oxyura jamaicensis, assembly GCF_011077185.1. Classification (NCBI taxonomy): domain Eukaryota; kingdom Metazoa; phylum Chordata; class Aves; order Anseriformes; family Anatidae; genus Oxyura; species Oxyura jamaicensis. The sequence goes on from NC_048894.1 coordinate 103,903,303, forward strand.
TCAGGCTAAAAAAGAATTGCACAATATGAACCTTAATGCAGGTGCCTTTAGTTTTTCCTGTGTTATTGCCATTAATACAGTTCCCTGTGGTCTCTTGTGGAAGAGAAATTTTCTGAGACTAAAACTGCATTTATCTGTCATCTAGAGGGCCTGTTTTTCCTCAGAATTTGTCCCCAGACAACTGTATTAGGCAACAGTTATCTTACCGGGATGGTGGTGGTGTGGTGCATAAGCTACTCTGCAGAATGCTCAAGGTTAAAGATCAGTTTCTCATGAAACTAATTGTTGGTTGAGTGAAGAAATGCAAGGATGAGTTTCTCTGGCCTATGACATGCAAGATGGCATGCTCTGAAGATTATTATAGTAGCTATTTCTTGCCTTAAAATACAGGCATCTGTGTGAGACTTGCTTGTGATGCCAAACTGACAAAGTCACAGACAAACATTCTAATCAAGAAATAAGAACAATTACACATTGTAAGCTGAACATGTTTCATACCCTTAGATTGTAATTTAAGAGTGTTCCAGTCGATGCCATCGTGCGAAAACCAAAGCCAACTTGGAAATCTTGGGGAAATGGGAAACCCTCCGCGCTCAGGCTCAGTGTGCCCTTCTTGGAGAAAGATGCAGATCTGATGAGCTGAAAGAGATAATACTTTCAGTGATTTTCCTTCTAATTTGAAGAAATGACTGTATGGGCCAATAACTGCCCTACTCAACATAATTGTGACCAACTCCAGTCCACACTAAACATAGGGAAAACTGCACGTACAAAATTTCAGTACAGAACAGACTGACTGAATTGGTTTCACCAGCATTAACTAACTGATGTGAGAAGCTCTACAGGGAGATGAGGGGTGAAGTCTCCTTTCTTTCATCTTCATACTAAATTCAGCTTCTTTCATTACCATCACATGTAACGAAACCTAATTTTTGACCTAAGAAAAATGTAACACCCAGGCTTCAGAGACAAAACAGAATCTATGAACTCTAGCAAACATTTTAAAATACCACTCTTAGTTACCTTCCAGTCATCTGAACATTTCTTGCTGACCCCAACAGTCTCATCAAAAACAACAGATGCAGTCTTAGGGTTTTTCACATTCTTCATGCAGCCCCGGAATGGAGGTGTGGTTATATTAAATCTGGTTTCAGGGAATGGAAGGAAAAAGAGTTTGGTAGCCTTGGTAGTCTGATATTTCAAAGCACACACCAGTATAATACCCTGTAAATGTTTACAATATAACAAATAGAAAAAAAAAAAAAAAGCAACCTCTATTGCACAAACATACTTCATGCTGATCAAACCTGTTCTTAAGGGCACACTCAAATGAAGAACCCATCATTAGCCATAAAAATCACAGATTACAATCATAGCTTATACACTGTCTATTTGCATATCGCATAAGATACACAATACAGAGTGTGAAAGAAATTGCCTAAGGAAAGAATTTAGATGGAGTTACCATACAAAGCCTATTATATTACAGTCTTTTTATAGCTACTCACTGTTTCCGCAGAGAAGATGGAATTCCGCCTAGATAGTACTTAGTGAAACTGAAGACTTTTATGTTGGCTGTAATATCATAGCTGACATAAACAATATTCTTGCCTCGGGCAAGCAACATGCTAATCTGAAATATGTGAAAAATTGGGAATTACTTTGCTTAATAGAAACAGAAATTATTAAGCACATTACACTCAGAGCAAGATTTCGCAGATTACACTGAGAGAGCAGGACACAGAATTGTTTTTCCTCCTTCTGTATACTAGTGCTTTAAATTCATAGTAAGAGTGGTAGTTCAAAGGTATTTGAAAAATTTAGGCACTTAGCCAAAGCCAATGCCTAAGCAAAATGTTTTTCTATTCAAATACAAGGTGAGATTTCATTTTTCTTAGAAATATTGTCCTAAAAATACACTTCACCTAACGTTCAAACATTGCCTTCTGTTTGCAGTTGAAGATTGAGGAGCTGTTGCCTCCTACAAGCCTGGGTCAGTCAGCTGACTGGAGGTAACTTGACCTAGTACAGCATAAGGACTTTTTCCAGCAGTCACTGCTACCTACACTATTTAAACGGAAATGCAGGGAGGGGAAAAGGGAGAATGAATCAAAATCAAAGGTTTTAATGACATCTGGATGACTGCTAAGTAGATGTTTAGTAAGAAGCTAGCAGGACGGTCAGTTTCAGCTAATGTGTATCTCTACAAATAATGATCACTTAGTTGTTTAAAATTACTTACTTGTTTATATGTTCCATCGTTTAAAGTTGCATTGCGTTCTATTTGTTTTGGAGGCTCAGAGTCAATTTTGTATCTAAAAACTGGGTGGCCATCTTTAATGAGCACACTGATGAACTGATCCTGTGGTAAGAATAAAAACATACAAATTCCCCAACATTTTGTATATATTTCAGTGTCACGTGAATTATTTTAATGAACCTACCTAGTTGTTCCAGTTGTTCCATTATGCCAAGAATATGATAAAACGAAGCAGACTAAAACTTATAAGAATAACTGTAATTAAAAGCTCTTATAAACAGATCTATTATCAGCTCAAGATATATTCCTCAAATCTCTCAAGGACTTTTTCTCATTTCAAGATGTTTACTGATTTTTTAAAGCACTGAGAAATTACAAGACAATGTCACAGTGATTGCAAATATTCTTATAATATTAATAGATAAGCAGTATCACTGCTGTTTTGAGCAGCTTTTACAGGTTTAAGTCACCATGGTGTAAGTCTCCATGTCACTTTCTAAATTCTGCCTTACTCTAGATTTGAGAAAAATGCACTTCCACTTTTGGAGGATTTCAGTACTTCAAAACTGGTTTGATTCAAATTATGCTCTCCCTGCACCCCGCAACCCCAGATCCTCTGCATTGACTAATGGAGGAACTACTTAGAATAAATTTCAGTCAGCCTTGACAGAGTGAGTATTCAGCAGCCATTAAACACACAGGTGAATCTACTCATCTGCCATATGGACAAAAACAACAGTATTAAGAAATTTCACTGCAGTTATTACTAAATCTAATATGTTTCCGTGTGACTACAGTTCTTAAAAATTTTCTGGGACCCTTAAACAGGCAGAAACATTCCAAGAATTACCTCATTTGCTGCAAAAAATATTATGCCTTCATCTGAAGTAGTCTGAATCGTCTGCTCATAACGTATTGGCACATTTGCATTTGTTTCTTTAGAGGTGACACTGGCATAACCAGTGCCTTCAAAGTAGTTTTGGTCAGACTCTTCTTTGTATCTGTAATAATTCAATGTCACAGGTGTGAATATATGAGAATAAAAGCTACTACCACATGGACTTACTATCATTCACATTTTAAGAAAGCTTAAGTTACGGTGTTTAGTACAGAGCAACTGACAGTGTCAAATTCTGATCTAACCCAAGTCAAAAATAAACCTTTCACTGGCTTCTATTGGTTTTGTATATGGTCTCCAGAGAGGAAAAGTCTGATTTTAAATAGTTAGTGGTTGATTTTCTGCACTTAATGTAATATTTCTCCTATAGAGGAGCTATATTCATTAGCCCAATAATTGTGTCTGGGTATTAATCAGAGAATGATTTGGATAGGAAAGCACCTTAAAGGTCATCTAATTCCACCCCCCCTGCCATGGGCAGGGACGCCTCCCACCAGACCAGGTTGCCCAAAGCCCCATCCAGCCCGGCCTTGAACACCTCCAGGGATGGGGTATTCACAGCTTCTCTGGCAACCTGTGCCAGTGCCTCACCACCCTCAGAGTAAAGGTACTTCCTAATGCCTAATCTAAATCTACCCTCCTTTAATTTAAAGCCATTCCTCCTTGTCTATCACTCCCCTCCCTGACAAAGAGTCCCTCCCCAGCTTTCCTGTAGGCTCTCTTTGAGTACTGGAAGACCACTCTCAGGTCTACCTTGGGCTTTCTCTTCTCTGGACTGAACCACTCCAAGTCCCTCAGCCTGTCTTCATAGGAGAGGTGCTCCAGCCCTTTGATCTTCCTCGTGGCCCTTCTCTGGACTTGTTCTAATTGGTTTATGTCTTTCTTGGACTGGGCGCCCCACAGCTGAATGCAGCACTCCAGGGGGGGGTCTCGCAAGAGCAGAGTAGAGGGGGAGAACCACCTTCTTCTACCTGCTGGCCACGTTGCTTTTGATACAGCCCAGGATACGGTTGGCTTTCTGGGCTAAAGCACACACTGCTGGCTCATGGTGAGCTTCATGTCAACCAACACCCCCAAGTCCTTCTCCCTAGAGCTGCTCTCAATCCATTCTCCACCCAGCCTGTATTTGTGCTTGGAATTGCCCCAACCCAGGTGCAAGACCCTGCAAGACCTTGTAACATTTAAATTGTTGGCCAGTGAACTGAGATTGCTACAGATGTCAATTATGCCAACACTGACAATTTTCTCTAGAATGTGTATTAATGACCAAGATTTAGAAAAAAAAATAAATCACTGGTTTAGCTACAGTGCTTATTCTTCTTGTTGTGAAGAGACAAAAAAATATAATGATAAAAATCACAGAACCGTGAATCACTCTGAGTCTATATCATACCTTCTGCAGGGTTGCACTTCAGTGGTATTGAGATTAAACGTCCTCTTGAAATTGTAAAGGCTGATAATATTTTCATTTAGGTTGTCTAATTCAATGCAGCCTTCATAATGAGGATAGTCCAGACTACGTGGAGGCTGCAAAATAGTGTCATTAAAAAACATCCTGTCAACACCAGCTGACAAATTTTTACATTGACGTGTAACGGCTAGGTTCTATTCCAAATATTACTAAAACACAGAATATGATATTCTAATACCAAAGAATTGTTACATCTTTGGATATAATATCTAAGCCACCTAATAACACCCCAGGAGTAATGCACAATTTAAAGCAGAATCATATAGGTGGCTTGGGAATAGTACTTAGCAGGGCTGGACAGATCTCATGGCATCCTTGGCAGATGAAAAAAAACCATAATATTCTCTGCTTTGAGTTCTAGCATACTGCAAGCCAGGCAGCTTCTGTGGGAAGAAGCATTTCCTTGCATTCAGTTTATTCCTGCTGGCATGGATAAACTTTTATACAGCCTTTGAAAGACTACTACTTCCAACTTTTATTTGTAAGGACAACAGAATGATTAATATGGAAATCTCTTTAAAAGAATGAGTGACTCTTTGTACCCTAAAATCTGGTGGGTATCCTCCAACGTAAAAGACGACACTGCTGGGATCAAGATCTAGGAGAGTGTCTATGCCTTCACTGCTCATAGTCAAAGGACTTTCAAACTCCGGAGAAGTTGATGTTGCTGCTTTGATGTAATTCAGCTTTACGTACTGGTAGATCCTAAAACCAAAACAGACAGACAAAATATCATATCACACTAATAAAAGATAATCTTAGCAGATCTGGGAAAAGATTGTTGTGTGCTGTGGGTCTTATACCTTTCAAGCTTCACTTGATCCATGATGGCTTCCTCAGTGTTGCTTTCAATCACCAATGGCTGCACAGCTATTTCGGCTTCATAGTCTCCCAGGTTATAGACACAAGTAAGGTGACCATTTTTTACAGCCATACCAATATAGTCCTTGGAAGCCTAAGAACAACAAAGCATAAATAAATGATTAATGTTAATGAAGGTACAATACAGCAGCACTTCCTCAGGGACATCATAATACCATAAATGAGTCAAAAGCCATTCACCTACCTAGTGATGAGAATTGTTATTAAGTTTATCGGTTCTGTTTCTGGGAATAATAAATAGTTTGGAGAAAAAGAGACTAGCAGGTGACCTCATTGCTCTCTACAACTTCCCAAGGAGGGGAAATGGACAAAGACATGCTTATCTCTTCTTACGGGTAACCAATGATAGTACATGTGGGAGTCCACAAAGCTGTGCTAGGGAAGGTTCACACCAGACTTCAGGAAAAATTTCTTTACTGTGAGGATGCTCAAACACTGGAACTGGCTTCCTAGAAAGGTGATTGATGCTCTGTGCCTGTCGGTGTTCAAGAGGCATTTGGATAATGCCCTTAATAATATGCTTTGACTTTTGTTTAGCCCTCAAGTGGTCAGGCAGTTAGACTTGGTGACCTTTGTAGGTCTATTCTATTCTATTCTATTCTATTCTATTCTATTCTATTCTATTCTATTCTATTCTATTCTATTCTACATTGTAGTCATATATGTTGCACTGATTTGGTGACTATAGTTATAAATTAACTGAAGAGTCACACATGACTTTTTATGTTTATAACATTAATATTTAAAATAGTTTCCAGCGTTGTAACATCTTCCAGCTAAAGCCATGAAATCATGACACATCTACCAAAAATTTCAACACAACATTTGAGAAGTAGAAAAAATGTTAGGAACAACACTCGGTCAATACTCAGTTTGTACTGAGGTGACTGGAAACTGTCAACAGGAATCCTGACCGGGGGTAAAAGGATGAAAGCCAGTTTAGTGTAACTACTTTTAAACAGCTTTCTATGTACGCAGGGAACCTGCTACAGATACAGCTGCTGTCAGATAACAGGACTCAAAAATAGGTAGTTAGGAATCTCATGCAGGAAATTTTTTAAATTATGGTGCTTGAGCAAGCATGAACGCACAAGCAGCTCTGTATTACACTGCATATTCAGAAAAGAAAGAAAATGGCAAAGAGGCTGAATCAATCACTTTTTAAACTAATAGAGAAATTCACAGTTACTAATGTTATGATACAAGTCAAAAATCTGAAGCAGGAGTATGGCTGAGTTTGTGCTGTCTGCTGCAGAAATTGACAGTTCTGACAGGACTGTGTGATGATATCCATGACTCAGAAATAAATTCTAAAGGAGCAAAACAGCAAAATATCAAAGGGCAAAGCAGTCAGTCTATACTTCACAAAACACTTATTCCATCACATAATGGCAATTAAAAAAAAGAAGGGGGCTATCAGTAGCTATAAACTTCAGTCAAAATGAATCCTCTCCCATCTGTTTCTCAAAGCATGTCACCAGTTCTAAAAATCAGATTAAATCTCAAAATATACCTACATCTTTATTACCCAGATACAGGACAAACTTATTTGATGCCCTCTGAGGGATGTCTGATCTTTTCTGAGGTCTTTGGAGGAAGAAAGAAAGTGAAGTATAGGCTTTCAAATCTTCAAGGTTGCTTGGAGGTCGAACCTCTACACCGGAGCTGCCATTGAACCTCATAGGAATAGCAACCTGTTAAGAAAAACAAAATTCACCACTTAAAAAGTGTCTGTTGCTACGACTTGTTTCATTGTGTAGTAGATTTCTTAGAAATTAAACACACAACCTGGTCATGTTGCAGCCATCAGTTACTACAGATGTGGACTCTGATCCTACCAAACAATATAACTAGGAAACAGAATGCACAATACTGTGTTCTGTATTGTCAACGCTTATGACTTAACACAGCACTTTTTTATTCCAGACATTAATTAATCAACCTTTACTTCGCCTCCTTCAAGCAATTGTTACCTTCACTACATGTAATGGGAAGGATGTGCTCTGCAGCTGTAAAGAGCAGGCCTATGAATTATTCAGATGTCTACATATATACCTGAATGCTTCAGTTAGCTGGACTTGATGGCTGGAAATTACAATGCACCTCTAATAATAATAAAGGCATATGCTATTCCTGCTATTTACACCGTGGTCACAAATTCTTCTTATTCATTGTAAGGACTGTATGCTAGTTGGGATTACCTCAGGGATGCACCTACTGCCACCTGAGACCATATTATCCCCTTGATACTACTGTTACAACTACAGCAGTTGCTTAAATGGAGAAAGAACATTGTAGTAAGATGTTAGTAGCTGATGGAGACACAAAAGCACAGGGCTGCACAACTTGTTTTTTCTTTTTTTGGAAGTGCCAGTGTTCCACCGAGTGGAGATCCCCACCTCTAAGCTGCAGAACTGACTCTGCCTCTGCCGCCAAAGTCACCGCAATGTTACTTGGAAGTATAAAAGCTATTGAACAAATAAGATTTGAAAGGTGACCTGGAAAAAAGCACTATGGGAGAAGGATGGAGCTGGATGCTACTGTATCCACCCATTCTTATGTATGAATTATGCTTCCCATAATCACAGTTACATTAAGTGCTGGGTGGTGCTGTTGAATTAAATTTATATCTGGTCTTTCATATTTTAACACAATTATTTATAAAGAGAAAGAGGAACAGAAACACTGCTGTGTGTCCAAGTCACTATGGTCAAGTATGATTGTTCAGGACAGACCTTATTTGCAGCATCTCTTGCCTGCTGAATCAGTTCTCTTATGCGGTTGACATTCTCAGAGATGTTGCTTATTGGCATTAGCTGTTGATTGATACTCTCAATCTTGCTGAACAGATCGGGAAGCTGGTTTGTCAATTTTTTAACTGTAATGAAAAAAAAACAAACACACATTATAGAGGGTAGAATGGAGGATAAAAACATGCAGAAATATGGGATATGACTACACCATTATCGAAAAAGCAGTAGGGTGATACGAGCAGTGACTTGGCAGGTATCGAAGAGCAAGCACCTGCAATAGAAAACAGAACAGTTACCTGAATTGTTTGCCTCTGTCAGTGCTTTACTGAAGCCAGCACTCTGTGTGCTTCCGTAGGTAGTTTTGATTTTTTCCACATCTGTTTTAATTGGGAGCAGTTCACTCAATACATTAGTTGTGACATCCTTGGCACTTTTTACCATGTCCTTTGCACTAGTGATGATGTTGCCGATGTCATCTGAAACACACACAAACACATGTGCACGTTCTTATAGTAACAGGTGAAAGAAGCAAAACAGAAGTGATGAGCAAGTAACTGACCTCTGTTTACCCCATTGAGATCATTCTGAAGAGCAATGAGATCAATTTGTAGCTTATTCTTCTTTCCATCAGCAACACCAAGTCTTTGTGTCATGTCTTCAAGGGTTGGACCAATAGCTGCAAAACAGTGAATATCCTCTATGAATTTTATACAGAAATACCACCGATCTGTTGGATGGGTGAGGTGGCAGCACTGTTACACAGCTCATGTTACCAATGAGGTTTGAATGCACTGTAAAACAAGTGCAAGGATAAAGATTTGTTGGACAGGCGTGCTGCAAAGGTGTATTACACACCAGAGGCAAGAAATCCACTCTCTCACCTTTTTCCTATTGAAAATAACCATCACAAGATGTCCCATGGTAATGGAACTAACCTCTCCTTACTAAATACGGGCTAAAAAGCTTTGCTGAGCTGTGAAGATTTGTGGTTCAATGAAAGCTTCGACAATCGCTTTCTTTTTTGGTACCTTTTAATTTCCCTTCAGTCTCCTGTGCTTGATTCAACAGTGAACTGCTCTCAGCTTTTAACTTTGCAGCTTTTCCTGATAGGTCTTCTCTCTTCACAGTCTGGTAATAGAAGCATGGCATTGTAAGATTCCTTTAGTATTATTTTAAGATTGTTTTAATACTAACATTTAAAGAGTAAAAGGGATAGCACAATCCAGTTTAAAAAGCAGCTAGGGCAAGGTTTCATGCAAAGAGCAACACTTAAACACAATTATTAAAATTGGAGTATAATGCAGTCTTGGCCTTTAGCAAACCTTTGATACATTTTGGGACATTAGGCAGAAATTACTAGCACATAGCTGCTAGATGCAACTCCTCTGCTGAAGAGCTCATGGGCATTACTAGTGGACAGTAAAAGAGAATAGCTGAAATCACCCCCGGTGATTACTGGGTCTGCCTCATGCAAATGCACTTTATTTTGCACTGAAATGAACAAGAAGTATTCAGACGGACAGCCTCATCAGACAGGCAGTAACCAGCCTGTTGAGTGCTGAAGGAAGACTAACACATGTACAAGCAGAATAGCAGCTTCCTCATACAAAGGCCACAGACAAATACCGCATGCCAAGACACAGAGCTCTTTGATTTTGGTGCCTCTCTGATAGTAAAAATGTATGTACCCAGCTGTACCGTTATTTGGCTGCTTACGGGTACTTACTGATAAAGCTGAGTCAGCTGCAGTCCCGGCTTTATTGGCTGCTTCTTCTGCTGCTTTGATGGCATTAATAATATTGTCATAGGCAGTAGAAGCTTCCACAGCACAGCCTACCAACTCATCCTTCCTGGCATTGTTCTTAATTCTGTAGGAAACAGGGTGAAAAATGCAGAATTCTGCAAAGACTGTGGACAGTTAGAAGCATTCTGAATAGACCTGAACTTGGTATTTTCTAATTAATGCCTATAGAGATTTTTTTTTTTTACTTTGATTTCAAAACAGAGGATGATCAATACAAAATATTCTCCAGCAGTAGGGATGAGTTCAGGTACCAAGAAAAATACAGCTGTGGACCTCCAAGCAGTCTTTAACTGATTCAGATAGCAAGAATTTCCCAAGGCACAAGGCCAGTCATCCACCTCCATCACAGCCCCTCAAAGATAGTTCAGTTCAGAGAAACTCTGAGAACTGCAGCTTCCAGATAACCTCTGCCTGCTCCAGTGTTCTGCAGAAGTGGTAGATGGCATACATGATGGAGCAAATACAAGACCACTTCTGCTTTTGCCCAAGAACTGGTGCAGTAGCTCTGGAATCAGAAATAGACAAAATCTCTTATACCCATTCCCTGTGAGCTATGCAACTGCCCAATATGAGCTGCCTTCTATTTGTGACAACACTGTCTTCTAAACTGAAAACAACATACTGGAAATTAATAGAAAATTAATGAAAATGTTTTTTACCAAGAAATTTCCAGCTGCATTAAGTTTTTTGGAATTTAACTTTGACATCAAAAGGTATCACTGAGTATGAATACTGGAAACAACACTACAAAAATACATTCTGAACATCTACCTGCTCTCTACATGAGGACTCTCTCTCTTGATAATAAAAAGTTAACAAAATGTTAGTACAGTAACACAGAGTTGTATTATGGGTGATCACAGTGCTGGAGGAAAAAACAACAAACAAACAAACAAAAGAAACAAAAAAAAAAAACACAGGAAAAATACAGGAAGACCTGGTTTGGAGGAAGAAAAAGAGAAGACAACATCTGTACATCATGAAGAAGCAGAAAAAGACTAAGTGATTTTTTTTCTAACTTTGCAAATGGTCATAGAAGTGAGAGGACAGGCAGATCTTTGCACCTGTGGACATTATGTACAATAAGTGCTCATTTACAGAAACAGTAACGTACTCTTCCAGTTGTTTTGCCAAGTTTTGCAAGGATTTGGCATGTTCCTCAGCTCTCACCACCAAAGGTTCTTTGCTTGCTGATAAGGAGTGATTTGTCAGCTTTTCATTCATATCCTTCCTTGCTCCATCAAGCTGAGCAGCCAGGGTTTCATATTCCTATGGGTTCATAAAGAAAAATTTTATCTGTATTCATACACGTTTGATTTTGTCCTTGTAATCATCGGTGCTACATATACCTCACACCTGAGGAAACCAAGGGGAAAAATAACCCTTTCCAACTCTGGAGTTTGTTGGAAACAATTGCTAGCCATTACACTCCGTTTTTACATAATGGATACAGAAGCACAAAAACTGCCATCCTAAGTCTGAACAAAGGTGTCTCTAGCCAACTATTCTTTCTGACAGTGGCAAAAGGCAATTGCCTAGAAAGAAATACAAGAGTAGCACAGTCACTTACAGTATTTCTCACAAATACTGTCCCACGCTTCAGATACCTGCAGCTGAGAGTTCCTCAGATATATAGCAACCCTCAACAAGGTGCTCTTCCAGAAACTTGTCCAGGCAGGCTCCTCTTGGACCCACGATGGGCTGAGATCCTTCCTTTTTTGTGAAGCTCAACTAAGCCTCACATCCTAGCCAGTGAGCTATGCTACCACTACAGTGACAGCAAAGTATTTTTTTAAATCGTAACCTAAACAGGTTAACTATACCTCTTTGCTTTTCTGCAATAATACCAGCATACTGTTAGCTTGAGTCAAGGAAGATCGGGCAGAGCTCAAAATATCCAAGACGCTGTTCTGTTGTTCATTTGTCTCCTCGATCCGTTTCTATGGAAAAATAAAAGATGAGTAACGTGTGATTGGGTTAAAAATAAGAAGCAGGAAGAATCATATTTATCTAATCTAAAGTGCAGTAGGAATTACCAAAGGTACCATTGCTGTGTTAATCAGGTGCCTGTAGAGTTTAGGATCTAAATGCTATCCTACTGATTAGAACAGTAAGAAAACTCAGCAGTTTGCAGTAGTATAGCGTAGCTCATCAAGACAGCTGCGTAGGAGGCTACAGTAGTTCAGTTCTTAGTGCTCAGACAAAATGAAAGTAGTACGGGTCAATTAGATGACCTGTCAGGACAGACCATCTAAGGGTTTCTTCTCACAAACTTGGAAACTTTAAAAACAGCTCCCAGATGACTACTCTGATCTTTTCTGTTCTCTCAAAGTCAGAAATAAAATCTTTACAACGTCTCTTCCTCTGTAGATCTCACTAGAAAGGAGGCTTGAAAAATAAAGCAGAGTTCAGGGACAACAACTGTTTCTTGTCACCTTTTTCATTAGACCTCAAAAGCAGTTCTGTAGACATAATCCCAAACAATTTAACAGTATTGCACATGTTATTTCTCAGATCTTACATGGTTGTTAGAGCAAATTACTTTAAGGAAGTTACTATGGAAAGTATCAGAATCAGGAATTTGATCTAGAATAGGTAAAAAAAAGACTAGGGGTAGCTAAAGAAAACAGCCACGTGGAGATTCTTCCTGCCTTCTCATCAGTGATATGTCCTTTTCACTCTGTTCTTGTCACATAAAAAGGTCACAAGTGGGAGTAGACTACATTTATACTTGACCCTACACACATACTTCAAAAGATGGAAAGAGAACTTGGAGAAAAGTCTAAGAAAGACTAAGTTATCGGTGCTACTTGGCTTTGCAAGGTCAAAAGCAGCAAGCAAAAGCACTTCTTATCCCCTGAGATTTAACTTTGTTCTCCCAAACCCCAACATTACCTTAATATCTTCCAATAGAACTCCATTTTCACTGTTTAAGTTTTCAGCTTGTTTGGTTTGTGCTGTCGCCTCATTCAGAGCTTCACGAAGGTCAGTGAGTTTGGATTCAAATTCATTCAATGAATCCCTCACAATTTTAATAAGCCCGTGATTTTCTTGGTGGTACTTTTGTAGTTCATTCTTGATACGCTCCAGTACTGCATTATCAGGACAAGAAAGAAAAGTTTTGTTCAAAGAAGGCAGCAACAGGAACAAACCTCCTTCAAAAGGTCCTGACATTTAGGATTAGAAATCTGTGGTTGTATGAATTACTGACCATCCTTTGCAGCACTGGATCCATTTTTACTATAGCAAAGATGCTATTTAGCATCTCACTGGATCAAATCTGCTCACAGATTTATTGCAGCAGACACAGAGCACAGATAAAGATCTACTTGACTATTTCTAAATTAAATAAGGATGAAGATGATCTTCTGCAAATACTGAATTGTTTTATTTTTCAATGTGAAACTAACATGATTTCATCACCAATTTCATCTACAGTGCAGACATCTACCTCTGAGCTAGTCATCAAATCTTCCTCTGTAATCAGCAGAGAGATACAAGCACATTTCATCTCACAGGAGGTAGTAACATAAAAAAGGTGAAATGTATCACATTTTTACGAATGTCCAGTTCACTGCCTACATGATAGGATACTGCAGAGTTACTGAAAAGGAGGTATCAAAGTCCAAAGTTAGGGGAAATTAGTATCATTCATATGGTCTTTCACACTTCTCAACTATACTCCTTGTTAAGGAGTTAAACTTGTGACCTTGCTATCCTTGCGGTCATTAATATAAGGTTTATGAATGTGTCAGCCAAACACAAAGAAAACATAAAATGAAGTGCAACTAGTACATAAAAGAACAGAAAGCAGAAAACTAGTACCATTCTCATATGGTCTGACACCTTGTGCTACTCCAACAGATTCTTAAAATCTGTTATTAAATTATGAATGTAATTTCTCTAAAATAGCTGCACATATTGTAGCCTATTTATTATAATGAATAGAAGGGCTAAGTATGCAGCATGATTGACTACATCTTTATTTCACTGAGATTCACCTGGCTATTAAAGACAGCTTTGCCCCAGCTCAACTGAATTTCTTTGTAACAAAGTAAAAACACCTTTAAATCCCCTCCAGAACTGCCACTTTGATTTTGACTAACAGTTGCTACAAATCCCAGTGATACACTGCAAAATCCTACTCTTCATCCCAAACAATCAATAATGCTACAGATTTAAGACCAATCTTTCTAGAAACTAAGGAGCTGAGAGAACAAGCTCTTACGCAGCTGAGCTTCCTTTCTCTCCTTCACTGCATCTGCTTGCAGTTGGCTAAAGTTGCGCTTTCGCATCTCTGTCATCATTTGTTGAGCTTCAGCCAGTTCTTTGGCAGCATCACCCAAGGGCAAATTGTTACCTTCTGCATTTGTACCAGCTATTTGTTCCAAAAGCACTGAAAAAAAAAAAAAAAAAAAAAAAGGAATCGTCAAATTCAAACAGAGGATGCACTTAAATGTATGCAGAAGATTCAAATGACAAGTCTAGTCTCTTTTCTGAAAAAGCATGCCTATTCCTAAATTCTTTAATGAAGTAGATCCATTTAGCACTGATTTTATTAAGCTAAAAGATATCCCATGTCACATGCCCAAAGTTAGCAGGATGACATCACGAAAGAAATTTGTCCCAAATGACCAAACTCACAACAATTAGTTTAAGCTTCTAATTTAAAAATCCCTATGATAGCAACTGAGTTTGAAGTCAGGCTGAAGTCAAAATAGTTAATTAAGTGCTATAAATTTCCCTCTGGTAAAGCTTTTTCTGTACCTATTCACTTTAAAGACAAGGTACGCTCCTAAGTTAGCATTATGTATGAGATTCCTAATAGGAAGAATTAATTCCATAGTTATGTCTTAACTTCTGATTTTATGAAGCTGCTTTCTAAAAAAAAAATAAAAATCTCTCATGCTTAATTAAGAATATTGCAAATAAACTGAACAGATTTATAAAACAAAACGTATTATGGAGCTAGAAACTATTTTTACCTTGTATATTATTGACAACTATTTGTATTCTTGAAACCAAATCCTTTCCCTTCTGATGAGTTTGGCCAAAATTATTAAAGAGCATCTCAGCTGCTTTATAGTTCACTTCAGCCTAGCAAGGGAAAAAAGTAATTAGATTAAAAATACCTAGATACAGCAAACAAATAATATTTAGTCAAGAGATGTGTACTTTTAAATTCATTTGATAAGTCACCTTTTCCTGGAGAGCACTGATGTCGTGATTTAGCTTACTGATTTCTTTCTCCAATTCATCTGCCTTTGAACCCTGATTACGGACGACAGAACGGTAATTGTTCAATAAGACCTGAAAAAAAAGCAAACAAAAAAATATATCCAATAAATCACCCAGACACAGGAGATAATGCGTAAAGATTCAATGTGCCAGATCTTGGCGAAGGTAAATAAAGGCAGCATTACTGACATAAAGGCTGGCCAATTGCTGCCCAAAAGCTGGGCTTTTGTTTCTGTAGGCACAGCAATTGCTATTCCAACTGAAGAAAATTCCTTTAGAATAATTTTGGTACTGTTAATTTGAAATTTTTAACCTCAAAGATGAGCTTTTCATCGTGAGCAAGCCTCAGGGAAAAAAAAAAAAAAAAAAAAAAAAGGAACAGACAAAAAACAGAGATACTGATTGTCTTTCAGAGCACTACATGGAACCAATAACTTTCTTCCAAAAGGTGCTGTGGATTCAGTATTTCAGTGCTGTCAGGATTCAGTATTTGAAATTAAAAGTTCATGCATGTTTCCTTGCAAGCTGATAAAAAGATTGCATAAATTCCTCTTATCTGCTTAATCTGAGATCAACTTTTCTGTTTACTTTACAGTACCTTTAAGTCTTTGATGCGTATTTCCAACCGTCTCATTTGCTCCAATGTGTTGGTATCTGCACGGACATTTTGCAGCTGAGACTTAATCAGCTGAAGTTCGTCACCTATTGTGCTCAAATCCTTCAGCAATGTAATTACACAGCTATCACAAGCTAAAAGGAGAATGAGCAAAGGGAAACAATACATATTATTGATATTAGTGAAGAGAACATTTCACTGAGCATATTAATAAATGAGATGCAATGGAAACTTTGATCCTTGTCACCTGGTGCTTCCATAAAGAACAAAGACAACAACAAAACCCACAGTATTAAAAAAGTGACCAAACCCAGAAAGGAGGAGAATGCTCCATCTGCATCTGGCTAGTTGCCCTCCTACCATTTTTGCCAAGTGTTTGTTTGATTCTTTTCTTTTAAGAGATTCATTACGGGACACCACTATTTCTTTTTAAACTCTGTCACTCTTAAATGAGCTACTTGCATGTAGCCAAAGCCTGCAGGCAGCAATCTAAGTTTAGTTCTGTTTTGTTACTGTATTCAGTTTATGTGGCAAGGGCTTGGTAGCAGACTAGGGCTGCAGGGGCAGCCTCTGTGAGCAGAGCTCAGCAGCTGCCCCATGTCAGATCAGAGCCAGCTCCAAAAGGGACCTGCTGCTGGCCAGAGCCGAGCCAGTGAGAGATGCTGGTTGGGCCTCTGGGATTTAAAAAAGGATAAAAAAAAACTGCTGTGCAATAGCAGCTGGGAGAGAGGAATGAGAACCAGCCCTGCAGACCCCAAGGTCAATGCAGGAGGTGCTCCAGGGCCCAGAGCACAAGTTCCCCTGCAGCCTGTGGAGAGGCCCGTGGTGGAGCAGGCTGTCCCCCTGCAGCCCAGGGGTCCCACATGGAGCAGATCTCCACGCTGCAGCCCGTGGAGGAGCCCCCGGTGGAGCAGGTGGATGTGGCCTGGAGGAGGCTGCGGCCCATGGAGAGCCCCCGCAGGAGCAGGCCCTGGGCCAGAGCTGCAGCCCATGGAGAGGAGCCCACGCAGGAGCAGTTCAGGAAGGATGGCATCCCATGGGAGGGACCCCCACACTGGAGCAGGGGTAGAGTGATTGGAGCGGTGGAGATGAAGCTTTAGGGACTGACCGCAGATCCCTTTCCCTGTTCCCCTGCGCCTCTTGCAGGGAGGTGGTAAAAGAGGATGGATGGGGATGGGGGGGGAAGGTGTTTTTAGTTTGCTTTTAGTTTCTCAGTGTTCTAGTCTGCTAGTTGTAAGCAATAAGTTACATTAATCTCCCTATGCTGAGTCTGTTTTGCCCATGACGCTAATTGTTGAGTGATCTCCCTGTTCTTATCTCAACCCTTGAGACGTTTCCATTGTATTTCACCCCCTTTTCCTTTGGGGAGGGAGAGTGAGAGAGCGACTGTGGTGGAGTTCAGCTGCCCAACAGGGTAAAAACATCACAGTTACTTACAGTCACAATCTTCATTGGGATCCACATCTTTTGGTTCATTGTTAAAACATTCTGAAATCAGAAGACAATCATCAGTAACCAAAGATTTCTTATGGAAATACTACTACTGCCTTTTTACCTTCACTGTTCTTGGCTGGCAGCCATTAAAACACGGTGCAGTCCTTTCATAAAACCATGTCCACTGTGAATAATCTAGAATATCTGGGAGGCTTGAGTGTGCTAAAAAAAAAAACTAGCTCTCACCTATACCTTGATGAGATGAACACTTTTTTCATCCCTCAAAAGAAATTGACTGTAACCCCAAATATATGCTACTTGTGTAGCAGCAGGAGGCTCTCATACGTCAAAGTGTGATGAGTGTATTCCTAGAATTTGCCTAGAATAACAACACTGTGACTGGAGCCAAGACTATGTTGCCTTCTAGTTAAACCATTTTACCCAGGACATAGGTTTAAAACACCTATCTGCTTTAGCATCCACATTCAAACCACAGATTCTAATTCACACAAGGATGTCTTCCCACTAGGTACTGAGAGACATTTATGACCTCCTGTTACCCCTGTTCCAGCTTGTTTGATTAAGGGATTAATCAGGCTTTAGAGAAACCCTTATTGTATGCATGGAAGGAGGCACTGTGTATCACCTAAGGCACCGTGCCTGGGCCATAGTTACAGGTGGTGTACAACAAACATTGCCCTCAGACTTTCCAACAAGCTAGCACAGGCAACTGCCAGTCCAGTGCACTGTTTAATTTGTTTGTTTGTTTGTTTTACAAACCCCATTACAAGAAGCTTGACACTTTCCAGGTGTATGTAGGATTTCAACCCAGGATCCTAATTTCTAGGAGGCGGGATTGGAACTGGCTCCTAAAAATGCCTTTATATAGGACAGGAATCTCCCCGTCTTGGTGTCCATATCCCTTTTACAGATCTGGTCCTATTGGCTACTGCAAAACTCCTAGTGCTGCCAGCTCCTGTTGAAAATGAGAAAGGTTGTGGACATAATCTACACTGAATTAAAAGGACGCACTCAGCATAGGCTGCTGCTGCCCAGGGTAAACAACAGCTTGCAACTGTGAGAGGCTGCAGTGATAAAATTGGACCTGAAATTTAACAGCAGCATGAAACAGCCCGGAACAAAATGCCCAACTGTGCCATTTCCTTTGGCACTTACACATTAAGTCATCAGAAAGTTAATGAAGATTGGTAGTGAGCACTGATGCCAAAAAAAAAAACAAGTCACAAAGAATATATTTGTAAGAGAACGAAGGAAATTATTCTGAATGCAAATACATGTGTGGTTCTGCTGTTGTATAATTCAAGCTAACACCAGACGCATTTCAGCTGTTGCCATGAAGTACCAATTAAATAAAACTATTATTACAGCTTGTGCACAAACATCAGCCAAGAAATGATGAAATGAGAAAATCTGGCCAAGTGCCGAACATCATGCACATAGAAACCTGCTAGAACACGCTGTGCTGATGATCACAGAGGGTTTTATTGCTCATGTGGACAAAGAGAGGGCTGATCAGAATATCTAGTTGAAGACAAACTGAAAACAAACTGGCTTGTTGAATTTTGCCCTACGGATTAGTTTGTCCTAGCAAACTCTTGCTTCAAAAAGAAAAGAGCGATAAAACATCAAACACTGCTTGGATCTGTTCCACAGTAAGTATAAAAATAATAAAGATGTATTACTTCAATGATGAAATACAAAATGAGAACTGCTTATTGAAAAAATGCACCAGGTGCCAACAGCAGTTCACATCACTTGCTGTTTTTCTAATTTCTGCAACCAAAGAAAGAGAAGGTGATCCTTGCAGTCATTTGAATGCAGTATGAACAGCAGTGCAGAGAAATTAATAGTATGGAAATATTAGGAGTTACTAGTTTGACACTTCAGAACATGTCAGAAGGAAAAGATGCCTACAGGGAAAGAAAAGTATAATTTTCTGGGGAATGAAAACATAGAAGAATCAAGGTCCTTTTCAAGTGCAGTGGCCTACATGTTTCTGAATAGAAATGAATATTTCATCTCAAGAGACTCAGGTGAATCAAGGTAAATCCAGTCTAAGTAATGTAGGATCAGACCCTTTACTTCAGAATGGTAATAGATAAAGTGAATGTATAGCTATGGCATAACATTACTGTAAGAGCTTAGTAATGGTGGAGTACATGTGTGATTGATACTGGGAAAATCAAGGATGTCCCATATTGCATATAGGTGTATAGCAGGATCTAAACAACAGCCTTCTCAGTCAGTACCACTGCAAACATAGCTAGCTGGGATACCTAAGATGGCAGTGTCTGATGCAGACTCTGAAGATGTTGCTAATCTGTCCCAGATACATTTAAAAAAGACATATTGAGAGTGCTCTGTAAGATCTGTTTTGTAAGTCTGTAACACAGAGTTGCAAGATACAACTTAAACATGTCAGAAAAGGAATCATAATGCGTCTAAATACATGCCGGTGAAACTGAAAAGCAAAATACAATGAAGGGAAATATGTGAAAAAAAGGCTTAAAAGGGTCAACTCAATGACTCAGGAAAGCCCTTCCTTTGCTCTAGATCTTTCCTCTGGTTCTACTTATGTAAGTACCTTCTCTCTCTGCTTCCCAGAGAGAAAACAACACTCCACGTCCATAGGCTCTTACATACCTCCGGTCAGGCGGTCACAGCTAGCCAGCTGTCCATTATTATTACAACTACATTTCTGACAGTAGCCTCCGTATTTTTGTGGATTTCCAAAATATCCTGGAGCACAACTAGATAAAGAGATAGGAATATTTGTTTTCATTACATATTTGAACCCACTTTTGTCAAATATACTTTCACTTGACAAAAAAAAACCAACAACAACAAAAAACAAAAACAAAACAACAAACAAACAAAACAAAACAAAAACAAAACAAAAACAAAAACAAAACAGTTCTATTCCTGAAGAAACCATCAGGAACTTTTGATTTCATGTTTTAACTTAGACAAAATGGGTGTATTTTTGGTTTACAGTATCCTCTGCACTATGTTAAAAATATCTTTCCCAGTACTGCAGATTTTTTTCTAAAAATAGAAGAACTCCCACAGTGCTCATATAAGAATAATTCAGTTAATTTGTAAAAATACAATGCAGACAAATACAGGCATAAACAGAGAATTTTACAAGACTTAACCAAGACAACCACATCATTTTGGTCTGTGATCCCACCAGAACTCACATATTAACTAAGATCATACTGCAAGCACACACTGAGTTTTCAAACAGCAGTGGCGCTGAACATTACCACCCTTCTCTGGGTGCTATTTCCTCTTGCCATCTGTCAGCAAAACAGTTCTGCATGAGTGCTCCCTGACTATTTTATAAGTAAAATACATTATCTGGACTGGCTGACTAACAATCATAAAAGTCATCCTGCTGTAAGATCTATTGGGTTAATAATGTGTAATCTAGAGACCATAAAGAGGAGCTGAGGTATGGCTAAATCTGAAAGAGAAAATCTATCTTTAACCTACAGCTTAGATGTCAAAGGTAACAGTTGTGAAGTACAAGACAGTGTGCTACCACTGGAGGTACAGTCTTTAGGACAGACATCATGACTCATTTGCCTTATGTTTCCAAATCAGACAACTGCTCTCCATTATGCTTAAATTCCTCCTGGATTTGAACCTCAATGAAATTGTTTCCTCTTCCTGCCTTAAATTACTTTGCTGTACCTCTTTTATTTTGCCAAACTGTTGTAATGTTGTTCCAGCAAAAGAGATGGTTTCAGTATCGTGTTTGTAAACTCCACCTGTGGAGCACATCAGAATGATCTGGGATGAAGGGTATGGTGTTAAATGTTACATGGTTGCTACTAGAAACTAATTAAGAGCACCAAAGCACCATCAAGTACATTGGAAGAAATGGGAAAATGTTTTCAACTGGACCAGGGACAAAGTAAGTGGGAGCTGTTATTATCGGAAAGTGAAATATAAGACAACGCAGAGGGCACTTCTGCAAAGAGGCTGACACTTCTCCTTTTGGTAAAAACTGTGTATTCACTGAATAGGCTGTGGAGAATGGTTTACATTTCTTCAGGGAGTGTTGGGTTTATACCTAGCATTATACTGTAACACCACACTGTAGCAGCTGCTCATAGAAATAGAAACTCCTTAAGTGTTTGCATGTTATTAATATCCATACATTGACATGTTATATAATGTAGACATACCTCCTTTTATTGTGCCCCTCAAAGACTTTGGTCTTCAGTATCAAGTCACTTACCGTTCACAGCGAACGCCTGTATAGCCTTCTTTGCAGAGACACTGAATTTCCTCACCATTTGCCACGCAGCCAGTTGCAAATCTTTGAGCAGAAATCAAAATATTTTTGTGAATACATAATCAAATACATTTTACACTCCAGACACTAAACTCAGTTAAATGACTTTCTGACTTAAAAGTTTTATACCACCAATTAAATTCTCAGCTAATTTAATTGCCAATAAACAAGTGATGTGACTAATTCTTTAAATTCTTTCATATTTTTTCCTCTAAATTCTGTCCTTAGACTACAGAATTACTCCCTAGAGTATTATAGTTCACTACCCGAAGGAATGCCTAAGGAAAACCTTAACAGTGATGTAAAATAAAACAACACCATGAAGCAATTTTAACTTACCAGGCAAAAACCAATAGGCTGTGCTAAACAAAGTTTCTTCCTGTTTGGATAGATTTTTATATTTTTATTCTTTTAAAAAAATGGATGGAAACATTAGAAAATATTTTTATGTGGCTAATATCGCTTTTCTTTTTTTAACCTAAGCAGTATAGAGTTGCACACCAATCTGGGGAGCTCTAGAGTATATCTGATTAACAGAACACAGATTTTTGTCTGATATTTCTAGAAAACTTGACTAGATTCAAATTCCTCTGCGGAGGAAATCCATTCCTTGGCCAGTGTTTGGTAAGGAGAAGGCAGGTGAAGAGCAGATAGGCCATGTTTGCTATTTCCATTTTATAACCTGTGAACGGTTGGATAAAGCAAGCCTGCGTATTAAATAAAGATGTCTGCACTAAGATTACATGTATTTTGACTAGGTTGAAATTGCTTACTCCAATAATGCCAGGTGGGGTGCACTTCCTACATAATGAATGGTATTTACCACCCTAATGTACAGCTATGAAACTACCGCAGTTATCATGGTCTCTTTAGATATTTCAGCACTCTTAAAGCAAAGGATGAGTAAAAATATGTTCAGTCAGCCTCAGGCAAGCACCTGCAGAAGAAGTCAATGCTGTCAAAACCAGATGTATTGGAGAGTTCTCTGATAAATTAAAAACCTGTCTATAGTCTGCTGGTGTAAATCTCTTACTCAAGGCTACCTGGCATTTGTTAATGCACCTGGCAAGTTCTATGTGGTGCCTATAGCAATTTATTGCTCAGGATTTTTAAAAAATTCTTGCTTTTGTTTAACACATTTCACATTTCAGAACCTACTAGTGATGACAAACAATGTGTCTCAACATACTATGTATTTTAAACACAATATGCTGCCAAATTTTAATAGTCTGGCAACCTTATTGAGGGCTTATAAAAAAGATGCAATGACTTTTGCTTGGGCAGATAATGACAGGACAAAGAGGAATGGTATTAAACTAAAAAAGGGAGATTTAGATTAGGCATTAGGACGAAATTCTTCACTCTGAGGGTGATGAGGCACTGGAACAGGTTGCCCAGAGAAGCTGTGGATGCCCCATCCCTGGAGGTGTTCAAGGCCAGGTTGGATGAGTCCCTTGGCAACCTGACCAAGTGGGAGGTGTCCCTGCCCATGGCAGGGAGTTGGAACCAGGTGATCTTTAAGGTCCCTTCCAACCCAAGCTGTTCTATGATTCTATTGGATCCAAGGAGATTTATTTTTTCTAGCTCAGTATGTTTGCACTTCAGAGCTTCCACCTGAACAGCCACTTTAATCTTTCAGAAATTTAGACAAGTGCCTATGAGCTTTAATTTTTTTAAGTTATTTTTTTTAATTTTACTAATTTTTCTGAATTCATAGGGAAGGCTTCTTTTATCATTGTCACTTACCTCCTAGCTATATGGTATTAAATGTGAGATTAAAGATAACTTACATTTTGCATTTCATTAAATAAAAGAATGTTTCTGGATATGCTCAGTAAGGGAAAAGACTTTCATTCTATAGTATTCACTATGAAGATGTTACTGGAGGTTTGGTAAATAGTTACATCAGAAGTGCCTGGAGATCCCCCAGGTGATCAGCAGCACACCTTTGTGTTTCAGCAACTGAGTCAGAATTGGAATACTCAGCTTATTAAAAAAGGCAATGTTCAGTTTTGTTTTGTTTTCTCTCCCTTCCCCTCCATCTGGCTTCTCATGACATTTTACATTACCTGTTTGTATAGGGGCAAGGACATATCCGACAGGAACCCTGAGTGGCATCTCCAAAATAACCATCTTTACAGCGTTCACATTTTTCCCCAGCAGTATTATACTGGCAGTTCTTAAAAAGGAAACAAACAAGACAGTTAACAGTGCTTTCCCATTCAGTAAGGCTCTATTATTATTTAAAAATAATTATAGCAAATTTACGCAGAGGATATGTTCTTTCCTTTCCACATAATTAATTTGGGGGGGGGGGTTGTTTTTTTTTGTTTGTTTGTTTTTGGTTTTTTCCTTACAAACCAAACTGCTTTTGCTTACACTGTCAAAATAGATTGATTGTAATCTTTCTCTAACTGTAGGAAGTACATTTTGCTCACCACTGTGGAAAAGCAACAGATAAATAAGCAGTATTAAATATATTTTTAAAGATATTCAATCAGATGCATAGCTTGTTAATGAAAATTGCCTTAATACACTGTAATGATATTTCAGTGGCATCCAAGAAAAAGATCACTGATTAAATGTGACTTTGAATTCTTCTTCTTAACACTAATTAGAAGTCGGATACCATTTAAAAGCAGGCAATGAATTGAGCCCAAATGCATTCTTTAAAATCCCACAAATTTCTATCAAAACTAATTATCTTTGTAAGTTCAGATCAGAATTGAATTTCATGCACTTTTCCTAGTGTACATGTAATTTGTATTTACCTGGAACAACTCAATAAATAATGAAAAGCACAGGCTGTAAGAAGAATTGAAGCCAATAAAACCGCGCTACTTTTCTATGACAAAATTGTTCCTAAAATATGATTCCCAACATTCTTATTCCTGTGTTGCCTGACTGTCACACACATTTATACATTATGGGGAGAGGAGAAGCAAGTTGCTTTTGCTGTACCTAGGGAGGTACTAATTTAAAATAGAAGCTGTTGAAATACATTTTGAGCAGCCATAAAAATACAGTGTAGATAACATCCATGAGGTATTCACGTTCCCTAATTCTACAACTGTCGAAAACAATGTGCAGCAGACTAACTCAATGTCCCACAGAGCGGAGGGTTTCTAATAAAGTAAAAGTCTGAAAAAGAAAGTGTAAAATTGGCTGGAAAGAGTCACTGAGCGGACTGCAATTCCATTGCAGGAGTTCTGACTTAAAGTTCTGGCTGAAGGCCCTGCTACTGTGATTTGCAGCACTGGGGCATTTTTCCTACAATGAGCAACAGTTCAGCCTTTCCCATCTCCTGTTATACTACATCCTCCTCCACATTTCTTTACATCCAGATTCTCTCAACCGCATCAACTGCCCTTCCACCAGCCTCTTCACATAGTAACTCATAATTTGTTTTGGTTTTGGTTCAAAAATTAATTATGTGGCTCACTTGTGAAAGGTTCTGGGAAAGAACAGGAAAAGCTACAGTTCACATATGAGCCATGTAACTAGGGGAAGCTAAAGAAACACAAAGGGCTGGGGTTCCTATCAAGATGGGGAGGGACTTCAGCCCAGAGAAGAGAAGGCTCCAGGAAACCTTAGAGCAGCCTTCCAGTACCTGAAGGGGGCCTACAGGAAAGCTGGGGAGGGACTCTTTGTCAGGGAGGGGAGTGACAGGACAAGAGGAATGGCTTTGAACTAAAAAAGGGTAGATTTAGATTAGATATTAGGATGAAAATATTTATTCTGAGGGTGGTGAGGCACTGGAACAGATTGCCCAGAGAAGCTGTGGATGCCTCATCCCTGGAGGTGTTCAAGGCCAGGCTGGATGGGGCAACCTGGGGCTGGATGGGTCTGGTGGGAGATGTCCCTGCCCATGGCAGGAGGGGTGGAATTAGATGATCTTTAAGGTTCCTTCCAATCCAAACCATTCTGTGATTCTATGAAGACACCATCCATTTAAAAATGCCTATAGGCATTGAGGAAGTTTCATATATAACTGAAAAAAGTTTAAGGTATTTCACAAGTAAGCCACTCTGAATGTGCCATGGTGCTCCTCTAGATACGTAGCATATGAAGAACAGAGAACATAACCCGGTACTCCCAAAGCACAGTGGAATGAAGCCAGAGCAGCAACTCCCTCATGGCTCTTCCTTCAAGATTCATAGGGCCCTGCATGGGATAGGAGAACAGAGACACCTCTGGAGTCACTGCACCTCCCAACTTTCAAGTATTGCAAACTTTGGAAGGAAAACTCTTAGCTGATTTCCAGGCGCACATGTGGGTGCCACAGTACAGTGTGCCAGGGGCTCAACAGAACTACATGGAAGCATGTGACAAGAACTAGTATCTCATGGGAAGAGAAAGCCTCAGCACCATGCTGCAGCTCAAGGAACATGCCTTCCAGGGACATGGGACCACTAGAACAGAAAGCCTAATTTGTGGCAGGAGGTCAGCTTTTCCCTACAGATGAGAACCAGCTCTTCTGTCTTCTCCATCCCCTCCTGCACTCTGTTCTCTTCAGCAGGGCAGTACTGCACCCCTCTTCTTTCACCATCATGCAACAGCTTTGTTATTGCCTTAGCTGAGGAGCACTGTACTGCTGCCATGAGGAGTCTGCCGGGGCTTAGCCTCACAAAGCCTTCCATGGAGGCCATCACTGGAGAGAAGTTGACATGAGAAGAAGGTACTGCTCCAGGTGAGGAGCAGAAACCAAAAGGCCAGGCTTTACACTTCGGATATGAAACCTGACAGAAATTTGACGGCTCCATGCTGGAAAGCCTTGCTGCCTTCTCTGCACTACTATAGGCCTTTGTTTGATGGCTCCTATACAGAGAGAAACTTGCTCTTTACTAGATGGAGGCTCATTATGGAAATACAGGCCCGCCAGGCTTTCATTTTTCACTGCATTATCCTGAATGACTTTGCTTGCCTTAAATTTTGTCCCAGGGCCAAGAGTTGATTTAGCTCTATCTATCTGAGAGTTAACACAGCTGTGAGAAGGAGGGGATAAAGAGAAACCTAAACCATCTATTTCATGAGGCAAATGTGAAATTTGCACTTTTCTAGCTTTATAATTTTCATCTGGAGTAAAACTTCTTCATCTTTGTAGCTTTATTTCAGCACTTTCCTGTCATGGCCTGCCCTGCCTCACCAAAGCAGCAGACTGTAAGTCATTCCTGAGAATGTGCTGAATTACTTTATTGCTTGCATCGAAGCGCTAGGGTTGGTTGAGACAAAGTCGAGGGGAATTACGTAATGCACAGGAATGCACCGCAGGCAGAATGGATTCAGAATGAACAAGGAAGAAATAGAAGAGAAAACAACCCAGGAAAGATTTTGGCAAGGTTCTCATTTACACAGCAAGTGAAAAATTAGTGAAAAAATGTGAAGTGGAAATTTGTTCCGAGCAAACTGTTTAAAGAAGTGTCATGGACATAAGCTAGAGAAGCACAGTCAGCCAAATGTCATGCTCCCTTGCTACTAGGGCTAAGCAGCTCCCATTAGGCTGCTTTAGGTATATGGTATGTCAGGGAGCAGACTCTGCCCCACTGTATCTTCTGTAACAGCTGACATTTTCAAATTAATCTAACTTTTATCCCCTTTATCTCATTTTATTTACTCCGCTACTTTTTTAATCCATCTAGCTGTAAATTTAGATTAGCGGACATTTACTGATGCTAATTAGACAAGAGATTCCGCAAAGGCTAAGCTATGCATGAATGCACAGTTTGTCAGCACTGGCAAACCCTAGCATATATGTATAAAACTAAAGACTGTATATGCGACGATAAGCACCCACATTTATTATAAGTAACTGCAAACACTTACATATGTGCAACTTTGGTGACTTTTTGTGCCGTGAGTTAACAAAAATGCAAAGGGAAAGAAGAAAACAAAAACAAGGGCACAAATTGTTCCAACCACCCACAGTTATGTTAAACATACAAAACATGAAAGTTTATACAGTTCATGCTCCTTAACAGCATAAGATACAGAGAATGAAGCATGGAAGGAATATTTTAGTTGCTAGGAATTTAGCAATGCTGTACAGTCCATACTGCAGTAAGGTATGCGTGTGTTTTTTTTCCCCTCATTTTTTTTCAAATACATTTCATGAATGTTAATATTTACTTACTAAACATTTTCCAGTACCATCCTGGCACCTATTTGAATTTCCATTGCAGTTGCAGGGCACACAGCGTCCAGTAAATACTCCTTTATTCTCACGATAAAATCCAAGGCCACATTCCTAGACAGTAAACAGAGAAAAAAAAAGTAAAAAAAAAAAAGTGAGTGTTGGTGGAAGGTAAATTTTACAGGTTATAAGTTGGGTATTTTGAAATTGAGTAGTAGAGATGTAGGAGTAGGAGTAGTAGAGATGTACATTTCCTGACAAGCTCTTCTACATCCATATTATTGTTTAAGTAGTAAGTATTTTAACTCGGCAAATGTCAATGAAGAATGGAGGTGAAGAAGCTTGAGCCTAAGCATCTGAACCTTGTGCTCTACATTTTGTGGTATGGGAATTTCATCATTTTTACTTTAACCTCTGAGCAAAACACGTTTCCTGTGGCTACATACAAAGTTGTAGAATATGACTTCTAAACCACACAAAAAGATTTGTTCCATACCACAGTATTCTCAGAGAAGAACATACGGAAATCTCACATATTAGCTAATGGTTATATGAAATCTTAATGTTAATTTAACCACTGTGTATTGTTTGGAAATACTTCTAATGAGATATCTTCTACATGAATTCATCATGACTTCCAAAATAAGTCCACCTGGAGCTATAAGAAACCATGCTTAGACAGAGAGCTAGATGATCTTACGAAACATACAATGGTCTAATTTTTAAGTACAGGCTTGTCCCAAAACCCCAGGAAGCACGAAAAGAATGTTCAGCTATTGAAAGCACACAAGCAGAAACACAGCTTGATCAGTCAGATCAAAGTTGGGTTTAAACAGGGGGCTGAACCAGAGGAAGGAGCATTATGAATGAAGGAAGAGACATTCAGTTTGTTAGCCTGAACCACCTAGGTATTAACTAATATGTTAAAACCAGATTCTTGCTTGGCACGGGGAGAGAAAGTACAAGGGCAGGGCAAGTACAGGGAATTTCTCCTGGGCATGGAGCCTTTCCATTGAAAGACCAATTCAAACATTCATGCTTACACTCTGCTTAAGACCCTCCTAGGACACCCACCAAAAAATCCCTCTATTTTCTAAGCTCTTTTTCACTAGTTACTGAACTGGCATGGTGCAAGGAAGATGAGAGGTTGTCTGAAAGTGAGGAGAAAGCTGTGCTCCCCACGAAGCAAACACCTCCTAAATACTTGCCTCAGGCAACGCAGTTCTGCACTGTACCTTTACCTTGCCTGTAACTCACAGTTAGAGGCTGGCCTGAATGACATTCTGAAAACAAGTGAGAGTTGAACTTCAAAACTGTAAACCTTTTCTCATAGCAATTGCACCACCAAGATCGATGGGACTAATCTGAAGAGCAAAGGGCTTCCAGG
Organism: Oxyura jamaicensis; assembly: GCF_011077185.1. Classification (NCBI taxonomy): domain Eukaryota; kingdom Metazoa; phylum Chordata; class Aves; order Anseriformes; family Anatidae; genus Oxyura; species Oxyura jamaicensis. Next base: position 103,932,500 of record NC_048894.1, read on the forward strand.
ACAGTGCCTCAAATCTTATGGCAGGTGGTTGAGGGATAAGTATTCATGCAGGGACAGAAATAATTGGTAAATTTATCAACGACATAACTACCAGAGGGAGGAAAAAGAAAAAAAAAAAAACACCAAACGCCTCTTCCAAAGCAGATCCCAAATGGAATTTTGAGTTATTGCTGTTTAAACAACAGTTGCTAGCAGCATCTTTGCTTTCTTCACATATGGGATAAATAGAAAAAGAAACGTGGGCCGAATACTAATAACATCAACAGCTCTTTTTTATATTGACTTCAGTGTGAGCAAGGACTTTATTTAGAATAGGCATCCTCACTTGAAATTTTTCAGATATATTTTTAAAAGGGAGAGTATGTTCCTTGAACAACAGGGAGTCGGTATGCCCTCCTTCTAAAGAAACCAGGGCCTGAAATACATAAACGGCATGACTAAGTGAAATACAGGTTCTAATGCATATAAATTGTATTTACCAAAAGCCTCTTTTTTGAAAGCAAAATGAGTCACTCATTTCAGACAGATATCAAAATGTATTTGAAAAACAAAATCTATGCAGTTTTTTTTTTTTTTTTTTTGTTTTTTTTTTTAAACTTATGTTCTCTTTAAACTTGAAAACAACACATTTGGAATGTGTAGGCATGTTGTTTTCAGAGCAGCATTCTTGATACTGAAAAATTTATTCCACATAAAGATAAAGCTCTAGAAACTTTCAAGTGCTTAGGAGCTCATCTGATTATTTTCAAATAAACAACAACTTAAAAGAAACTTCTTGCACATAATTTTGTTAGCAAAATACTCTGAGATAAAAGACCTGTGTTATTACCTTTATATTAAGTGATGTATAAGTTGTTATAAAAATGGTTCATTTAAAAACAGAGAGAAGGAAGGAAGCAAGCAAGGAAGGGAAAATTAATAAATTACCTGTCTTAGGTAAAAATCCCTTTGAACTTGTTGCTGTTGACTTCTCTCCTGAAGATGAGGAAACAATAGCCTCTGCTGCATACCCTGTGCTAAACTACACCCCATAGCTACTAAAGTGACAACTAGCCATCCTACATTCTTTGGCCCCTGTGTTTGGGCCATCATTTTACTTGAGCTCAACTGTTAACACACACTATTCTTTCACTATTTACACGTTCCCTTATACTCTCCCTTACTCTCCAGCTTCTGACTCAGATTAATGAGGCTATGTGCTGAGATGGGCCCCACCTTTAAACTTTATACGTGAGTCAAGTTGTACAGCACACATTACAGTTCCTGGAGTTAACAAGTAACTCCGCAGTTCCTGTAGCTCAATATATACCTAACTTAGGGTGTGGCCGGCATCACCTTCTCCCCACCTAACGCAGTCAGACAGAGCTAGATGATTAGCACAGTAAATCACTGCCTGAGTAATACTGCATAAACACACAGGGCTTACAAACTACCCAGGTTACTGTCTTGATCACTTCCTTTGGCTATGTATTTTCATCAATTTATGTAAAAAAATAACCCACCTTAGTTTAATAAAGGCAATATGTTGAAAGCAATGGGATGGCAGTATGAACTTCGGGCAGTTCTCATCAATTTGAACATGGCAGAGAACACTATATGTGTGAAAAATAAGTTTCTAGAAATATTTCCAAAATGACTTTTGACACATGATAACTGGCCAGCCTGAGCAGTGGATGCAGATGGGAGACCTAAGCCAACTGTGAATGTTTTGTTCACTGTCTCTGCAGCTACTGTGGCCTAGGTATTATTCTTTCATTCTCTTTTCAAAAATGTTTGCAAGCTTAGCACAGCAATTGCTGCTTTATCCTTCAACCATTTTCTCAGGGAAAAATTCTTCATATTTTGTGCACTTTGTACACTGCTTACCTCTCCATTACTTTATTCTGCTGCTTTGGGTACTTAACCATTGGAACACTTGAGCTTTAAGCTAAGCAAAGCATGAGCCAAAAGAATTAGAGCTCCATGAACAGCATCAGGGTGGGATACACAACTAAGTCTAGGATTTCACCATGCTTCAGGTAACCGTATTATTTTGCAATGGTTACATTATCTTTCATAAAAATATCTCCAAATACTTTTAAAAATATATTAATTTCAGCTTTGAAACATTTTCCTGTAAAAATAGGAAAAGTGTTAGTCAGTCTATCAGAACAGGAAAGTATTCAGAACTATCTTGGTTCAGGTTACTTCCCTTGGAACCTCATTATGGTGCCTTAAACATGCAAACTGACATATATAGTTCCACAAAGGCAATCAAGAGTTGAATAACCTTACTGTGCCTTTTAGACAGTGAAAGTGTTTGAGCCATCAAAAGTGCACACACTTAAAAGAACTGTGTAAGTACCTTAATAACTGGCCTGCTCTTCTAACTAAACCAGTATGTATAGCTGTAGGCAAGACAGAAGGTAATGGTGAGGTACAGAGGCAAACATTTCCTACCTGACATGAGTCACCGGAATACTCTGGAGGGCAGGAGCATGTCTCTACATTGTATGCAATGCTGCCACTTCCTGTGCTGGTGGTTACTTCCAGCCCAACCTCACCAAGGGTTAATCGTTGAGTCTCCGTGAAGTAGAGGCCTCTGATGTGTAAACCATCTAGTCTAGACAGGATTATCATCAGTTCTTCCCTGGATACCTGGTTATTGCTGTTGGCGTGTCTGAAGTTTCCCTGCACATTAAGGATACAAAATGAGCACAGCCCTGCAGTTTCTTACAAAGAGAATGTGCAGAGCACACAGGATGCCAGAAAAAAGGAAAAAAAAAAAAAAAAAAAAAAAAAAAAAAAAAAAAAAAAAAAAAAAAAAACAACTTTAGGACCCCTATAGTCCCAAGTGGTGTGGGGTGAAGGGTGAAACAGATGTCAGCAAAATAAACATAATGAATGTAAACAAAGGACAAAGGATAGGCAGGAAAAGGAGCAACGAGCAAAAAAAATGATGTATTCTGTACTTTGCAAGGTATACATGGCTTTGAGGTATCAAAAAGTGAAGAAGCATTTAGGTTCTTTTCAGTCATCCAAATTTCTTTGAGGGATTACCAACTCAACCACAAAAGGGTGGAGGAAAATGCTTTTATTTTTAAGAGTAACTAAAGTACTAGAAATCCAGTCTTGAGAGCTGCCTTCACAACCTTACATACTACTAATAGACATAGTGTAACTGAAAACGGAATTTAGCTTGAAGAACCATTATCTTTTTTTGCCTGTACATGAGACAGAAATAGCTTAGTTTCAATTTCTGAGCATTTAATTTAACCCCCCTAAATGTTGCAAACCCATTCTAAACTAGGCACCTAGACTCCTTTGAGAGTCAGAGGAAGAAAACAGATAACAATTCATTCCATCCCATCCCTATTAAGTACACATCTGGGGCTGTGATGAATCATATTCCATTGGTGACTGATTCAGTATTACTCCACTGTCTCTGAAGAGAATACTAAGGACTAGGTTAGACAAGATGCCTAAATTAGAGGTTCTAAAATTAGGTGGCATGAACCAGAACCTAGGTTCAGTGTGACAATAAAGAGAGAAGAAAATGTGGTCTATATTTATGGTCTATAGTACTGAAATTTATGTTCATTAAGATTATCCAGTATTTGGTATTTATTCACATATTGTCTGTGTTGTCTGTGCATCTTTTTTTTTTTTTTTTTTTTTTAAAGGTACCACAGGGAAGAAAAGGAAAGGCCATTCCATTTTCATTTCTTACCTCAACTAACTGCACACGGCCATAATATTGACGGTCAGGCAGTGGGTTGTTAGGATCCACATAAACAACTTTCATGTTCTGGCCCTGTGTGGGAATGAAGACATAATATTGCCATTTCACTACTTTTTATGATGAAGTGTCCACATGCAATTCGTTTGATGAAGCAAATTAATACTGTTATTTGGGGAATAAAACCTAAGTAAAAGTAACTGTATGTCATTTTGCAAGCACTGTGCTTTACTGTCATCAGGGTTTTCCCTGCCTTTGCCTATTAACATCATTGCTTTCAAATCTAACACAAAGAGAATTAAATTAACGCTTACCAGTTTTCACAAGAATTAGTTATCCGAGTAAAAACTTTTTTTGTATTTTCATAGAGTCTCCTTTGCTGCCCTCACCTTCGTTTTAGAAAAGGAGATGCCTCTTGATTATCTTTAAGATAACTTACCTTGGAAATTTTTGGTTGTCATGAGGAAGGGAATAAAAACAATACTGGACTGAGGAACACTCTTTGACCTTACATCCTAGTGCACAAATGACTTTGGATACCACTGAAGTACCTCATGAGGCATCTTTCCCAGAATCCTAGAACGTTGAATTAATATTTTTGATGGGCTCAAGAAACAAAACCACCCTCTTGGGAATGTAAACAAACAGTAGAAGTTTCTAAGTTTCACCATACATAAAATGCATTTTTACTTCAGTCCCTTAAAGCCTTATGATTATGTTTAAATTTATGCTGAAGAAAATTCTCAAAGAAAATGAGATAAAATGAATATGGAATCAAGGACATATTTTGCATAGTTGAGGCCATACTTGTTGCCAAGTGTTCCAGACATTAATTAATATTTTTCCACAGGTGCATTTTACAGAGAAAATTCTGTTTTATCTTTTCATTTGCTCTGAAGTCAATTATGCTTAATAATATGTTACTTTGGCATCAGAGAGAGGTGTGTTGATAGCTTTGAGCAAAATGCAGTAAAATCACTTTTATAGAAATGTAGCAAGTTGCTATAAAAGTTAAGCACACTTTAGGAGCAAAATTTGCCATAGTTGTCAGGAAACAAAAAAATCATGGTATTGCCTGAAAGAAAAAACAGTATTTCAAAACTTACTGATAGTTGTATATCAGGTTTCTTATCCAGAAGAACCATGCCTTCACTAGGTAAGCCAAAAGATTTCACTTGGTAACTTAGGAAGCCACCATATGAAGAAAGCTGTAACAAAATGCACACAATCAGATCAGAGATACTCTACTGCTTGATATTAATATAAACTTGTATTCAAGTTTAACCCACCTTCAAACACTAAATAATATGTTAATTCTTTAGGTTTTGGACCAAATACATGTTGCTTGGAAGAAACTACTTTTTAATCTATTTACTTTGTGTATCCAACATAAGTCAGACACATGACTAGTCAGGCATTGGAACAGGTTGCCCAGGGAGGTGGTGGAGTCACCGCCCCTGGGGGTATTCAAGGAAAGGTTGGACCAGTTGCTTGGGGACATGGTTTAGTGGGTGACATTGGTGACAGGGGGATGGTTGGACCGGATGATCTTGGAGGTCTTTTCCAGCCTTAATGATTCTATGATTACTTTTTGAGTAGTACCTACTACTGTTCTCTGGATGGTTACCTGCACTATTTTTTTCCATACCTTAAATCATGCCATCTGTGTTGTGGAGAAATCACACATTCACATGAATGCTGTTCTTCCCCAGGCCCTACAGAGCAGATTAGGCTCATCAAGAGCAGACATCAGACTGAGAATGATATTGATAGTGTATACCCTATGAATAGCCATGGATTAAAAAAAAAAAAAAAAAAAAAAAAAAAAAAAAAAAAAAGTAAGACTAAGCACGTTCAAAAGTGCCTCTCATTGCCCAGCATTTTCTAAGCTTACAACATATAAGAATCTAATCAGGAAATCTTTGTTTCACCTTCTGGAGGACAAGATTTCTACTGGTATCAGCTCTATTGCAGAAAGGTGATAACAGACCATTGTTGCAGGTTGAGCTGAGACCCACCGTCTTTCGGCTGAACTACAGGTGAACACAGAAGGCCTTAGCCCCAACCAAATAAACCCACTGCTGCACTAAACAAAGATTTAGGCAAGCAAGTTTGAATCATTTGTCAAACAGCTTCCCTGGGTTGTGTATGAGTGATTCAGTTCAAAATATATAGAGACAAAATCATGCTCCAGGAAGAGCCTAAACAGTTCTTGTTCCAAGAAGAGCCTGCCAGAAAGTGCTAGGTGAAAGAGAAACCTTGAATAAGCTACTAAGCGCCTCTTCTGGCTTGATCTCTCAGTGCCCGTGCAGGACCCTCTGCAGCCTTTGGGGACAGAGAAGATTGCATTCAAGAAAGTCCTATATTCCAACTTCTCATGGAGCAATCTTCAACACTTCAGATTTCCCTTTCTCTCTTGGATTATGAGAGAAAATGATATCATAGTCAAGTCCACCATACAAATTTGAGAAAATTTTATGCCTGAAGTGTATATAGGCCATTTACTGACTTCCCTTTGTAAGTGTGCTCTCCATAAAAAAATTAAGAATAAAATCTTCCAGGCACTTTGAACTGGAATAATCAACGTCAGAAGCACTTATCAGAACTAAAAATACTTCACTGAATCATGATTTTGTCTAATAAAATCTACACCACTACCTATATGTGAAACCTGACTGACCTGAGGGTCTACAGAGGTGAGAAGTTACTTTAATAAATAAATATATATTTAAAAAAAAAAAAAAAAGGCTCAAAACTTCAGCTGAAACCAAGTGTTTTGCCACAGACACGTTACTTTGTTTTGCACCCTTTGCTGTTTGCCTTATAGCTTGTGCTTGTTTTGGCATGGGAAGAACTGCTTTGTCAGGTTTCAGTGTTATGCAGGTAAACATCAGCATTTGCTCTGTTTGTTTCTATGTACTTTAATATATTAGGAACAAAACACAGACACCTCTGTGAAGAAAATTTGTTCCTTGGATCACAGGGCTGTAATTAAAGCTACTAACTTTTGCCAACTGCATTTTCAAAATCATAATTTGGAACAATGGTTATATTTTGCCAATACAATCAAAACAATCCTGTATAAATCTTTTTTTTTTTTCTTTTTCAAAAATATAAGAAAATTCAAGTTAGAGCTCATTTCCTGTTTAACACACATTTTAGGACTGTGCTATATGATGAGCTGTTATGGTAAGGCTTTTTTTCTGAAATTATGAGGGCAATGCAAAAACACTGGTGTTATCAGTTGCCCTCTGTATTTTATACGTACAGTATTTATTTTCTAACATTAAAAGTGGTCTACTAAACAGAATGTTAAAATACACAGGAAATGAAAATGGGGGTTATGTAAACTGAATTCCTCATTCAGTGTTAGTTTCTGCACTGCTACACATTTTATATTTGATTTCCTTTTAACTTTGTAAACAGAGAGAGAGAGGAAAGGAAATATATTATGCTAAGTATTATGTTGCAGTTGAACTAGTTAAAATGCTGAAGATAATGGAAAATAGCATTTACGCTCATCATATGGAACAATAAAATGAATGACTTGTGTATTTATGAGCTTGTAAAACTAGCATCGAGATAGTATTTCTTTAGTTAGTTTTCCTACTGGAGTATAGCTAGTACCTATTAAAATACACACACGCAGTGCATGGTAAAAGTAGGGTCAAACAAACTATTTCATTTACCATGTTGTCATTTTAAATAAAAGTAAATCATGGCATGTCTGGTTTGACAGCATGACGTGCAATGTAAAAATCATAGCACTGTTTTTAATGGTTGTGTTTAAGAAGGCTATTGACTGCTTTACATTTTGTTATGGGAACAATAAGAAGTTCTTCTGGTTTAATATTATAGTAGATAAAGTACAATTTTTCATGAAATTACTTTGGAAAATTATTTTTAGACATTGCAGCAAGAAACTCTGTAACATAAGCATAAAAAAACAACCTAACTAAATGTGTCATTCAACTGAAAGATAGATCTCTATACCAAAGCTCCTGACCATGCTGTTCACATAAAGATCTCCCTGGCACCCAGAAAAAAAAAAAAAAAAAAAGTATTAATTCTGTTTTACTGGTTATAATTTTAACCTTCTACTGAGAAGTCAAATGTTGTGATTCCTGGCATGTCAGGAAAGAGAGATAAGAACCTAGTGGAGGGAGACAGAAAAGTATCTAACAAAGACAAGGAGAGTCTTTATCAACAATGCTGACAAAAATGAATACATTTTATTAAAAGAGTTGAGTTAGGTGTCATTTACCTTCTCTCCCAGGTAAGATGGTGGTGCTTTCCAGTACAAACTATGCACTGAAGTAGGCAATTCTTGAACATCAGCCACTACACTATTACTGACTGGATTGAACGTGACTGGAACGTCAGTATTTCCATCCATTGTCTCCAAGCGCCAGTTCCTCATGTCCACAAACTAATGAAATAAAGGAAATAAAAGTTTGTTTCATCCTTTATTAAACTTCACCGACACTAAGGAATGGGGGGAAATTGTTTAGACCATAATTCCCTAAACATGAATTCAACCCCTTTAAAGGCTACCCAAAGTCTTTGTCAATGCAAAAGGTCTCTTAAAAGAGACCTTAAGAGGGACAGATGTGCAAAAGCTGCCTGGGATGCTAGCATTTGGCTTGTCAGCTATGAATTAAACTCTATCTGCAGTCACATGAAGACATACTGCTTCTGGAGGTGATTGGGAATTATGTACATAAACCCAAGGACAAAATCTGGAGCTGTATTTTTTATATCCGTTCTTAAAATTAAACCAAAGACACTAACCTGAAAGGCAGACCAGATACCTGTTACTGGTAGGTTAGATGGGAGGGAGGGGACACGGCAGGATATTTTGGGGAGGCAGGCAATGTAGTCTAATATTCTGGCTCTTTAATAATGCACATTGTATGTTCTTGGCTCTTGTTTCATTAAAGACCATACATCCTATTATTTATCATTATGCTGGGGAAAAGAAAGCATAATGCATATCTACCTGAACAGCTCTCACAACCACAGGACAAAAAGACAGATATGTTTTCAAGAACAGTCTTTCCTGATGTTTTCAAGAACAGTCTTTCTTGAAGACAAGTAAACTCTAAATGAAATCTTCCTAAAACCAATGGAAGTTTGCTACTGACTTCACTGGGGCCAGATTTTCATCCTTGCTTCTAAAATATACAGTGCCACAATCTGGATTACATCCAGTCTACGTCTAATCCTAAACCTAAACCAAGGTCAACATCCATCATTCTAGGACGCTACTTCTCCCTTCTCTTTCTCTTGCATTGTTTCAGACAGTTGTTGCTCTTATTTATTTAAGTCTTCAACCATCTTAACTCATTTCTACTGTTCATTTATGCTACTATCACTTTAAAATCTATCTTGGCTTCTGCCTTTTCTCACCCTTGATAATATGTCTTTTTTCTTTTTTTTTACAGGGAGGGAAGAGGGACAATTTTTACTTCTCTGTGGAACCTGTCACACACTTCTTAGGTTTCAAACTGTACCTGTGATATAAATGTGAAAAGACATGTATGTTTATCAAAGCATGATGAATGAGACCATTGACTTTGATGATGAACCAGTGTCTGAAGATAAAGCAATAGATAGCTAGCTTAATTTCAGTCAGCTAACAATTTGTAAACAAACAGGTGAAAAGGGGCATTTCTGCAGAAGGGCACATTCAAACTACACCTAAGTCTTAATGATGCTGCACCAAAACTGCACTATTACTTGCAAATTATTTCCCATCCTTCACAACTAATAAAATAATATTTAGATTTTTGGAAGAGAATTGGTGTTTCCAAATGTAGGTTTGTGACAGCAAAGAAGAAAACTAATGAAAACACCTTGGTTCTACGACGATTTGTGCTGCGACAGTTGCTGGTTGCCCCAAAGCAAAAGCAAGTGGTGCATCCCTTGGGATTAGAAGGGTCCAGATAAAACGATCCTGGTCGGCAAACACTGCATTCTGCACCTTCTACATTCTCCTGTTAAAACACAGTTGAAAGAATTCTCAGAGTTTTCCTTTTGGTTTTGTGAGCCCCCCCAAACCTTCTGCATATAAATACATATTTAAATGTATGGAAACATGAATGAAAGCATGTGACTGTCTGTGTACACCATATTCTAAATGCAAATAAAATTGACTTTGAGATTATCTTAGTTATGAGCTGTCTTTCCAGTTTATTAAGTGAACCACTGAGTAATACATATTAGTCAGCGACAGCTGCTAACTTCCCTGCCAAAGCCCTCCTGCTGGCTTTTCGAAACCTACGATATAAAAGGTCACTTGTGAAAGTTCACATTTATCACATTTAATTATGCAGATCAGAACAAAAGAAGATTTCCTGGACATAATGATGTGGTGAAATGTCAACTGACATAACATGGCTAAAAAAAGCCTGGGACCTGGTTAACATCCAAAAACTGGGATGCAGATGCATAAAGCAGATCTGTGCAGGGTACAAAGGGCTTCAGGGAATCAATGGACATCTACACTGTAGCACTGTCAGATACTGCAAAGACTAAGACTACCTGTAAAACAGATACTGAACTGATTAAAAGAAAAAAAAAAAAAAAAAAAGTATCTGCTATCATGATAATCTGTGCACATATTGCAAGGTGTGGTGCTTTTCTACAGCGACATAAAATTCTAAATGATAAAATCACTTTAATCATGCCATTAAATATGAAATGATCACTGATGCGCAAACAATGCTTATGAATGCAAAAATAATTTGATTTATCTGACCTTGCAGAGGCAAATTCCTGTATGGGGATCACAAATAACTGGTTCTGTTCCATCTCTGTTACAATTACATGGCACGCAGTTTGGGAAACCGTAAGTACCTGGAGCACACTGATCACACCGCCGCCCTTTTATTCCTGGTTTGCATCTTTATCAACAAACACACATAAGAGAAAATCAATGGGAGAGGCAGGAATGGAGAGAGGGAGGGAGGAAGGGAAGAATGAAACAAAAGGCTGGTAGCTTTTTGAAGCAATTGCATGGCTATGAAACAGCTTTCTGACTCCCAAGAAGAAACAGCAGCAGGTTAGTGCTGTTCTCAGGTTTGAATGGTGACAAGTACTGCAATTTTTCATAGTGGTCATAGAAATTATTAGGAAGGGATTTGATTTTGTAAGATAAATGCTTACAGTAGAATTAGATGTTTGCAGCTAATCAGTCCTTGCAGCACAGAACTGCTCTCACTATACACCAAAGAGTGAAACATGGATGTTGTACACAGGTAAGCGCAACTGGAAGAAGATTTACAACTGGAGGATGTGACTGGGCATTTCTCAAGGTACTCACCTGCTAACTAAAAGGTGGGGAAACCCAGGAATATGAATAATTATGGGGACTTCAACCTGCCATAAATCTTGTGTTAGCTTACAACTGTTCAGAAAGGATAAAATCCACTTTGCTCACAGTGAGGGCTGAAACCTTTGGAATTATTTAGGTGAAACAGATGATGCAAAAAACACCATGAAACTATGAACAAAGCTTGAGATGGCAGAAAACATCTTTCCATGGCAGCAGCTCCTTCCTCCTGCCTTTGGAACAACTTCTTCAGACTGATAAAACCCATGAAATCGTAGGTCTGACAATCTTCCTTGCTCCTGTCTATACTAGCCTATTCTCACAATCTATCTTTACTAGCCCAAAAGTTTCAAGAGAGTAAGGACCCACTGATAAAGAATGTCAGCCACCACCACCATCCACATCTTTACATTTTAGTTGTAAAGAACATGATTTTAAAAATGCTCAGAGATTTGGTGGAATCTCCTTTTGCTCTCAGCACCAAGTTTAATGTGTACTAATGCTACAAACTTAATGGATATAAATAGTTAAAGCATGCAGACAAGGTGCACTTCATGTAAAATATGAAAACAATTACTCAGTTCATCAAATAATGGGCGAGGTTTCTCAGAGTCTCTCTGAATGCATTACCCATACACAGAGATAACTGGAACTAAATGGGAACTTTGAACTTCATGTAATCCACACAAGGAAAAGTATTAATCAGAATCTAGTAGTTGGCTATACACTTTAGAATCAATCCAAAAATACTGGCTAAAAGTCAAGTTTTGCTTCAGAACTATTGTACTTAGAAGTTGACATCTCATTTATATTATCAATTGGGCTGTATGGGAAAAATATCACCATTATAATCAGGCAATACAACTTTTCACTGAAACAGGAAATCTTCCTATTTTTTGCAAACATTGCCCTCAATTTTACACAAACATAAAGATAGGACTTAGCATACCTAAAGTAATAGATTTTATTTCACCGATTTATTTATTTAATTATTTATTTGTGCAGCTTTGGTTGCCTCATGTAAGAGCAAGATATGGGGAAAATGAAAGCAAAGACCAATCAGATTTAGAGTGCACCAAGACATGCAGAATATGGTACACTTTAACCCTGAATCCTGACTTCTATCTATGAAAACAATTTCCTGTTTTGTCATTGGTATAAAATAATTATTCAGTTCACACAAAATGGACAGACTTAAGAAATTATTTTAAATTCAGGAAATAGAGTATTCTCTGAAAATGAGTATTCTCTGTCATATTTACAGGACTAATGGCAGAGCAGCAAAGACCATATTCCTCTTTGTTTGGACACTACAAAAACATAGCCAATCTAATCAAAATGAATTAACCTTGGCCTTATGCAACCTATTGGCTCTCGCATATTTGTGTTTGCTCTTTAAGGACTCATCTCTCCAAGGAAATAATAGAAATGTTCAACTACACTAATATTGACAGCATCTGAATTTAAGATGATTCCCTACAAATACAGCTGTATGCTATACATATTTTAGAAAATATAAATAGAATAATATATAAAAGAACCAATTTTCAGCTCAGCATGCTGAGACACATAAAAACAATTATATGTCATACAGAGGGCATAATAGGGCACTGTCTGTGACTCCAACTGAACAATAGTTTCCATACACACAGCACCTATCATTCAAGCTTTACAGTACTTCAAAACGCTACTGGACTTAAACCCACACATTAGACTGTGGAAGGTGAACTACAAAGTTTTAACAATTTGGGAGCTAACATACACAATTACAAATGATGAACGTGCCAGAAGTCAGAAGTTCTGGTCCAAGGTCCACTGCTATCTGGGCATTGGATAAGCTATATATGAGATGAACAGAGATTTGGTGACTTACTGTGAGTGACATGGCATGTCACTGGCAAACAATGCATGCTTGGGAATCCCAAAGCCCACCATTTGTTACTGTACAAACCAAATTTTCAGTAAGCATTGCATGTACTTCTGTTAACAGCTGAGTTCTAACTTACACCAAGCACTGCTTAAATCCCTGCTCATTATCATAAAAGTTCCCCACATCCTCCAAATACCTGAAAAGAACAGTGAATCAAACCACTCATGCAACATTATTAATGCATGTAATCCAAACTTACTTGCATTGCCCGTTGTTTTTTTCGCAGTCTGGGCTCGCCACATGAATAACTCCTCTTTCTGAACAGTTGCAACTCTCACAGCCAGCGAGAGGGTGATAGCTGAAGTAATGTTTCTCGCACACTTCACACGTTGGTTTCACAGTTCGAGGAGGGCAAATGCACTTACCAGTTATGTCATCACAAAGACGCTGCCCACAGTTGCACACTGGGTCAAAAAAAATATTCTACAAATTAATCATGTCCCAGCTTACAATGATCAACTCTAATTGAATTTGTATATAAAACAAACAGACACAACCTGTATTCTTTTCTCTCTTTCATTAGTTTTAAACTTAGGTGGCTTGTTTAACTCCAATTATCAAAATGATTTGAGATTAGGACCGATCAAGGTCATGGAAACCAATTATGCAACTGTAGTTTCAAAGAGTATCTAGAGACCCTGATTCTTTTCCACAGATTTGCTGCTTAAATTCACCATAGGAATTATTAACACTTCCCAAACCTGCCAAGTATTAAACAATTAATAGCTTTGGTTTCATGGGCACCACTTTTACAAATAAACATAAATACACGTAGAGTATTGTTTCTGCATTACACTGAAAGCTATGCTATGCTAAATCTAAGACTGTGGTGGGGTTAGGTGGCAAAGCTTTGGTAGTGGGGGAGGCTTCAGGGGTGGCTTCTGTGAGAAGAATGCAGAAGCTACCTCATGTTAGATAAGGGCCAGTTTCACCTGGCTCCAAAGAGACCTGCTGCTAGCCAGAGCACAGACAGTAAGCAATCTCATTTGCACCTCTGTGAGGGCATATTTAAGAAAAGGAAAAAAAAAAAATGCTGTGGAACAGCAGCTGGGAGAAGCAGCCCTGCAGCCCCCCAGGTCAGTGCAGCAGGAGGTCAGAAGGTGCTCCAGGCATGGGGCAGCAGTTCCCCTGCGGCCTGTGGAGAGGCCCCTGGTGGAGCAGGCTGTCCCCCTGCAGCCCAGGGGTCCCACATGGAGCAGATCTCCACGCTGCAGCCCATGGAGGAACCCCCAGTGGAGCAGGTGGATGTGGCCTGGAGGAGGCTGCGGCCCATGGAGAGCCCCTGCAGGAGCAGGCCCCGGGCTGGAGCTGCAGCCTGTGGAGAGGAGCCCATGCAGGAGCAGGGGAAATGGGGGAAGCTGCTGCCCGTGGGGGACCTGTGCTGGAGCAGATTGCTCCTGGGGGATGGACCCCATGGTATGGAGCCGTGTGGGAGCAGTGCTTGAAGAGCTGCTGCCTGTGGGTAGCACCCCCCCCCCCCACGTGGAGCAGGGACAGAGAGTGACCGTAAAGGATCAGCAGAGACAAAACATCAGGGACTGACCACAGCCCCCATTCCCCCACTCCCCTGTGCCGCTCAGGGGGAGGAAGTGGAAGAGGGTGGATGGGAGGAAGGTGGTTTTAGTTTCTTTTCTTTATTTCTCACTGCTCTAGATTGTTAGTAATAGGCAATGAATTTCTGTAACCTCCCTGTGCTGAGTCTGTTTTGCCTGTAACGGTAATCATTGAGCGATCTCCTTTTCCTTATCTCTACCCTTGAGTCCTCTTCATCGTATTTTCTCCCCTTTTCCTTTTGAGGAGGGGAACTGACAGAGCGGTTGAATCTCAGCTGCCCACCTGAGTAAAACCACCACACTATGCTAAATCTAAGGCAGCTCAACCAGCCTGTTACAAGGTCAAGCCCTATAAAGAAAAGTGGGGCCGCAGTGCCTGTGCAGTGTAATCTGAGAATTAAATAACTAATGTCAGGTCAGGCACTGAATACATCAGAGCATGTACTTACGCTTGCAGAATGGAAATCCATAGTAGCCAGTTTGGCATCTGCTGCACTGACGACCAACGACATTAGGTCTGCAGATACACTGCCCTCCCAGGGGGCTGCAAGTGGGGCTCACGGCACCTTGGCTGTGGCAATTACATGGCAATGCTCCGTTGTTGTAGAAAGCCACTAGTGACCTTGCAGAATTCTTACAGAAGGCTGACGATCTTTCTGGGCTATTTACATTGAAATATAAATCATGTTAGTAATGCCACTTGAAAACTGCTGTGAGAATGCTTTGCAGTGGGTCAGTAAATTGGGGTCCTGTCTTTCAAACAATTCTTTGAAATATGGAAGGCATCAGTACACATGCAAGGATACACATAAAGTAATTACATTAGTAGTAAGTAGCTCATGTAGGTAAGATTTTTTTTCAAAGAAGCGCTCATATTAGTCTTATCAGTTCAGACATGCCAAGCAAAATACAAAATACCAAAGATGGAAATACCAAAGGCAGAAAGATGACACAGATTTTCCTCTTTTGTACTGTGAGCAATAAAGCTCTACCCTTACATTTCATTTACAATAGAAAGTCATGCAAAAATGACTCATAGAAGATTAACAGGCCAGCATAAGCCATGAAAAGCACTTTAATGTAGCAGAGTGATGGGGATTTTATATATTTCTTTAATATGGAGTGAAAATAATATTAAATCCTAGCTTGCTCAGTTTTTCAGAAAGTGATGCTTACTCAATATAAAAACTGTTTCCTCCACATTGGCTGATAAAATCAAATGATTTGTCCACAGTCTTTTTGTCAAGAATTTTGTAACTGTAGTTGTCTGCTGGAACAACTAAGACATTTTCCTTAAAACAACAAAAAAGCTAGATTGTACATTTCAGAGAAAAACAAAAGAAACAAGCTAAGGCATTTATATATTTAAACATTACTTCATTATGAATTCTGGATTTTCTCAAAAATGCTAACACTTTAAGCAAAAGGGTAGGAAAATATACTTCATTATCTATATCCCAGAGCTTACAATACAAGCAGCATACAATAAAAATACTGTACAATATCTTAAAATTTACAGTAAAAACAAAACTAGTGTACAAGTTCCTAAAATTTTGAAAGTTTGAAAGTTGATAATTTAAAATTGTCTCTAAACGGCTGGTGGAGCTGAAAAGAATATTTCCAGGTATGTTTATGCAATCAACTTACCAAAACCAGCATTCTTCCGTCAGGTACCATCACTGTAACAGAGACTTCAGGTTCAGAAATGTCAAGCTCAATTTGGTTTTCTGCAATCACCTGATCCCGACAGCCAGAAGTATGAGGGCAGAATGAAGCATTGATGGAACCTGGAAGAAAAAGCATAATGCCAAATAATGACCTATGTGCCAAAAAGCTGAGAGGAGAAAGAAGTTGGATCAAATTTGAAAGCCTACCTGACCACACACGTCCTGCATTCACATGCACCTGCACGGGGAACGTTGGATGTGCTGGCTGATAAAAATGTAGCACAAATACATATCTGCCCAAGTGGGGCACTCTGCCACTCATGGTAATCTGGTTCTGCAGAAACAAAAACAGCTCTAACAGTATATATGTTTTGTGAAATATTCATCATTTCATGAGTTCTGCTCTGAATTGCTTAGTTGGAACAGAAGAGAGGGGGCTTAGCATTTCTCAGGAAGTTAATATATTCAAAGGATATGGCATTACATCTGCATGCTTCTATCTATTCACATGCCAAGCATATGTAATGCACTTCCGCAGTCTGTTTAGAAAGAAGCTAGCATTTCTGTTTCTCTTTCTGTTCATTATCATTGTGGCTTACTCAATCTGCAATATTTTGTTCATATAATTTAGCTGTGATTTTCTAAAAATGCTTGATCTATTTACCTTTACTAAGAACATAATTTGTGACTTTGGAAACAGTATTTTCAAAATGTGAACTACCTGTGATGATGTCAAGATGACTCCGTTAACTGAGTCAGAAGGTAAAGGGGCACTCAGTGGATCATGGAGTATATTTCTCTGTACTTCAGAGATTTTCCCATCCCTGAATGTATCCAAAACCAAAGCCGCTGGTGGAGTTTCATACACTGATGGAATGCATGTTACACTAAAAAACAGAATTATATTAATTACTCTTGAGGTCAGGAGCATTTCTTAAGCATTATGAAAGAAAAAAAAAATCAACTCCCCAAAGTTAGTATATTAGAATGTAATACAATCAATAACGCAATAGTAACCACTGTTACTCTTTGGAATTTTATGGAAATGATCAGTAAATGAAAACAAAAGGTATAGAGCTAACTCACAGAGGGGAAAATGTACATAACTGCTTTTATGCACTCAAAATTTCCATAACCTGATCAGTTTCAATAAAAAGAGTTTGCTGAGGAAACCAAAGGTGTTAAAAATACAATTAAATAAATGTTAGTGAATCCAGTTAGTTACATTCACCAGAATCTGTACTGATATTGAAATTTCAGTTCTACAAATATTTATGTAGGTGCATCCCTTACACATGCAAGTTTTCCTATTGAATCCAGTGGGACTACTTAAGTACTTAAAAGTTGAATATACACTCAAATATTTGTAGAATTGAAGCCAAAATACATAACAGTGCTCCCTGAAAACATCCCATTTCATCCACTGTTGTTTTTAACTATTTCTTCCTTGGTATATTTAGTTCTGAAGAACTTGATTGAGAGAAGTAGTTTCCAAGACTGCAGGAGAAAATGTTATTTGGGGGTTTCACGCTAGTATTCATTCACTTCTTGTAAGTACTCAGCAGACAATGATTAATCTTTGCTCAAGACAGGCCCAGAACTGGAACGGCAAATACCTTTCAGGGCCAGGACTGAGATGTATTTGCCAGGCTTGTCTGGGAAACCACGTGCAGCATCCACTTATAATACTCTTAAACTAAGCCAAGACTCTGAATCTTTCAACTTGGTGAACACTTTCAGGAAAGCAAAAATGCTGCCAGATAACAGTCTTAATAACAGAACATAAATATACAGTAAACTATGCAAGCACAGCGAGTGATTTAATAAATAAATAAATAAACCAAACCCGAACAAACTAAAAGGTACATATATCTGCATTAGCTTGATTTTATATCATGCTTTTCACCCAGCCTCCTTTCCCCATTTCACTCAGAGTACAAATACGCAGGAATGCAAAATGCCTTTCATGAGAGGACAAGTATCTTCAGTGTTAAGAAAGCTGCTCTCAGTTGTAAGATTCTGAACAGGAGCAGAAATAAAGCTGCAATTCAGTGCTACACATGCTAAAAGCCAAGTGCCAGTCACATGCTTTTATCCAGATTTTTCTGTTTTCTATTTCAGTTCAACCACTGTATTAGAAACTACCAACTGGAAAACTATTAGACCTAGTCACCAACTCTTTCTGCCTCTGAAGTGTTGCAAATGGCATTTACATTTACTTTGAGGCTCCCTTCATTGCCAGATCAGTTGGGAAAAACAAAAAACAAAACAAAACAAAACAAACAAAAAAACACCACAACCTAGGACTAGAATCACAAGGACATCCAGGGAAGTGCAACAGGAATTGAAAATGTGGGGCTTCCTAATTCAGGAACTGCAATGATATTTCCTCTCTGGCGCAAAGATCGAAACACATGGAGAGAAGAATTCCAACAGGATGGAATAAGTGCTCTGCAGAACCTGGAACTGACTAATTGGGAAGCAAACATTTAGGTTCAGATGTTCTCAGTAACAAGGGGACATCGACCTGTGTTGACCCAACTGCATATGAGTACTCCAACTACTGGTACTACGTAAGTATAAAGGAGGAGGGGAAGGATCACCTAGCGCTGCTGTGAGTAATGAATGCTGAGGGCACACTTTGCATCACCTATCATACAGGACCCACAATGAGGGGGAGAAGGGAGTGGTTTGTTTGTGAAGAAGGGGTTTGCACGTTGGGTGGTTTGGGGCTGCCACATTTTGCTGGTGGATCTGTGAATTTGGGATACCTGAAAGGAAATTCATATCCCTTACCCATTAGAAATTAAAGCCATTCTGAAACAGGTGAAGCAGTAACATGCAGAATCAAAGTCCAAACAGAACAGTGAGTATTTCAGGCCTGATAATTCATGGCTTGCCACAGAAACAGCAATGATTTTCCTGCTTGGACACCTATTATACTGGAAAGCATGTGAAATACTTGTGTATTCTAATGCATTAGTACTCGGTAGTTCAGATGGGAAAGGCTAGTATTACCAAGATCCCACACAAAGCCTGTCTAGATTAACACTAACAATTCAGCTTTTTATTATTAGTACTATTTTTAATTTTTTAATTTTTATTTTTACAAATGCTACATTGTAGAAGTGGTCAACAAACTGCCTTTGAGTCACCGAGCAAAGGTTCATTGAAAAGCATTAAAATGCACTTTAGTCTCTCTCTGAGGGTCTTTTTCATAAAATATAAAGGATAACAACAAGCAAGTTACCTTCCATCATGGGTACTCCTGTAAACAGCTATGCAATGTACTTTAGGATTCACATATTCTGGAGAAAATTCTTCAGCTGATATAATACAAACCTTGTGCTGAAAAATAAGCACAAGGTACAATTAGCAATTAATACTGAAAATAAATAATAGGGCCAAGCCTGGAAGGGGAACAATGTAACCTGATGTCAGCACAGAGAGATCTAAGTCCCAACCCATGTACTGTCATGGACTTCACGAGTGATTTTGGATCCCTTACCTACCTGCACCTGAATGCCTCAGTATTTAAAAGCATTTTTCTGTCCTTCCCAGGGGAATGTTAAAATGCAAGTATATGTATGGTAATGGGAATCACAGAAGACCAGCTTGCAGGGTCGGAAGCTAGCCAAGGGTGGACAAGATTATACAGAACAAGGGTCAGAGGGAGAAGCCCTCATCAGTGGTGTTAAGACTTTCAGACCCTGGGGGAATTCCTAGTCCTTCTGAAATGCAGGCAGTAATATTTGCTCACACAAAGTCCTTATAAATAAGTTTTGGTAACTATGAGATTTCTCCCAGTGGATTCAGAATTCAGTTTAAAAAATGTTGAGAGTTCATATGTTTGTTGTTGTTGTTTTGACATAAGGCAAGACGTGTAGGTAGACACAACCATTACTGCCAATAAAAAGATATTACGTGTTATTTCCAAAATACGTAAGTGCAGGTTACAAAATGTGTGCATGAACTACTTGAAAAGGAAATAAAGAAGCACTTGATAATGATAACTAGCACTACATATTAGTATAAATAGCAATTGCATAGGGAGAATGCATTCATGTGCAAAGCAATTCACTTTAGAAGCGGTCGTAAAGGAGCTCAACTTGTGCTTTAGCGTAAGTGAGCAGTGTATATAAAGCCTTTATAAGGTAGAAGGCAGAGTGCCAAAAATCCCTTTTCCTTGGCAGCAAGTATTGTGCTTATCCTCCCTGTAATGAGGATATGTGTAATGTGCTTGTCCTCCTTGTAATATGGAGCCCACAGGACTCCAGCCTTTTGCAGCAGAACAAGGATAGGCTCTGAAGATTGGAACTGTACTTTCAGAGCACCTAAAAAGTTACCGTGGGTTATCATTTGGATTTAGACAGCTCATTTGCATCTGTCTGAGATAAAGTCGTTAGAGCCCCTCTTGAAAGCTGACCTCAACAATTGCATTCCCTCTTTACTATTCAGACCAAATTTCTGACCTCCAGCACTCAGGGTAGTTCCCCTTTGCCTCTCTGCTCTGTACAACAGGGGACCTTTAACTTCAAAACTGCTGGGACACTGACTCCATAGATAGTGTCCATACAACACAAGTTCTTCTTTTCCTCATTCTCATCTTGTGGTAAGTGCAGCGTTTACGTTTAATGCAGGGAAATATTTTTTTGTATGTCAATCTTGAAGCAAGTCATTTAGAAAAAGGAAACTGTAATTTGGATAACAAAATATTATCATGAAACTTCCATATGTGGAGATATAGCCTAATAATATCAATACCTTTTGGGTAAGGATCTTGTTAGCACAGCAACTGCTACAGGGAGCTACCACACAATTTAAATGGTATTTGTTCACACTGAACACTGCCTCAGGAAATGAAGAAAGTATGCATCAGTTGCTAATCCTAACAGTGCCATGGAACTACTCTGTGTTCATAGTTTGGTTTTAACTTTAGATTGAAACCAACTGTGCAACTGGTCTCGTGTTTCTAAAATGGTAAACACTGAAACAACTTGGAAAAAAAATCAGTATCTCGAAAAATGTATTACTGGTGTGGGCCAAAAGATGGCAGTGAAGGTTTTTATTCAAAGCATTTAAAAGTTCTATCTTTTCTAAAATGAATATATTTATTATCTGAAATTTTCTAAGAGACACAGGAAATGCCCGTGTTTTGAAGATATAAAGAGAAAAAAAAAAAAAAAAGGGAAAGGCAAAAGATATAGCAATTAAGAAAAAAGCTACCAGCATATTTTTCAATTAAAGTTTACATGTAGAGAAGAGAGAGGAACTGAAATAAAGCATTAGAAAGTTGGAAATACCCTTGCCAAGATCAAAGATAAAAAAGATACACAGGAATTTGCCTTTCTTGTTTGACTCAGTATTCGTTGACTATATACAAACCAACATCTTCAAGCATCTAATATACACCCTTTCTCACATCACTATTGAGCATATGAACATAAGGAGAAAAGTACATCTCTTTACCTATTTGAGGAATAAATATTACAAATGGAAAAGAAAATAGAAACTTACCAGAAGAAAATTAATTGATGATGCCTTAAGATGTATCTTTGTATCTGCTAGAAGATCATAGGCTACAACACGATTTCTGTCATCCACAACAATGCTGCGACAAAGGAAACTGAGACAGAAAGCGGGGTTAAAAATTAGCCTCCTGGCATTGCCATGTTGTTTGAGCTATTGTGTAGCTCAGCTGAGGCCTAGCTTTCCTCACCACAGGTACCTAGTCATTCTGTTGGATCATAAGTAACAAGTATGTTTGGCCACTGGTGAATGCAGTATCCTCACGGGAGAGACAAAGGAAGCAGCACATGCAAAATATGGCTTGCCCTTTGTAGGTTGCCTAAGAGAGTCCAAACCTCCTGACCTTAGTTTAGTTCTCCAGCTGAGCTACTGCTAGCGGTACACTGAGATGTAGGTCTGTGCCTCTCATCAGTTACCTTTGATCGGCCGCGCATCTTTGGTTAAGACAAACACATATTAAAAGGAAGAATCTTACTAAAGACTTGGGACTCTGCCTTGCTCATGGAGCACGATCCCTACAGGCTTACAAAAGGAGAAATATTTCCCTTTTCCTAAAAGAGGAAGTCACGTACAGATTGGACAGGACTTTGAGCAACCTGATGTAGTGGGAGGTGTCCCTGCCCATGACAGGGAGTTAGAAATAGATGATTTTTAGAGGACCCAGACCAGTCTGTGGTTCTATGATACAATGCTTATTTCTTTTCTTTCTTCTGCTCATCTGTTCAGCTAAGCCAGACAGCATGCTGTGGGTGAGAAGCTGTAATTCCCATAAAACTGCTCTTCTGTTTCTCCTCAGAGATTGTGAAAGTTTCACTTGTTCAGAGCACAGCTCAGAAATAAAGGCATCTCAGGGCTAAGGACACTTAAGAGAAATAGGGGTCTTTCATTTGACTTTCACTATTAACTGGGCAACTAAGAATGTCTGTGAATCTGGGATACATTCTCTTGCAATGTTTTATTGGGAATAATCATCTGATAGAGCTCTAAGTAGACGTGGCATACTTTGAATAATGATTCTATGACAAACTTCATTATGCAGTTTTGATTGTTTTCTTTTTTAACAGACATGTTATTAGGCTAGAATAAGAGGAGTGACCTGTCAAAGTCATATAGTTCTTCTCTGTATCACATACACGCTGATGAAAATCCTAATCCCTAAGCCTACAATCTGTCAAACACTTGGCTCACAGGAAAAAATGATGCATGTCAGTAGCCCCCTGACACTCCCAGGGACACAAATATCTGTGGGATCACAATCCTAATTTGACTCACTCTGAATTGCTCAAGTATTAACAACAATTTCACTTATGACAGACAAAATCTCTGGGACATCTGCAGTAACCTCAGCAGTCAACAAGGATAAAGAAACATAGGGCTTGAGGCCTACTCAAAATTTCAGAGAAACACATACCTTTGCTTCAACAAATCTTGTTAGAGGAGTGGAAACACTCTTGTAAAATTGGCTGATACTTTTTTTTCTTTTTATAGTCAAAACCCTCAGAAATGCTTTTTACTAAACAATCATAAACAGCGCAAACATCTGCAGCCAACAGAGCTGCTGGATGCTCTGCTACTGGACTCTATAATTAATAGTTTATAAGGATTTACAAGTGTATATAAAAACCCCTTTGTACAGAAAAAGTTCACTAAAGCAGTAGCAATATTTAATGTGCTGACTGCACAGACTTAGTAATCTGTACAATACCCAAAGAATTATGTATTGCTTTTAAATCACCCTAAAATGTGAACAACATAACAGCAGTAAAATGCATTCCGATATATAAAAAGCATAATTATATTCTAAATGGTTATTTAACCATTTCAGAAATTCTTACCTGTATTTGCAACTGTATATTCTCACTCTGCCTTCTATGACAGGTCCAGGGCTATTTATTTTTACCTCAGCAGTGTATAACTGGTCATCTTCATTGGCATATTCAAAAACTAGAACATAGCGACCGACTTGAGGAACATTTATGGTCATCTGTAAATTGACCTAGGTCAAGCATCATTAAAAAAAAAAAAAAAAAATAGATTTTTCACTCTCTTTCTTGCAGGAAGCTCCTTTTGCCTGCCCTGCAAGCTAACTGGTCTTCACTAGTCTAGGGCCAACCCTGCGCTGTCTCAGCAAAAGACAATCGAGCAGAATGGAAGCAGTGCTTATAAATAATCACTTTGTCCACTAGTAAGCATCAACCAGATTCAGGAAACAGCTGCCATTATAACGGCTCTAGGAAGATAACAGCAGATCTGCAAGATAAGGCTAGGAAATGAGGCTTATTATTAATATTCTTGGCAGTATAAACTATCAGTGAGGAAAATCTGATGTTCCTAAAAAACTGTCACCCTCATCTCTGAGCTATCTTTAAAAAACAAATCAAAATTGACTCTTAATTTTCCACTGAATAAATATTTCCACAAACAGAATTCCTACTACTGCAGCGCTTTATACTGATTACCTACAAAGAATGAGAGCATTATGTCCAGGAAATAGACATTGCCACTTTCTGAAACATCAGATTTTTCTTTTAGTTTACCTGTGCAAGTTGGTTAAAGTAATATTTTACAGAAAATACTCTGAAGTAGTTGCATGAAAAGTGCTGGGCTTTGTTACAGTGGGCTGTATAATTATTTTCAAATGTAAGTTGTTTTTCTCAAGATGTCCTTAGGCTGTGAACTTTTCAACAAGCAAATAATTCTGTCAACAGCCATCCCGACTTCACAGCAATAAGTCATAACAGTAAAGTTTTGCACATGCATCGGTGATGAAGCACTGGGGCCTATGACATTTAATTATCATTGTTGCAGTTGGCATTTTTTTAAAGCAACTGTCAGAGCACAGTAACAGAGGACAAAATCACTTTACATTTAATTATCATGTACTTGATAAAATAGCTTATTTTAAAAAACATGCTTCAAGTATAATTTTTGGTTTCATGAAACGTGTTTCTCTTTCAATGGACCCACAGCAGTGTCATATTTGCATCTGCTTGTTCTTAACTAAAGCAAATATTTTACATAAGTATAGCTATTTAAGCAACAACAACAACAACAAAAAAGATTAATTTGGAGTAACATACATACACCATTACTGCTGACAAACCATTTTGCCATTGCTACTGCAATTAAGCAATATGCTGAATTAGACAGTATGCCTAAAACACAGGTATTTTTATTTTATTAAATACTTTTCTCAGAGTGAAGCATCCACTCGAGTCATAGTTATACATCTGCCAATACTGATATGTTTACATGGATCTGTATAAAATATAGAACTTAGTACAGAGCCTGTTTTAGGGATGAGTTACAGGTCTGCAAATCCTGAGCCACGAATCTGCCACCATTTTTTTAGTCCAGTAGTTTTGTAGTTAATAGTGCAGATGCGATTGCGATTAGCGGGCAGGAATCTCACCTCTCTTCCACTGATATGGGACATCACTGGATGATCAGGAGTTGGCTGTCGAACAGGTATTCTTCTGTATTCTCCCCCATGTCTGTAATACGCTGCCTCTGAACCGAGGACACAGGAAAATCTGCCCAATGGCAAATGCTGATAGAGCAAGCAGCTAACACAAAACAAAAACACACACAGAATTATTATTGCTTTCAATTGCAGCAGTATAATAACAACATAATCCAAGGCAATGGTTTATTCCGTAGGATATATACTGACTTCTCTGTTGAAACACGTCCAGGATAGGTGCAAGGCTCCGTAACTTGTATCTGCAAGATGGATGCTTCATAATAATCACTAGGTAACAGCACCATATAATCCTAGGAACAAATATAACAAATGCAAGACCATGCAGAAAATTACAAAAGGAACCTCTCCAGACATTCACAATGTAGCAATGCACAAAACCGATCACACAAATAATTTTTATGGAGGATATCTGCAATACACATGTAGATTTTTTTGCTGCTATATGGGCCAATAACATCCCTATGTGTCATGGTAAATCTGTTTATATCTTCACAGAGATAGTTTGAAAGCAGCTGCCCTGTAAGCAGGGAAACTGCAGCCACTATCCCATCATGTGTTGTACAGGATGGTGCTCATAAAGGAGCTTCCCCACCATATCTGTGGCTTGCAGGACTTGTTAAGTCCAGAGCCTCACAATCTAAGAGCACAGGCCTCTCCTACTTAAGCTTTAAAGCTAAGAAACACAGATCTTCCAACCCAAAGTTCTTCTTGCTTTATAAGCCAAATGGTCCAGTCAATAGAGTGGAAAAAAAATCAGTTTGTATAAGCTTGAGCTGCACAGGCACTGTGTGGTAATACACAGCTGTCACTGCACAGTTTTCACCCATGTATGCTATTCACGTGCATACAACTCACCTGTGTTTGACTCTGCAAGGGAGATTCATGTATCCCAGGTGGCTTCGTAAAAATAGTCCTCATAATCTATTAAGCTGTGCTTCAAGAAGCTGGTATATTTTTGCTCTGCCTTTTCAACTTAAAAGAGTGGAGCTTATTTATAAAAACTTTCTTTTATGAATACATACTAGGCTAATATCATTAACAAATTCCTTTTCAAAGGTTTTAAAGAAAAAGGCACAATAGTATGTCACGTTGAGCAAGAAATATGCTGCAAGCTCTTTAGTAACATTCTACATGGCGTTCCATAAATTTAACAGAGCCCCAGGGTTGATGACTAAAGATATCGGCTCCTTGTTAACTGTATATAATATACATAAGAATTTCAGTATAGCATCTTTGTGATCGTGCATCTTTAAGGTTTTCCATAAATGCTCACCTCAAAGGCTTTGTCTTTTTATAGCAACTCACAACAGCTGTCACAGACAATTTTTCAGTAAGTGGAAGGGAGTAAAAATAGGAGGATAAAAAAATTTAGAAAGTGACCTGCTAATTATGAAGCCCATCTTATAATACTTTTCTGAAGAATCTTTGCCAGAAAACTAAGGGCTTGATCATCTGTAGCTGAGCCAAGCTTTAGATATGTTATGTGATATGCAAGAATTACTAATTTCTGTGAGCTTTTATGCTCAGACAATTGTGCTGTATATATTAATATTTCTTCAACATTTGATGGTACAGAGTCTGGACAGACTGAAAGTCTGTAAGCACATGAAAAATTACAGCAGATGAAAGTCAGAGAAGGAAAAAAAAGTGAAATTAGAGGCTGAACTGTATATTTTCATAACGATATTCTGCCACTCTATTTCCACTAATGTGCAATTTCAATTGCTTCCAAGGTTGTTCCTGACAAACAACTCCAGAGCAATATTATCATGACAGCCTTCAAGCACTTGTTTTCTTCAATTGTTTTCTTACCAAGAGGACTTCCTCTGCCATTATACTGACAATCCACATTCCTGGAACCAATGAGAAAGATTCTGTGGAGCTTTTTCCTGGGATTGTGACAAAAGCTGGCTCCTTGCTGGGTGGGAAGACAAATTCTTTGCTCTGAGCAGCCCCTGCCAAAAAATAAAAATAAAAAAAATAAGGGACTGTGTAAAATGTCTCTGCTTGGCTGGTACTCTGGACTTATGATTTAATACATTAAACTTGGTGTAACAGGAGCTGATCGATGCTGCTCTGACAATATGTATTGTAAGTAAGCTATAGAGCTGTGTAATTATTGTCATCTTGCTTTTTATTAGTCTTGAGCAAATTGGTTCAGAAGAACAGACTTTTTCCCTTGTAATGGATAGTTTTGCAATATTCTGAAATATTCACATCCCTTCCCTCTTCCATTATTTTCCATTCAATATGTTTCTCCACTGACTCAAGACATCTTCAGTTGACACAAGGCCTGTTCTTATGCAACTTTCAGCTGTATATTTTAAATACCAGAGGTTCTCTGTAGCATCTAAAATGTTGTGAATAGCAAAGGTTTCCTCTTGAAAGCCCCTGGACAAAGACAAAAGCTTGTGCTCTAAGCTGATTCCCTGTCTCCCAGGCAATGTAAGACAGTCCTGACTATAAACTGCTGCCCCTCTGCTGAGAGGTACCTGTCATGTCTTCAGTTCTGTCTTCTCCAAGTTATTGAAGGTCTATGACTAAATGCCATTGACTCCCAGCAGTGTGGTACTATTAGGCATCGTAAGAGATAATTCTGAACATATTCTTTGAATGGCAGACATAACAAGGATATAGAATACTTATCTTTTACCAGGGACCAAGTCATGTTGTTGAGGTCTGTCATCAGAGCTAATTTGGTGGATTGATTTCATCATTAAATAAATATTATTCATGGAAAGAAGGCAGAAGTCACCTTTAAACTGAAATATTAAAGGCAACTGAACCAAGATAAATTCTGTTTTCCCTTCTTTGAGAGCTTCATAAAACACACAGTTCAAAGCTTTCAAGTACAGAATTGGAAGTCCTGAATTTGGCAAACATTTAAAAAACAAATGTTGATTATTAGTTAGCAGAAGTTTCATGCAAACATAGCCACATCATTTACAGGAAAATATACTAGGAAAAGCACAAAAGCATTGACGCTGTTAAAAGCAATGCATTTTAAGCGACATTACAAATCTGAATTAGTTGCTTCTTGACAAGGCTTCTCTAATCTAACATTCATCTGATCTGTTGTGCCGTCGAGTTGTACCTACCTGCTTCAGGCCGAGATTGACAAGCAGATATGCGGCCAGGTAACGATTCACCTCCAGGGTTAATATATCTCAGGATAATGCGAAATAAGTAGTGGTTTGATTTTTCCACATTCAAAGTTATCCTCACTTCATTCTGAAAAATTGAAGTTAATAAACAAAAACAGCCATAAAGTGCTGAAAAGAGGAACAGTGAGAAGCCATGCAAGCACCATACTAAATGCCTACAAGAAAAATGCACATGCAGACAAGTATACACTGGAATGGCAATGCTGTGTATGACAGATGAAGACAGGTAAGCCTAGTGAGAAAATTAATTCACTTACAAGTATAGTTAGTGCCAAAATGTTTTCCCTCAGCAATTGAGATCTTCCCTTTAGAGCTTTTTGAACCCAGGGTGACATAGCGGAGGACTAGGTGGAAGAGCTTAGGGGAAGCCACAGTGACAGGTACAACCACCTCTGGCTGGGAAAAATAAAAAGAAAGGGAAAAAGGAGGAAAGGAAAGTATATTATTTGTTACTAGCACCCAGAGAAAGAAAAACCATTTGGCAAAAGACATACTCCATAACAGAAAAGAAAGGCTCCAGCAGCTTACAAGAGAATAAAACCTCCTGTAAAATAAAGCACTGTGTTTTATTTTTATTTACTTACCCTGAAAGACATGGAATCTTAACTAATATGCAAGTTGATATTGCACCTTGAAACACGGACAGTATTTTACTGATATTCTCCCTGCCTGTGCAGGGAAACGTAAGGGCCAGAATCACTGATCTTAGTCTGAGATAACACACAATGCTCCACAGCACGCAGACGTCTCAGACTGGCACTGCAACTTCTGCTCCCCTACCAGATCCCTCACTGCCTTAGAGATGTGATACCAAGATTCTTTTGCCCTTGGGCTGAACTGACATCTCCGAAACTACACAGTTCACATCAACCCTGGACTGGCAGTAAGCCCACAGGAGAATGAATTCACACAGCCCCCATTTAGTTGCAGAGCAACAGAATCAGCAGGGACTTGTTCAAAGGTTGGTTGGGTAGGAAAAAAATGGCTTTGTGCAGCCTTAAGGGTTTGACTTCCTCCTTTCCATCCTAAATCATAAAGCTCCCATCACAAACCAAGTCCCACCTGTTCACCCATCATAATCCGCTCACTGTCCCATTCCAAGATGCTTCTGATACAGTAAGTTCCCTACCACTATGGTCCATTCTGCATCCCCAAAAGCACACAAGTTTTCTAAATTGCAGACCTCTCAGCATGGGGCACAAAGCCATATTTTCTCTTACTGCAAAAAGCTAAAATAAATGTTAGAGTGCCAGCTCTCATATGCTACTTAGTATATTATTCAATTCTGTCATCATCACAGAGACCTCCACTTTCTAAATAGAAATGCAATGCAGAAAGCAGAAACAGGCATACAACAGATGATAGGGATGAGAGATCTGCAGAGATTAAATGGCTAAAATCTCGGTGACTGAAGAAGGGCAGTGGACCAGAACAGAAAATACAGACACATGGGGGAAGGTTTTACAGCTGATGTTTTAAATGGAGAAAGGTGACTGCTGAAGAGAAAAGACGGGCATTGAGGGAACACCTGAAAAATAGACAGGAACAAAAAAGGAAAGGTGAAAGAAATGAAGAAACATGCCTCAGAAAGTTTCACAAAATGGTTTTATGGAATATCTAGAGAACACAGGTAAAGAGAGAGAAAGAAGACACTAATGAGTAATGAGGGAAGGAGAGATGTCAGTCCTCAGTTTCAAGAAAAAAGCAGGAAGTGAGGAGAATTTATTATTTGAGCTCTATCACAAACCTAGGCAGCTCTTGCCAGTGCTTTAAAAACTCAGACAAACTGTTAGCTTCTCAGTCTATCATGAGAGCCCCATGTTAGCAGCATGGGTGAAGCACAACAGCATAGGTCACCACCCACAGACTATTTATTTCATCTGATTTTTCTAAATTGTATTGAAATATTTTCACAAAAAGTTGATATATTAGCCTTTTGTGTGGTAGATATTGTAATCCTATTTGTCTTCCACAAAAGAAATGTCAGGAGTATTTCAGGGCCCTGCAAGGCACAAAAAATCTATGTGAAAATTCTGAAAGTTTCTTGAAATGAAGAATGTGACTATGAAGAATGAAGACTATCTATGCAAGGATCTAACTGTGGAGGGCCTGTATCTGGCAATTACTTACATGAATGAAAAGCTTTATTCAGGTGAGCAAAGCAATGCACACTTTCAGCAGGATTAGAAACTAAGTACTTTCACTAACTCTTTACAAAATGCCAAGTGGATATGAAATGCAAAAAGCATCTGAGTTACACAGCTGAAATTTAAGAAAGCACAGCTTCCAGAGTTGCCTTCATTTGTAAATGTGGAGTAATTCTGAAAAGCCAAAAAAAATGGCTCTGAGATTAAAAAAAAAAAAAAAAAAAAAAAAAAAGAACATAAACAAAGAGGAAAAAGTGAAAAGTGAAGAACAGAAAGAAAATCACTATACTTGCACAACAGTTATGTGCTTATGTCTGTCTGTAGTTGACCCATTAGTCCTTGGACAGGTTACAGAGGCTGGACACAACTATATCTGTGGACTAAAAAATCTTATCAGCATCAGAGTACTACAAATACCAAAGTATAACTTTTAAGAAGAATGAGCAAATCCCATTTATTGCTCAAATCTACTCTTTTCAAATTCTGATTCACTTGCTCAGCAATTCCATCTAAAGTCCAACAGGTCCTTTCTCACACAATTAAATTATGCTGACTCTTCCTGCAATGTCCTTATTCCCTATGCTGTGTTTTGCTTTATTTGTAGTCTATCATGAGAGTAAAATAAATGTTACTGAAACACTCCTGCTCACATCTTGTTTTACTGAATCACACACTTTCATGTTTGCTGTAAAGTAAAATTATAATTTCTGGCAAACTGGAGACTTTATCCTCCTTGCCCAAGTTGAAAGTGTGAAGGCTTCACCACAGCACTATAATGAAACCTGAAAATTTTGACATGGACTATTATGGAACTCTATAATCCAAGTGATTTAGCCCAACATCAATCTTCTGCTGCTTCTGCTGTCCTTGTCATGACAACAATTTCTTCATTTAGTATTATAGACTTTAAAGCTACTAGTTCTTTCCTTTAAACCAACAGCAAAATGCATTTCTCAAAACAACAACAAAAAAATACCTCCCCCCCCAAAAAAATGACCTCGCAAAGAACGTCTCTGGAGAACACATATTTGCACTAGCAATGACCAACTTTAAATAATACTAACAGTCACTAATCCAAACAGTGATACAGTGCCAAAATGTTCAGATTAGTGAGATCCCGTCCTGGTTTCTCCATGACCTTGTGCACACAACAGTACAACAGGGGCATACAGAACATACATCTATGTTTTCACCCCAAAGCCTTGAGCAAAATACCAGCTTACTTGTATAGAAGACATCTGGGCATATCCTCTCCAACTGAAGTTAGGAAATTCCTGAGGATCATAGCCAAACCGAATTCCCCTTCCCTGGACAGTAGTTCCATCTTCAATCTCAAACCTCATGTGGTGCAGATCAGGGAAAAAATAGTTTTGTTCAGGCCTTTCAAGGAGACAAAAAAAAAAAAAAAAAAAAAAAAGAACAAGCATTCAAAGGACTATTCTTTTCCTCCAAATTTTCATTTTTTTTTTTTGCCCTGATTGTATATCAGTTTGTATATCCTTGCCAGTATAAAATACAAATATAAGCATTGATTGAACCTTTGATATTTATTTGTGAGTAAAGACATTTTAGGCAATGTGCCTAAATCACGTCACTCAACAACTAAAGCAAATTGATTCTGATATGATTTTTCATTTCACAGCTATGTAAGCTAAAAATGCCTGATGAATTTATGATATCTCAGGTAGTTCGTCATCTGAGTATAACCCCAACATCCAACACTTTTTGACAAGAAGCCTCCACCCACTCACCATTGTAATCTGAAAGAATTACCAGTATGGTCTACATCTAAAAGTATGCTACATCTACATGTATGGTCTACATCTAAATGAATAAAGCAACGGAAGGGAAGTGATCTACCGATCACTGAGAAATCCTGTTAGTAGCTAATAAATAGCAAATAAGATGGATGGAATAAGAATTCTCTTTCCAGAAGCTTTTACAGCTATACCTTACCTTACGTACCTCTTGATATATACAGGTACATTGATACATACACAATGTGATTGCGAAACAGGTATCAATTATTTAAGGAAAGGAGTTAAAAAATCCTATTACAGTAACAGAAGAAAACTGTCAGGCAAAGTGAGTATAACTAATAGCACAATTTACCAGCTTATTTGTCAACAAATCCAGAATCTCATGTGAAAAGCTAGCAAGGAACCAATGGGCAGTTTCAAATTATCTACTTTAAAGCACAAGCTCTTTGTTACAGTCTGACTCACTCCTGACAGGTCATCCCCACAACGTGCTCTCTGCACTGGCAGGCACCCGAGGGTTCAGCACACGCAGAACTGATGGATCCTCCGACATCACACTGACAGCCTGCCAGGAAAAGAATAGAAGCCAAATATCCCATCAGAAAAAGTGATAAAGGTTATCAGAAAACACACCTCGCTTCCTCTAATTAAACACTATTATCAACTCATTTCCTCCTTCCGGAGCCATTTAGACTCCCCTCAGACTCTTTGAAACACGTTAACACCCACGGATAAGCTGCAATTACTTCTGGCTTTTCACGTTTGTTGTTGTTCTCTTTTCTTTTCCTTTTTCCTGCTTGTAACATGACAAAAGCCTTTTATTATTATTATTATTTATTTTTAAATCACAAGTAAAAAGCCACATTTACTAAATGCTGGACCACAGTTTTTCAGAACAGCCATTCTGGTACCACAACATAAGAAAAATGTATGTGTTTACATAAGAGCATACATATATTTTTAACCAGTATTGGACAACCATATTGAGTGTCTTGCTACAGGAGACAGGATTTGTGGCATAAAGTAACGGACAACTCTAATAAATGAGGCAATATGTATCACACTAAGGAACAAGTATGCCTAAGTTAAAAATTTCAGAACTGACCTGGAAGGTTGAATGTTCCTAAACATACTTACAGCGAGTCAAGTAATCTCACTGAAATCAAGGAGAATTAAAGCAATTTGCACCTTCCTGAAGCCAGATTGATTTCATTAGATCTTTCATTTGAAAATTAGACACACACACAAAAAAGTTTGTTTGATAAACTAGCCATTGTTTTTAAACTTTGCACACACAAAAAGTACATCAGTATTTTAAAAGTAAATCTCTTGCATCATCCTTGGACAGGTATAAATCCCACTAAAAGCAGTGAAAGTGCTTTCAATAATTTTAGAAGGAGGGCAAGGAAGAAAGGGAACCATTGAAGTAGCCCTGTACTCCTCAAAACACATGGCAGAGAGATGACTGCTTCCACCATATCACAGCTACATCTGACTGTACTTCAAAACATACTGAGTCACAGTTTATAGCAATACACAAACATAACTGAAAAAAATAAATGATGTTACTAGCTGTTGTAATATTTTAAGTTCTTATTCCAGCAGTGGACCTTAGAAAACCACTAAACTGAACAGAGAGCTACCAATCTTACAGCTAATATTTGCAGGAAAAATCAAACCTCCCTTGGCCTGTATCCTGGTAGAAGAAATGACTTACAGTTATCTTATTTGGAAATCTCTTTAGCTATGATACATACCTATTTTGCTGGATGATTTGCATCTCGGTGTTACGTACTGCATTAAACTTTTCATTGTATTTTAATTTCTGACTTCATTGAAACCCTCTAAGAATGTGAGGCATTAGATTTTGACAGGGATTAGTGAGGTGCACCATGCAGGAATGAAGGCTAGGCACAGAGCTCAAGATTGCCCAGGCTTGCACTGGTTCTGTGCTGGGCAAGCTACAGCAGCTCCTCTTGCTATCTCACAATGGGCTTTGACAGAGAAACCTCAGACAGGTGGCAGTAAACAAGTCACTGAGGATGGTGAGGCAAAAGCTGATGAACTCAAAGAGGAACAGATTTTATCAAGAGAGTGAGCCACAACATTTCTGGGAGCTACAGTGGTAACAGCTGCCCTATTCTTTCTCCCTTTGGAAGGCAAAGAAGGAGATTTCAAATACAAAACACATCCAGCTCAAACCGAGACTTGCACAAGTTACAAGTAATAGTGCAAAACACTGTGCATAAATGATTCAACAAACACATCCACATTTTAAAAATATGACCTGTGAAATTCTAAAGACTTTTGTGTTAAGTGCAAATGTGCTGCTAGAAATGTTCTTTACCTTGGCAGCCAAAATAATTCTTGTTTTCAAGAGCATAATAACCTGCTTCACAAGTGTCACAGGAATCTCCACAAACATTGGATTTGCAATAACAATGTCCATTTTCCTGTGAAGAAAATAATTTCATCAAAAATTTCATCAGTGCCTTCTTCAGAACTTCATTCTTTCAATACTTTGAATTCCCTCCAGTTGTGAAGAGGAAAATCTTTCTAATCGGAACAAAAAATATTATCTGGACATAACTTCTGTTATTTATCATCTTTAATGAACAGATGAGAAGATCCCTACTTTCAAAGCAATGAAAAATTTTCAGAACTTTTATACATCCCTAGGATGTCACCTGTCATTTCATGTACGAAAGCAGGAATCAGTTCCAAGAGTTCTATTTTACCGCGTTACAATAACTTATCTTTACAAAATAAATTGAATTAATGTTTTCCTTATCATTTCACTTCACCTGTTGACATTCTCCAACTCCACTTAGCGTTCCACTCACATCACAATGGCATGCTGCATGGATGGGAAAAAAAAAATAAAAATAAAAATAAATTATCAGATTGTCTGCATTCCTTCTTTGCAAGATACTTTGCAGAAATAAATAAATAAATCTTGAATCTGCAATTTGGAGTCACAGAGTAACAAGGTGGATTCTACTCTGGACGATTCAGAACAGCAAAGAGATACTGGTGCAAGGTGAGAAGAAAAAGCAAAGGAGAATGAATGAGGACTTACATGTACGTGCAATTTACTGACGTGTTTTGAAGTATCCTAATTTGCGTTTAACAAAACCAGTCTTTTCTGACTGTTCTGACAGAAGTGCTTTCTGGTTACTTGAGTACAGCACTAACAAACACTCAAGAAATTATGGTCTAATTTCTAAAAATAACTTCTGCTATTACAGGTAAATTTGGTTTTCAAATTATATTATGTCAAAACATGTTCTTAACAAGTTGTTAAAATCACTGAGCACCACAGCTAACAAAGACGATTTTCAAAATAATTTAGCATATTCCATAACCCAAAGAAATATGTCTTAAAGCTGTACCTGTACATCCTTCAAGGTTTTCTTTGGCCAGGTTCCAGTACAACGGTTTGCATTTACTACATGTAGGACCTTCAACGTGCTGAAGACATTGACAATAGCCCTAATGACAGAAAGAAGTTGATTGATCTGTTTCATAAAAAAACACACAGCTCTTTAATATTATGAAAAAAATAATATTATAAATAACTCAGGCAGCTTACTGACTTTCACAGAAGCATGGAATCTGAGGCTGATTCAAACTTTTTGAATTTTTCTGTCTCATACTATCAGCACAGGATTGTTCCATTCTTCCATATCTAATTTATCCTAAATATCCCAATGGACATACTTTCCAGTTCTTTCATAGCCTTATTATAACTGCTCTAAAGCATTAACAGTTTGGAAAAAAGATTAAAATACAGATTTCCTTAAAAGTAATCATTAATTTTCGTATTTTCTCCTACCTTTATCAATCCCTTTTTCTTAGGAGGGCAGAGTAGAAACAACAGTGGAAAAGTGAACTAATTCAGATTAAAAATGTTAATACTAGTAATTATTTTTTTTTCAATTATGGCAATGCCACACTTTTTTATATTTTTTATTTTTACCAACAACTTTTCTGTACTTTTAATCTTAGATAATTTATGTTCTGAATCACCCATACAGTATCATACAGCATTGTGAAGTAGATATGATGTCTACTTTTTTTTTTTTTTTTTTTTTTTTTTTTGTAAAATTGATTTAGGCAATTTTTTGTAGAATTGATTTGTTACATCTCTTCTTCATATTTTCTTATACTTCTCTATTTATTAATTATTGAAAAAAATAATTACACAAAGCTAAAGCGTATTTCTCTGAGGCAACAAGGAGGATTTTCCATCCTCTACACATTTTTCCTAGGGATAAGCAGAGGCAAACAATAGTGAATTCTGCTTTTCTTCTTTATTCTTTTTCTATCCTTTTCCATAAAAGAGAATGGATGTCTCTCAGCACGGTTATTTGCTCAGGCACATCAACATGGAGGTCTTTAAAAGACGTTTAGATGTAGAGCTTAGGGATATGGTTTAGTGGGGACTGTTAGTGTTAGGTCAGAGGTTGGACTTGATGATCTTGAGGTCTCTTCCAACCTAGAAAATTCTGTGATTCTGTGATTCTGTGAACATTGTTTCCAGGGAGTAACTGGTTTACATGTGGCCAACTTGAAAAAAAGCTGTAAGAAGAATACGGATGTATGCCTGAGCCTACCTCTTCCACCTGCCACATTTCTTTTCTGGGTCTTCTTTGCAACCCATTTACATGGAGTGTAACGTAACAGTTTCTGATCTGTTATTTTTCACAGTATGTTACTAATATTAAAATACTAAATACTAATGCTAGGATATTACTAATATTAATACTAAAATACGAGTATATACTTTCATATAATAAATACTAGTATATTAATAATACTAAAATGCTAAATACGAAAAAATATTTTTCTGGGAATAATTTGGTACTGAAATGGTCCAACCCAGAACCAGAAGGTCTTCAAAGCATGCATAAGCATATATGCACATCTGCATGTATATATCAGTGTCCTAGCGTACCAAGCACACATAAACAGTATGCATATTCCACATTGTAGCAGGGTGATGGTTGGACCAGATGATCTTGAAGGTCTCTTCCAACATTAATGATTCTATGATTCTATATAAAAGATTCAAAAAAAAACCAAACACTCTAGACAGGTAATTGCATTTTTTTTTTTTTTTGATCAAAGTATAAAACACTGAGGTCATTTCCACTCTTACTCTACAAATAAGCTTGTGCAACTCTATCACAGATTATGATCAGGCTTCAGGCACTTAAGCGATGGAGTGAATGTGTTCATCAAAGGCTCAGACCATACATGAAGTATGAATATTGCTAGCTGCAATGACAGAATACTTACGGAATGAGAACCAGCACTACCTGAAGGGTCACATTCACTGTTGATTCCTTTAGGAAGTTAAAAAATAAACACATTAGAAGACCTTTTGAAAACAGCTATGAAATACAGTAATGCAAAAAACAACAATGTAACCTCTGCAACTTTAAAAGAGTGTCTTAATAGCCACCTTGGAGCAACTCAAATACTTCAAACTTTAAGACCAGAAGAAGCCTTTAATGCTGGTTGTTCAAACGTACTTAGCCTCGTTTGGACTAATTGTTTTGGTATACAAAGTAGTCACTTGGAAAACCGTAGCACCAACCTACAACTGAGAGATGTTTTCTTAAAGTTTCTGTGGCATTGTTGAAAAAAGGTTTTAATCTTACAGTTCACTTCAGAAAATATACAGAAAGATGAACGAAATCGTCTAGTACATAATCCTGGTGTGTCCCTCCCTTCCCACACTTCAGCGCATTTCTATGAAACTACACTCAGCAGGATGTCCTGAAGAACCTCACAATGAAATGGGGGTGATGTGAACTGAATGCAGGATTTTCCAGCACAAATGTTACCTTCACAGTAGGGGAAACTGTAGTCTGCAGAAAGGCATCTGTCACACCGTCTCCCCGTAACACCTGTTTGACACTCACACTGCCCTGCTGTTGGCTCACATGTGCTGTGCTGGGAACCAAGAGGAGAGCACTGACAAGCTGTGTAACAAAACAAAAACAAAAACAAAAACAAACAAACAAACAAAAAACCACATTGATAATATTAGCAGAGTTCACCTTGTACCTACTAAGCAATAATTTTCAAAACTCTGGTATTGCAGAGGTTTTGGATACTCTCTAGACTGTTCTTCATTTTTCTTTGAAATAAATAATTCAGGGTCCTCACACCTGCTTGGAACCTATGATTTTGAGATGATCTGTTTCATGTTGACATTGTTTACCATGCTAACATTAATTCAACTTGTACAGATAACAGATACAGCAGTGATGTGCTAGGGAGAGCTACCAGAGTGTGTGCCTGCCAGGAAGCCTGGCCACTGGGTTCATCTTCAGTGTTACTGTTGCCAGCTTTGGAAGGAACAAACTATCACACTTATATAGGTAGTTTTTGATCACAGAATCAGAGACCTCCAAGATCACCGAGTCCAACCTCTGACCTAACGCTAACAAATCTTCCACTAAACCATATCCCTAGGCTCTACATCTAAACATCTTTTAAAGACCTCCAGGGGTGGTGACTCAACCACTTCCCTGGGCAGCCTATTCCAGTGACTAACAACCCGTTCAGTAAAGAAGTTCTTAATATCCAAACTAAACCTCCCCTGGTGCAACTTTAGCCCATTCCCCCTCGTCCTGTCACCAGGCACGTGGGAGAATAGACCAACCGCCACCTTGCTACAGCCTCCCTTCAGGTACCTTGATGGAAATATATTTGGGAGAATATATTTTCTTCTGTACTGTAGTAATAAAATGGCAAGCCCCAGTAAAAGGAGGAAAGGCTGTTACTCACGGAAGCAGCTGGGATAGCTGTAAAAACCTGGAGCACACTGGTTGCATTTAAATCCAGCAAAGTTCCCGTGGCACAGACACTGTCCTCTAGGACCACATATATTGTCCACTGAGCCAACTGAATCACAGTTGCATTCTGCATAGGGAAAAAAATAAAAACAAAAATCACTAAATATCCTGACAGACACATGTCTAAACGAGTAGTTATTTAAAAGAGAATTTGCCCCAAAGACACCTTTAAATGTTAAACAATCATGAGGAATCCGGACAAACTATACTTTCACCACCAAATATAAATATCCTGAAATAGATGCTTACAATATAATTGCCTCCTCAACCACTGATAACCAGGTTCTTACTGCAATGCCATGATGTACAATTTAGACATTCAGTTTGATTCCTTGTAAAATACACGTGTAAGGAAGAGAAGTCTATCTTAAGACGGAAAGAAAAGTCCCATGAGAGAAGTACTCATCATCTTTAAAAAATTACCTCTGACAAAAAGCATCCACAAAGCTAGGCTAGGTCTAACAGCTGACAAGCCTACTAGAAAAGCAGTTAATGATGCACAACTTCATGATGGACAAATAAAGGATGCACAAGGTAAGAACTGCTGCCCTGTCGCAATTCTACAAGCTGGCAAGCAGTGCACTGCAAGAATTGCACATGATACGTGAGGCGCACTGTCAGACGGTACCAGCTAGCTGCATGGTGCTTCTCTCGGATTTATCACTGGTTTAAGTTAACAGCTCTATCACAGATAGGATGTGCTGCTTTGTTGAAATGATGCTGGAAGTTACACAAACCCATATTTCATAGGTACAGGAATGGGAGCCCGTCCAGGAATCCCAGCTGCCGCAGTTTTTGCAGTTAAGGCTAAGGTTTGCAGTTAATCTCTTATATTATTTGACTAACAGAAATGGCTGACTGACAAATATAAAACAAACACTGTTCAAGTACTCTCTTTCTGTTGCATGTTCATTTTCCTGGTTCCCCATTTTGGTTCCTCTTCGTGCTGCAGCCAAGGATGTCTGGTTTTGCTGTGTTTACGTCAAAGCTTCATGGAAAGACACAGAACTTGCTAGCAAGTTGTGTAAGAACAATACAAATACTGAAGCTTCCAAAAACATCACCAAAACTACAGTCTCCTCCCAACTGAGTATTATATCACATTCTCTCCTCATTTTACTTACATCAATTAGTTTAAAGATTTTATTTTGATTCTGCTCCTGTTGCAGAAAGCTTCTATAGAGTACAACAAGGTAAGACCAGACAGGACAGCTTCAGCTGCAGTAGCCAAGAAGTTATAGAGCTACCTCCCTTCTGAAGATGACAACTCCAAATAGGAGTAGCAGGCTGGGCTGCTCGTCTTCCACTACAGTCTGCAGCATTGGTTTAAATTTAACCAATGGCAGCTTATTTTAATAGAACAAGCTGTGAACTGCAGTTTTGAGCAATCCCACTGGCTGTGTTTTCAACTATGTTGTCTGTGTTTTACAATTTGTTGTTGCATGCTTAATCTTTTATGTCTCTTTTCAGCTCTTGGTGTTAAAAGTTTGAACATATTCAATATGGGTTTGATTTGCTCTGAGATTGCTATCTAATTTAGTTCTAAGAAAAAAAAAAATACTGTATTTTAAAACCACTGAACAGAGTGTACCAAGGCAGAATCATGACTTTATGTTTTTAATTTTAAAAAGTTGATCTACTCCAGACCATAAAGACGTAGTCACACAGTATTTCTTTATTCCAACCATTGTGTTTAGTAACACAACATAATACATCTTTGTGAGTGCGTAAAGAATTCTGCTGGCTATTCATCGGACATAAGTATATAAAGCCCAAAAGGAAGAAGACTGCTGTAATCAGCAACTAAAAATAATGAGAAAGAAGAAAGTAAGTCATAATGTTCTACATAAATCCTGTTACCCTTTATAGGAACGTATATTTTAAAACTCAGCAACAGCCTATATTCTTTTTCAATGTACAATTCACTAATCATAGAATGGTTTCAGTTGGAAAGGACCTTAAAGACCACCTAGTCCCAACCCGTCTGCCACTGGGGGCACAGGGATTTTCAAGGATTACCAGGGACTAAGGGCCCTTCTCTCATTCACTGCAAAGGCAGACAAAACCTAGGGGCCAGATAGGACTTGATGGCTTCTTCATACACGTAGAAAAGTATTATACATTTCAAAGTTATACTTCAGTACTGATCACTCTTCCTTTCACATAAAAAGCAGGCTAGTCCTTGGTGTCATATGCCCTGGTGAAACCCCACGGAGATCATTCATGTTTCACGAATACATGAGCAAGACCTGCCATATGATGTTAAAATTAGCAAGAAATCATTGTGAAGGGCAAAATGTGAAAAATCACTGTGACGGGCAAAATCACTTTCAGATTTAAACAACACACATTGTACAAGGTACTAAACAAAGATCCTCTGCAAAAGTGTATTAGTTCTTCACAGATCTACTGTTTTTTACTATGCCAGTCCTTTGCCAGCAGTCAAGCATCCTCTGCTGCTGTAGACCTCCATGATAAAACAGTTTTCAAATCCTTTGGTTATTAGTAAG
Organism: Oxyura jamaicensis; assembly: GCF_011077185.1. Lineage (NCBI taxonomy): Eukaryota > Metazoa > Chordata > Aves > Anseriformes > Anatidae > Oxyura > Oxyura jamaicensis. The sequence goes on from NC_048894.1 coordinate 103,974,164, forward strand.
ACAGCTGTGCTAACTGAAGCTAAATCAAACAGTCAGACCAAGAAAAAAAAGCCCATGGGAAAACAGACTATGTAATTATTTCCTACTGTAGAAACATGCACAGAATTAGTGTTTGGAGAATGAAAATATATGAGGATTTCACTGCAAGGAACAGAAGAGTCTCTTGCTCACTTAGTGCAGTGAACATTGCTTCAACTCCTGCAAAAACAGTACCTCAAAAGCATTAAAGTTTGCCTACTCAGGGGTCTGTCTGATGATATAGATGTAATCTGCAACCTTACCTTCACAGACAGGGAATGAGTGGTGGCCAGGTTGACAGCTGTCACACTGAAGTCCACGTACCCCTGAGTGACAAAGACACCTTCCACGAAAATCACAGACTTCAGGACGGGTACCCGCTGAGTTACATTCACATGCTGCGACCAAGTAAAGAATTTTCAGAGGCAGTCTCTGCAGAAGTGCTCTTCTATTATTACATAAATAAATAAATAAAAGCCACTCCCTAATGATCAAGAGGACCAAACTCTTCTCCTCACATTCATTTAGTTTCATAATAGCTTTTATTGATCACCAGCATCAGTAAGAATTCAGTACTGAAGGAGATATAAAGGAAAATCTGTTAGAGAGAAAGGATCTGGCTTAAAGTAACTATTGCATTCAATGTCAGGGTTGAAGCACACTTAGCCTCTCCCCACTCAGGACAGATGCATCAATATCAAGTGGTATGCTGACTACTGAAAGTAGATCCAGCCTTTGTTAAGACTAAAAATAAAATATTTATGGTTTGGATTTACAGTCTCTGGAGGGAGCAGTTAATAAAATCAGCAGTACAGAGCTGATTAATTGAAATACTTTAAAGACAGTCAGTTTTCTGGTGTTGATTAGAAAGGGCAGCCTGATACATGAAACTGAGGTTGCAAACTAAAGTTAAACATAAATTTCTGCCCATAAGGATAAGCAACAGAAATGCTTCCATTGGTATTCTAAATTTCATCAGGAATAATATTATTAAATTCACTCTCAAACTGGAATCTGACAGCTGCATCACAAAATAGACAGCAATCAATGTAATAGAGGCACTTGTAGATAGGAATCACTCCTCATCGAGTTTTTCTTTTTTGACTTCTGTGAGTTCTGAGAGACTCCCTTATAAACACATCTCCATGGCAAAAGAATTTCATAATTCTGAATAAAGCTTGGATTTTTGGAGATACTTGCTGAACGGGAATGTTTTGGCTTACTCTGGCAGTCATGAAAAACAAACAAACAAACAAAAAACAATTGCACAGGTATCACAGGAAAATCCCTGAAATCCAGTTCGACATCTGCACAGTCCTGTATTTCCATTACAGTCAGTACCAAGAACTCCTGTGCTGTGGAACTGGCGTGCTGAAGAGCACATTTGTAAAAAAAACATTTGCAGTATTACAATCTTAGAGTTGGCATTTCACTTGGAAGCTAAATGTTGGCATTTACACTGGGGCTCAGTCTCCAAGAGTAAAAGAAACTATGGAACTTACGCAGACACTGGGGGCCAAAATACCCTGGTTTGCAGCCACCTTCTAGTTATTGCAGGAAATAAAAGAAAGAAAGGAACAAAAGTTAGTGCACAAAACCATGCAGCTTGTATATCTGCATGAAAAAACAGATTGGTACTTAGCAATTATTACTCTTGAACCAACAAAACTATTCGTATGACCCTTACATGCAAATCTCATTTTAAAAATAAATAAATTTGTAATTATGTGTTTAGTTTGACTGCACTAACTTACAATTTCTAGATATAGAAGCTTCCATTTAGAGATATTTGCTTTTCCTAAGCCTTCAGAATGAGGTGTTATTTGTTGAAAATGTAAATGGCTTAAAATCAGTTTACTCCTGTTTATATTTACTTGTTATAGCATTGCAGTTTTTTTCTTTTTCATTTTAAAATTATGTGAGAGAAGAAAACATGCAACTGAGGCCTACCAGGGCTATTATTTTTGATGCCATATAAAGAAGATGACAGCTGGCTACAGGAGACTAAAGTTTTGTAGGCTGTAACAGTAACTGCATACACTTTCAAGCAAACAATTAGAACTTGTAAATATATAAATGGATGTGCACTGTTGACTTATATCTAAGTGCCTGCTACATTCACAGAAGAAAACACTTTCATTTGCCAGCATAAACTCTAGTTCTATTAAACTAATAAAAAATAAAGGGGAAACACATTGTTTTTAGGATATGACAAAGGTTGCCAGATTTTTTTAAGTTATTGGTCTTAAAGGACATTAGCAGTATGTATTTGATTTAGCCCTGGCTGTGAGATGTCTCAGTTCTGTAGTATAACAATATACACTACAAAACAAAAGCCCACCAAGGGAATCATTCTGTGTATTTCAGACAGCTTTGCAGTGGGATAAGTAAGAAATACGTAGCCCTCTTCGAAATTCAAGTTCTTCACAACGTACAATTCACCAGGTGCAAGAGGCCAAAAACAGAGGGCAATTAGCCTTAAGAAATAGATTTACACTGCAAAGCAGCTGACAAGTTGTACGTGTCAGAAAGCCTTGATGGATCTATTCACAAGCATCAAACAAGATGGTCAGCTTCTTCTGCAGATGTTTGCCAGAGGCTCAAACTTATTTTGATCCATAACTCTTTCTGGAAGTATCCCACTAAACTGTTTAACATGAACAAGACTATAAGATGAACTTCTGGTGAGAACAAAGGCTCTCTGAAAGATAAATACCAACACTGTCAAAACTACTACATAAATCTCCACGAAAGAAATCGCACTGCTAAAACAGTGAAAAGTAGTGACATAGGGAAAAAAAAGTGGTAGGAAAAAAAAAAAAAAAAAAAAAAAAAAGAACTTGCCTATTATGTCACCAGCTATAGCATCGCTTGGATTTGGAGAAGTAAAAGGATATACAGGAATACCTTTAAAACAAAAGAAATTATAAGGTATATTTGAAACAGACACATTTATTTCACTAAAAATCATGACAGATCATGAAGCTCTGTCCTGTCAATACAAAGAGCATGATTAATTAATTTTAAATTAATCAATGGCATTATATTTCTTTCTATTAACATTTTTAGTAAATGGAAGCACTCAGCATTTCTGTCACATCATTTTTCTCTCATGTTTATTTTCTTTGGATTTACTAACACCTTTCCCTCAATCACTTCTTAAAAAATCTGAAACAAACTGTAACCTTTCCTTCATGGCTGACAGCTTTATACTCTGCCAGGAGGGTCTTTCCAACATCACACTGGCGCTAATTTAGAATTATTTTTAATTATTTTAGAATCTTCTGAAATGCCAAAAACTTGGTTTATTGGGCATACAAGCTCTCAATCCTTGGAGGCCTCAAGGATAACGCACAACCACTTTCTCCCCCATCTCTCACTAGTCACATTCTGCCTCTGAGTCCAAGTGAGTTATACAGTCTAGACTCTCTGATTATCTTAAATTAATTCAGAATTCTGAGAATGAAACACAGTCTATCTGATTTTCAAGTAACCACTCTTTTGTAAAGTAAACCAGACTACCTTCTGTGTTATGACAACTGATTTATTGGAATGTGTATGCTTGAGAATCTGAAACAACAGATGTTCAAATCAAACAGTTCAACCAAACCAACTGTAATTAAAACAGCTAACTCTTTAAAGCATGTTTAAAATTCTGGAGGACAGACATTTTTATTTGTATACTTACGGATACAAAATGGAAAACTATAGAAACCATCAGCACAGCGTTCACAGTTTTCTCCCTGGAAATTCTGCTTACAGAAACAGCGGCCAGACCCTTCTTCACAGCCCTCTGCATGCTCTGAGTTACAACTGCAGGCTAAGCAAGTATGATAAAATAAGCACTTTTGGAAAATATTTAGTTTGTCTTCTATAGCAGTGCGCAATGACATTGTTATGTCATCTGCAGTTGTGAATGTCATTATTTAAAGAATTAACATTTGCGTTCTGTTTCATATTTTCTGAGTACTCTAGATCATAAAATTAATCTTTATGGTATCAGTTAGAAGATCTATACCATTTTCTAGGCGGGGCACCATGCTCTTTACACCTTCCCTTATGCACCACATACAACATTATGGCAGCATTCCCACAGCTCTTCTGACCTCCCATTCATTTCAGTACCCAAACACAACAAACCATAGCTTCCTCCTACTTGTCAAAAAGTTCTATTAGCCTGTTTGTAATTTAATCCTTCGTTCTTACCTATACTCAGTTAATCTTTTTTAAATGCTGTATTTCTAATCATCTTATTGCATTATTATTATAGATGCTAGGTTGAGCACTAGATAGATGAGGAGTAGTGATCCTTATCACCTTTGGAGCTATACAATAATATTTTCAACTGACCAATAGCCAAAAGATACCTTATATGTATGTCAGACAACTAAGAGAAGCAGGGTCATGAGGATATGAGATGAGAGCGGCTTCTCAGAGGTGGTGTTCACTGTGGGTTGTGGGTGTTCACTGGTGTTGCTCACTGTGGGGTGTGTAGCTGGTCCTACCTCCTCATCAGCCTTTTATGGCTTACTTCCTCCTATTGTCCTACTGCTAGTCTGAAGCTTTAGGTTCATATGACAAATACGCTGAGAAGATTATCATTAAAGAGTCGAAAGCAACACAGGAAGTTGTTTGCAGTTGTTTTTCAACATCTTTTGGATATTTTATTCTTCACTACGAGAAGATGCCAAATAGAGAAAGACTTACGTATACAGCCATCAGGAGCTCTTGCTGGAACACCATATGGACGATAATAACCCTTTGCACACTTCTCACAGTTAATACCAGCTGTATTATGCTGTGCAAAATAAAACAAAAGGAGAATATGAGATAAAAAAATGAACTTGGAAGGAGAATTAAGAAACAATAACATCCTTAACGCTGTCTCTAATACACAACCAAGAAAGGATCAGCACAGAAAAATAAAAAAGGAATTATTACTGCAATAAAGACAACATTTGTCATTTGGTGTTCTTTAACAACATACAGCTTCCTGAATTATGGTATTCTCACATAAAGTAGCTGAATTTTAACTTTAAAACATTATGAAAACGAGCTATTTAACAAAAAATTAATTTCACTCTAAGAATAAAATGCCCTTTTACACTATCACCAGATATTAATTTATTTTTATACAACTTTCTTATCACAACGTGTACATCATTCAGACAACTGCATCGTTAATTTTTATTCATTCTTTTTATTAAATTTTGAATATCTTTTATCCAAGATCAGCAATGTCAAAATAAACCAAAACCTCATCAGCCTACAGGAAACAAAAGTAAAATGAACAAAACAGATCTACCATTAGAAAAACATACTACAAAACATCTCTGTAAACTTCTTTTAGACACAAAGAAAAACATCGTAATTTAGCCACAGCAAAAATACATTTATCTCCTGTGAACAAAGTCCTAAGTGTATTTCAACTCTTGCACTAAAGCTCTCTCTTGAAGCGAGGGTGCCAGGAGCATGCAGCAGTGATGGCATTCAGAAGTTGAGCAAAGAGCTGTCACAAGGCATTCTCGTGGGCCCATTTGTCTCACGAGCAGGGGACCAGAAATGAGGATAAACTTTGCTCTGGAACAACAAAAGCAGCAAGCACCTTCCCCTGGCTCCCACTTGCTGCTCACTTCCTTCTCAGGGAGTGTTGCAACACAGGGCTGCAAACAGGGACCCAGCACTTAATGGCAGCTCGCAGGGCAGTTCATTAGCAGGGCACCCAGGACGTTGCTGTTTGTGGTTGGTGTTCTTAATTTGTGCAATAGTTCTGGGTTCTGCTTCCAGCTCTGCCAGGAGCTTCCTCTAACATCTGCAGATCTGAACTACTGCTGAGAAAGGCTAATGCTAGACTGGGGAGGTGATGCTCACATCACACAGCAGATGGAGATACAGTATTTGTTGCAGCACTTAGACCACAGAGTGGCCCAGCATCTCTGCTCAACACTGTAGGACTCCTCTCAGAGTTGCAGGATGCCGCTGTCCACGTCTAGGGCTGCAGAGAGTGTCTGGGCCTCTCCCTGATGCTGGGACAGGTGATGAACCTGTGCAGAGCTTGTGGGTAAGGATCAAATGATGGACCAGACAAGCTGATGTTACAGTAGGTGTGTGTTACAGAGAGCCTGAACAAAAAGGCAGATGAAGCCTTCTCTAAGCAGCTAGAGAAAGCTCTGCAATCACAGTTGGTACTCATGGATGACTTTAACCACCCCAATATCGGCTGAAAGGGCAGTGCAGCTGGGTGCAGGCAACCCAGAAGTTAATTTGAACATATCAAAGGAAATCTGGGGGTGTAAGGGCTCATGAAGCACTTAGAGATACTCTGTTCAAAATGACACCGACAAACAACAAAGAACTGATAGAAGATGTGAGGCTGAGGGCAGGCTTGGCTGCAGCGATCAGGAGACTGAATTTTAAGATCCTTAAACAATCAAGAAAGACAAATAGCAGAATTACAATCTTAGGCTTCAGAAAAGCAGATTTGGGCTTGTTCAGGTATCTGCATGGCAAGGTCCGGTGAAACTGCACTGGAAGGGAAAGGAGTCCAGAAAAGCTAGTTGACTTTCAAGTATAGCCTCCTTAGCACAACAACTGCCCTTTCCAATATGCAGAAAATCAAGCAAGGAAGGCAGAAGGCCAGCATGAATCAATACTGAGCTCCTGATTGATCTCAAACTAAAAAAGGAAACAGAGAAGCTGGAGGTAGGGACAAGCTACCTGGGAGCAACACAAAGACATTGCCCATATGTGTAATAATGGAGTTAGGACAGCCGAAGGTCAACTGGAGTTAAAAATAGCAAGGGAGGTGAAGAGCAGCAAGAGAGGTTTCTCAGAGGTGTACAGGAATAGGACTAGAAGCAACAAACCCAGATCGAAACATGGAAAATTCTCATTAGATATTACGGGAAAAACATTATCAGGAGGGTAGTCAAACACTGAAGCAGGTTGCCATCAGTGACTGTGGAATCTCCAGCGTTGGTGATGCTCAAGGCTTGACTCAACAAGTCCCTGAGCAACCTGATCTAATCAGACCTGCTCTGAGCAGGGGGTTCGTCTATGCGATTTCCAGAGCTCCTTTCCAACCTAAATTATGCTGTGATTCTATGTTTATTCTCTCTCCTGAAGCTGTGAAATAGTTAAAATAAAACAGACTGTGGAAAGTACAATACTGAATACTATTACTGTTTGACACATTCAATATTCATTCAAGCATCCATTTCTTTCACTTTTTTTTCCCTGACATAAACAGAAAAAGTAAATTAAAATCCATGTGCTTTGCTGTAAAAAAAAAAAAAAATGCTATAATTAGATTTATGGTAAACTCATTTAATCTAGCATAACTTCCACAAAATTAGGTTACAAACAACTAATATCAATCATACAACTATAGACTCATAGACTTCCAGATTTAAATTAATTTGGGTCTTTTCTGTCCTAGAAGCAATTTAAGAAAAACGCTCTTTCATGAACAAAGAACTGAAAGAAAGGACCAACATGATAAATCTGATCAGACTGCATGAACAATTTCTGCACAGAAATATCAATTGGAAGACAAAGGGCATTTCTTTCACTCATGCTAGTAGAAATAATTCTCTTCTGACTGTTTCTTGGACAGTACCTTATTATACTGTGGCAATAAGATGGAAAATACCCTATACATTTTACTGGACGTCCCCTTTTTTGTTGCTTAAATACAGCTATATTTTAAACGCACAGCATGGTAATATATAAATTATATGCATTACATGCAAGTGTCATAGGAGCATAGGCTTGATGATAATTTTCCCTCTGAATTACATTCTGGTCAGCTGTTATCGGACAGACCTGACAACAAAAGGAAGACAACCTTTAAAATTAGTATTTAACTGTATTTAACCCTGAGATTATTGAAACAATGACTAATTTAGATTGGAAGAGACCTCAGGAGGTCAGGTGGTCCAATCTCACTCAGAGCAGAGATATCTCCAAGATTAGATCAAGTTGTTTAGAGTCTTGTATGATCTTCCCTGAAAGTAATTAGTCATAGCAGTATAAAAGTTCCTTATGATGAGAGACATTCCTTCTCTTTACAATAATGTATTAGTCATTAGTGACATACAGTGTAACGTCTCTGACTCCAAATTTACATTTGTTGATTCAAACTAACTGAGTCTCTAGGGTTGTTACGGGGCTGAAGCACATGACATGTAAGGAAAAACTCAGGAAATGGCTTTGGTTGACTTGGAGAAGAGATGTTTAAGGAAGGTGGGTACCTAGTAGCAGTTTTCTACTACCCAGGAGTGGGTTACAGAGAAGAGAGAAGACAGGGCCAAGCCTTATCTGACATGCACAGCAGGACAAAAGCCAACTGTCACAAGATGCAACTGTGGAAATTCCCCCTGAACAGTAGCAAAAAATCTCTTTACCATTAAAGTAATTAAGTGCTGTAATAAATTACCCAGAGACAATGTAATCTCCATCCTTTGAAATTTTGAGAACTCAGTTGGGTGTTTCTTTGTGCATCCTGATATAACTCTATACCTATTCCTGGTTTGAGTGGAGAACTAGTCTAGATGACTTCCAGACTCCCCTCTGCCACTCCATGTTTTCAATACCAAGAAATCTCTGTCTTTGTATAGCGTATGCCCTCCTTTAGTCCTTCTGGTGAGGAAGAGCTCTCTGTGTTTTGCTTCAGTAAAGAACCAGCTGGACTGAGTCAGTATTTTATTTAGGAAATTTTACTTCCCTTTATTAAGCAGGGAAACATCAGAGTTCATAACAGGAAAGGGGACTTTTATAGTTCATTTAATTGTTGTATTGTGTGGCTTTATTTGAATCACACTGGACTGAGTGTAAACATAATTTATGTATCATTTTTTTTATTAACGAGCATGTTGTATGATGCAAATTACTTTCAGACGTCTTTTTCCCTGCTTTGAGTACCAGTAACAATACCAGAGGAATGGAGCTATCTAGACTGGTCAGCCTCCAAACTGTCAGTGTGGGCATTGTGACACTCCAGTATCCCTTCTTCAAATGCCATTTACTTAAACAGACCAAAGCCTTTTTACCTGGCAGTTAATGCAGACTCCTCCACCTTCATAATGCCCATGAATGTTTAAGCTTTCTTGACGCTGGTCAACATCAGCATCATAGTAGCAGTCAGTGGCATGTCCATAGCAATTGCAGGCTGAAAAAGTTAATATTCCAAGTCAGCTTTCATAGTGATGCTGGAATTTAGTAATGTAGCAGAGGTGAAAAAGAAACCTAGAGTATTTATTTATACATACACTCATGTATTTGGAGTGTTCTCAAGTGCCCATATTTACTTATCAGCAACTAGATTTTTACACCAGAAACCTGGGAAGATCATCTAGACATGAGGAAAACATGTACTGCTAGATTTGTCAGAAGAGTCAACAGTTGTACCATTTCAAAACCATATATTTATACATAAAAGCAGAACTAGGAAGCTCCAGAAGAATGGTTTCAGCAGTTTTTAAAAAATAATGAAAAATATGTTCAAATGCTTTTTCTATTTTTCCACATCCAAAAAAATATATCCGGGCTGAAGCTGTGTGCACTAAAACTTTGTTTCAAATAAACAGCTATACATAAGATATACATATTTGCGTATAGGAAATTTTATGAAAGAAAAACAACAACAACAAAAAGCTGAAAGCAAAAAAGGCTTCCATAAACATGTGATGCTAGGTAAGTTTTAATTATAAGTGTTCCAGCACTCCAGAGAAACTCTTCTACAAAATTCTTAAAGTTACAACTTTATAAAGCTATGACTTCACACTTGGGAAATCCTTCCTTCATCTGGACCAGGGGATAAGATACTCTGGAAGACAATGGATTCCTGAAAGCATGTCAAAATAAAAAATAAGAGCCCTGACCCTATTTTCTTTGTGATGAAGGAAGCATCTTCTTCCAAGGTCACCTACCAAATGCTCTTCAAATTACCTAGCACAACTGGGAGCACAACTCTATGCCTTGCTATGTGATCATACAAAGAAGGGAAACTGGACCATTGTGCATATCTCCTCTAGGTCTTTACATCTGAAAATCTTTGGACAGAGAAGCCTTCCCATAGAAACTATCAACTGCACAGCTAAGGAAAGTTGTGGTCTCTTATCAGATTCCCTCATGGTCTGCTGCCAGGAGCCAGATAGGTCAAGAGCCAGGTTTTCTGGCTGGGTTTTGATAGCTTTTGAAGATCTTTGAAGGTTTTAAATTCACAAAAGTCTTCAAGGAAAATAAAACATTACAATATGTATATATTATTGATTCAAGATACTAAGTCAAAAAATGGAAGAAGGTAATAGGCAAAAAGAAAAAGATTTCTGGGAGTGATAAAGCAGAACAAAGATAGGATATTTTTGTTCACCCTCAGCCCAGCTGCTGGACAAAATGAGGATATGTGCACAGACGTGAGTATTCCCCTTTCTCTACACTGCAAAAAAAAGCTCCTTGGCTCTAGGGCCAAAACTTGTGTGAGCTACATATAGCTCACAAATATGCCTATTAACAGTGATGGGAAATTACTTTGTCTGGACAAAGTAACAGCATTTTCTCTTACAGGTGAACACAAACCCCTTCTACCTCACAAAGTATTTTCTTATAACTTGGAGCCATTTGTTGACCTGCACTGCTCGAGGAAACTCAGAGCAAAAGATTGGCCGTACCTCTATCAGCTCCCACCGACCTCTTTCAGTCGGTTTCCCCAAAGGGACCTCAGGCTGCTGGAAAGCTTAATGAGGCTGCTTTAATTCCTCCACTGCTGGCTTCCAGGAGAAGAGGCCTGCACCTGGCCAACACTTTCAAAAAATCACCTTAAACAGCTAGAAGCAATCCAAACTGAAAAGGGTATTTTTTCAGAGGTAGTTAGAAGCTAAGTTTTTTTGGCTCCAAAACTTGTAGATGATCTTCTATAAACTCATTCTTTTAAGAACATGACATTATTTATGCTCTTTGTCTCTCTCTTCCTGGCAGAAAGTATTTTTCTTTCAAAGAGGGGAATTCAAATGAGGTTTCAAATATTGTCCAAAAATTGAGTCCCAACATGCCTATCTCTGATCAAATGTTTTAATCATCTTTTCTTCCCCCCAACACTCTGTCTTAGTGCTGCAGTTTTGATCAAACAAGCAGTCTATTTATTCCTCAAACTAATTATAAAGGTACATCTATTTGGCTTTCAGATAAGGTTCCCTTGTTAACCGTTTGTACCCACTGGCTACACTACTCTCAGGAAAGGCAGACAAGTTAAATTAGGCCAGACACAAAGGAATCTGGAAGCTGCCAACACATTTGCTCAGAAAAGGCTGTGCATGGAGATGGCTAACACAGCCACTGTTTTCTGACAGAAGGATGCAAAACACCCATGTGGGACATCATGTACGTGTTAGGAAAAAGGGGGTCCATGTGGTCGATCTTACAATATTACCTTTTCTTTAAGAGAATGAAATATGGGGAAGGTAGAAGAAAGGTGAAGTGGCTTCTTCAGCTTGACTATTTAGTCTGTGGGTCTAAAGCACATGTGTGGATCAGGCTCCCCACCAGAAAAACGAGTGCAACAGACACCTGTCAGAAGTGCTAGGCTTGAACAACCTCCCATAACAGCATTCAGATGACAGGAAGCTCAGAGGACCCTGCTTATGGGTCCAAGGCAAGAAAGGCAGAAGGGCCGCATTGATGAACGGGTAACATGCGACAAGGCTAAGGCAGGACTCCACTGCTGAAAGGATTTTTCAGACCAAACACAGTTCACAGTTATTAGATTGTAAATTCAAGAATGTCTGGAGAGATGACATTTCACACTGCTTCCTGAAACACTGGAGCGTGCTTAATTCCCAAAAAAACAGATTTGCTTCTAAAAATCTGCTTTATGACGCAGACTTTTGAACAGGGTTCCTTTACAATATCAAGGATCTAGTAACTATAATGACATGAATACTGAATAACTCAGCTCCTCTTCCCAATATAAGATAGCAAAGACCGAGTTTTTACTTCTTACAACTCCCAGTTGCAAATTATTACTAAATACTTTACTGTTTCGTAAGGGGAGCTGACTGTATCTTGCAGTACTGCACTAAGTACTCCTCATTCCCTCCAGTAACAAACAAAAAAGCCACATAGCTAAATACACAGTCCCTCCCTTTCTGCCAACGGGACATAAAATCTAGAAGTCAGAGCAAGAGTTCTCCCTTGATACCACTTAGAGTGACTTGTTTGAAAGTTTAATATATGCAGTCTCTACGTTCTGAATACAAATAGGCAATGGGGAAGCAAATTTCAAGATGCCTGTAAACTCTGCTCTGCTAGGGAGCACCCACAATTTGTCAGCAGGCAGTTATGACTGGGGAGAAAAGTTCACCCAACATGCTACAGGAAGGTTTCCACTTTTCTCAGGCAATATTCTGACATCTGTGATTATTTTCATTGTTTAATGAGATGAGAGAAAAACACAAATAACATTCACTGCATCATTTAGTCCGTGTTTCTGTATGGAAAGTATCTTCTCAGTAAAAAAAAAGAGGTGTCAAAGCCTAATCTGTTAGTTACGGTCCATGAACACTGCACTATGGCTAATTTTCACCCACTTGTCAAAGTCCCTTTTAAACTCATGTATTTTTAACTACTCACGTTCACATATATTTGTGTTCCCAGCTGTTGCAGGTTGCCACTGTTTTTGATTATATCCAGGACAGCAGTGGTCACAGGTTTCCCCACAAGTGTTATGCTGACATTCACACTGAAACCTACAGACATAAAAGCTTCATAGTCTACTGAAACTGGGTTTAAACTTTTTTTTTTTTTATCTTAATTTTATTGCATCCCAAACTTACACATAATGTGAAAAGGACAGGACGTAAGTTCACATGTAGAGAGGTCAAAGCGATACTGGAACGATTTAGAACTTCCCTAAAGTTATTCATGATCAGTTACTTTAATCATACGACTATGAGCTTATTAGCACAAATGAGTTTTAGAGAACATCTAGAACTGAATATTTAGACTGGATTATGAAACTTCATGCTAGAATATTAAATCAAACTGGTACATAACAGCTTACAATGTACCCTATTTGAGCTTCATTCCAAGGCTCAAGCTTGTTGACCTACAGTAAATCAAAATATTTATCAACTTTCTATGCACGCCTTCATCCCTTTTCAGCTATGCTTTGCTTACAATAATTTTATTACTGTCTTTATTAAAACATGATAATAACTTCATCTTGTTACATTTAAAATAATTCCCATTAATCATCAAGAAAACATAGTTCATATTTATTTTGATTTGAATAGCCTCCATAAGGGCAGGCTGTCATTATGGGCTAGGTCTTACTGTCATGCGTAGTAACTGAGTCCCAGGAGTAACAAGCGGACCTTGAGAGTGGAGAGGCTTTTTCCAGCATTCCTCCGTTATCTGTGTAGCCTAATAACCAAGGGGCAATCTAATTTTCAAGTATAACCATTCTATTCTGGTAGATTTCACCCATTCTGCACTTACATTTCTCCGGCATAGACATCTGAAATGGAGGCACCCATTTGCCCAGTAACGCTTCAGTAGAAACCAATTGAAAATATTACATTATTCTATCAGTTTATTTCAATGCCATCACGGTTAAGAGCAAAAGCTGTTTTAAACTGGGGTCTTAAAATGTGTTTTGAATGGCCTGAATGCCCACAGTCATTTTCCCAGAACAGATGAGCCACAGAGCTTGATCTAATTCCATGTGAAATCAACATGGGTATCATAAATTCCATAGGGAAATGGAACTTTCCTATAGATTTCAGGTAACTGTGTGACCCTTTTTAATTCAAGCTCATTCATAGAAAGTAACATTTGTAAACGAAGGTAGAGTAAGATAATATATTCATTCATTAAAATAAATATCCTCCTGCTGCAAAGTTACTGAAATAACATTGACATTTGCTAATAGCTCATGTAAGTGACAATAATAAGAACGCCCTCCAACAACTACAGAATGTAAAGATAATTGTAAAATATCTCAGATCTATTGCAGCTACAGAATGAATGCTTTTGCAACAATTTTTCTAAACAAATATTAGTTAGAGCCAAATGTCCAAAGAACCTAGACAAATAGCCAGCACTCCCAAGTTCTGATCCTACAAAATATTCAAGCAAAAAATGCAGACTGAGTTCTACCAACTTTATAGCTGTCTTCATTAATATACTAAGAATATGATACTAAAAGTCATGTTTTTCTCTTTTAAGTACCTTAATAGTCAATTCAGCTAAAAGGCAGTATCATTCCACTGACAACAGGATATATAGTTTGTTCAATTTCTGTTTTTATTTTTTTTTAGTAGTGATCAAAAGCATTGGATCTCATCTGAGTTCAGTTATAATGCTCTATTTCTCTAGAAAATTCACTAACTTTGTTCTTGAGTTGGCCTTCTAATTCCTGCTGTTGGGAGATGATATCAAACCATGTTTTCCAGAAAGAATTAAGGGTTTCTAATGAGTTATTAGATCTTCCAAGCTCTTATTTCAGTCAAAATCTAAACAGAACACTTTTTATTATTGTATTTCACATACAATACCTCTTGACATGTTTTCATGTCAATCATTAGCAGATTCTCATTATCTAAATATAATAAAATTTTATTCTAAGAATACATTTGGTAATAAAAAAGCTCATTTGAAAACGTTTGTGGACTTTTTTTCTGATACTAAATTAATGCGATGCTCAGTTTACTTACTGGTATTGGTTTTCAGAACTTTTTGCATTACATACTTCAGCATGGCCATGGCAAACACATCGACCACCAACACTGATGTCCTTTATACTGTAGTAATACTACGGAAGAATCACAAGAAATAGATATACATCTTTTCTTACTTGTGTTATGGCAGGCATATCAACATCAGTTATTTCTACATGGTTAAATCATGTTTATGATAATTTTAAAGGCATGACTTTACAAAAGGCCACAGTCAGGCAACCAATAGTCAAACCTGTACTGATATTATGTCTCACTATGAGTCCCAGCAAATCAAGCCAGTACTCATGGGGTGCCTGGTGGCAACAGAACACAATTTCGGGCTTGTGTGGTTCAAACCAAATGCATACTGCTGTAGCTCTCCATTCCCCAGCAGCTACAAAGCCACCAGTGCCCAAGACTAAAACTTGTTCAAAGCCAGCTTGACCATGGAGATATACAGCATCATTTTGGGATACCATGGTCTGGTCAACGAGTAGGACACGCTGGTAGGAGCAGTACAGTTTCCCCATTCAGTCACACACAATCACTAAACACTAGAAACCAACAGAGATCGGTGGCTCAGATAAAATCACTGTGACTCAAGCTGGATTTGAACCTGTGACCTGAAGCTGAACCACTTTATATCTATCTCACTCTGATGCCTTGCAGGCATCCAGGCAACAGAAGATAAAAATTTAATCAGTTCAACTCATTGAAAATCTCAGCAGCATATACATATCAATATTAACTTCTGCATACATTTCTGTAGCTCAGAAGTTGTTTCCTTGCCTCCTTAGTGCACCAGGCAGAACAGAAAGCTGGTTGCAATTCTTGGTCTCTATGCACCCCCAAAGACAGTTAAAGGGCCAGAGATAATGCCACTGGAGGACAAAGAGAAAAAGGGTCAGAACGTCTTGCAGTTTTGTCTCCTGTGCTTACTCGTCCACAATATAGCTCCTCTAAGTGGCATAAACACTCTCTTCTTTTATGTAGGTGAAGTTGGCTGGCACAGATGAGATGCTTTTCCAAGGCAGAGAGCTTTTGAAAACCTCTCTCTCTGGCTTCTGTAAAGCTACTTCTAGGCAGGAGAAGAGCAGTAGGTGGGATATATAGACTAGGAAATAAGAACTGTATTATTTTTCACTTTCTGAACAATTTCTACTGAAATATACTTTCTAATTTTTAACTGTGCCTACCATTTTCATGCTGTAAACAAAACCTGTGCTTCCAGTATTTTCAGCACAGCTAGAAGTGACTCTTCTGACTCCTGCCATCATATCTGACCTTTTTTCTTTTTCTTTTTTTTTTTAATATAGTAAGACTGTCAATGGTTACGTGCAGCTTTGCAGAACTATGCTGTACTACAAACAGGAATAGTCCTGTTACTGGTTAGTAAAAAGTAGAATTAATAATAGGCCAAAACAATTAATAGGCCAAATTGCCACAGTTTAGACGTAAAACATTGCCCACATAATTCAATATGTCATGAACTCCAGCCATTAACAGAAGTCAGGCAGTTACTTGGACAGGAGAACAGAACTCGTCTGGTTTTCATCTGTTTCTCTAATAAGTTTAACACAGAGACTTTCCTTAAGAATATTAACTCCTTCCTAGACTTTGTAGGTCTCTACAATGAAAATGTGTGCTCTCTTTTAACAATTCAATAAAACATTTTTTTTATTCATCTGTCCTACAACCCATGGCAATAACATCAGAATTTTCTTACATTAAAGCTATGCTGCTTGCCAAGTAAAGTAAATACTTGTTTTACATCTGCTTGTGAGCAACATCTTAACATTTACTTAAGACAATAAAGGTACTTAATGGGAGTGCTATCAAACAACTGGAACTGTTTCATGATTTTCGATGCAGAAACCCACACACATTTGTGTAGTGCCTCACCCTAGGGTTTCCTCCAATTGTTACTGAATCTTCATTTAAAATAAAAAGGTCAAAAATAACAATACAATGTGAAGCTTTCAACCTCTATGCACCATTCCCTTGAGGGATCCAGATTTCCTTATATTTCCCCACTAAATGAAAGTGGGACTTCAGCTATCAAACCCCAGGATAGCACAAAGTCCACTAAAAACACCTATGTATCTCAAACAATATGTCTACAGATAGTAACTTCTGAGTAGGCCCTTTGATTCCTTCTCCTTCAGAAACTCAAGTACTATTTTCTGAAATCTCTCTTTGAATAAATAAGGGAAAGCAGTATAAAATAAGGCTGATGAGACAGCTCAGATTTCCGCATTGACTCCTTATAGCTCCCGTGATGCACTCAACTTCCTTTAATATTCAAAGTCAGCAAAATAAGATAGCCTGTTACAAAATCATTACTTCCCCTCCATAACTACCTGCTATGCCAGTTACCTGCTCATGTCAAACAGACCTGGAGAAAATATAAGGATTTACAGGTAGGTCTTTGTAAATATCGATTGTTGCAAACTTAAATTATTCAGATCATTTTTGGTCTCCAACATGCTGGATATAGCTGTTGAATATACCTCTGTGAAAACAGTACTTACTCTACGGGTTACAGTAGGGTCTCGTTGAGCTTTTGATATCAAGTGTCCAAGAAGTGTATTAGTTCTGAGAAAATGAAGGCGGATGTTTGTTGCTTTTGTGAATTCTCGAAGACTAGGGGAATAAGTGAAGTTTTTTGCTCCTGGGCGGCCATTTACCAAAGATACTACAATCTAAAAAAAAAAGGAAGTGTGTTTTTGTTAAAACATATCAACTGTAAGTATCAGTAGTGGGCACAGAGCCAAACTTTTGAGTAATAACAGAATAAAAAAAAATTGCTATTGTTTCTGAGCATATTTGCAGTACCAACTACACATTTCATACTGAAACCAGAACATCAGGAAAAAACATGTCTTGGACCCTCCTGAATTTTCATTACACATATTACACCTTTTAAAAAAAAAAAAAAAAAAAAAAAGAGTACCTCTGTAAAGAGTACCTCTGTCCTCTATCTCTTTTGAAAACAGTGGGTACAACACACAAAAAGAACACATTTTAGTAGGAAAAAAAAAAAACAATAGGTATAGTTACAAATAGTTACATGAACAGTTGATAGTGTCAAGGGGAGTTTTGCCTGAGTAAAAACACCAGGTTTTGGCTCTTTCCCAAAGCACATTTATTTTTGGGTTAAGGCACAAACATTCCTGGAAAATATTATTGTTACTAGGTCCAATGCCTGGGAGCATATTAATGGTCTTCTTGAAGAAAGTACACAGTGTTGCTTTAGAAAATCCTTTCACATGAACACAGGTTTATCTGACTTTCAAAACGTACTCCAGTACAATTTTATTTTTTAAAGAAAATTAGCAGTCATGAATCTCTATTAAATTAAAAATCTAGTGTGCAACCGAGTAAGAGACTTTCATTTATTTATAACCAACCAGATAACAGATTTCTATTTTCAAATAGCTCCTATAATCAGAAACATGTAACAGTAGACTGGGGGCAGTTCTAATTGCAGTACAATTATTTCAGGAGAAGTCATATAGCATGTAATAGGGGATGGTACCAGCAATAGTCTTGTACAGAAATTGTTCTTAAAAATATTTTATGTGGAAAATTTTATGGATATGTTAATGGGCAAATTCTACTTCAATTTTAAACTACAACTCCAGATCCATATGCATAAAACTCTGGAGAACTCTGCAGGAGTTTAGGTGTAGATTCTAACTGCATCAGACATAAAACAGGAACATCAGCAAGAGTGAACAGCACAGCCAGGAGTTTAACATTAATTCAAGTAACACAAGCCACATTTCTGCCTAGCAAGGATCATTGGCTAAAATCAGAGTAATGCTTTTGCAAGCACATGTACTATGTTATAGACATGTAGCATTTTGTATATTTTATCTTAAATGGTTACTTATTCTTGAATGGTAAATATCTGTTTCTACAGCCTTTGCTCCCATGAGGAATTCTTGTGTAGTTAGGTTCTATTACGTACATTGAAACTATTCAGAAAATGCAGTCAATATCTTCAAATGCATATGCATAAAGTGAGGTACCTAAACCATAATAATCTATACCAGTTGTTCTGAGCAGCCCCTGTCACCTGGTGACAGTTAAGAGATGTCAACCCACTTTCCAAATATCTCACCAGCTACGTAAATAGTTGGTTATAGATTTATTAATCTAATTTCAAGCAGTCATAACTGAAAAAATACTTCTTGTTCTATGTTTGTTTTTTGAAACAATGAACTTCTAAAACTGTTTACTTCCAAGATTACACATTATTTTTCTAAAAGCACTTACCTCTCCGTTTTCAAGAGGCACAATGCGAGAATACTCTGTAGTGCAAATGACATCATTGTCCCTCCTCACAGGAATATTAGCTTCCTTCCCAAAGCGTTCCAAACAATCTGCTTTGGAGTCTAGTCAAGTCAGAATGAAATTATTTTTATATATAAATAGAAAATATATACTACTGTATATTCTATTTTGAATTAACAAAGAAATATCCCCTGTGTTTTAGGTAAATTCTCCCCCTTACCTGAAAAATATAAAACAGTGCATAACTAACTTCCCTTAGTGCATAAAAATGGAAATTTCTAAAAACAAATCATTTCTTGTCCTAAGCAATTCAGTGGTGCCTGATAAGACACTACACAATCTTCCTAATGTCATCACACATACACGCAAAAAAAAAAAAAAAAAAAAAAAAAAATAAATATTTATCTACTCCAAGATTTTGTGCTTGCATTTGACTTTGACTTTTGCAAGGAACTCTGGAGTCCAATGGGATGAAGGACACTGTAGTTCTGATATACTAAAAATCAAGACAAAAACAGCAAAATAAAAAATCCCAATGGACTGAAAAACATTGATGTGCTGAGTTACAGTTTCCAAATATCATGCTCATTTTTAGTTACACTCTTTTCACTAATTTATTGCAGACAGCTAAGATAAGAGAAATGTATTTGCCATCCACTGTCTTCACTACACTACAGCTGAAATCTTCAGCAGGATCAATGGCATGATTTTCTTGCTACTGGGTGAATGATTAAAGAAACTATCTACAAAAGAGCAGTGGCACAAGAATTGATACTTACGAGCAAAATATTGCCAGGGAGTGTACGTTTTTCCAAAGTCCACTGATCTTTCTAAGATCCAGAGATCTGGACGAGGAGAATTTGCAAACTTGATAAGGATATAGGCAACATGGAAAAGCTGGTAACAGAACATGTAGAAATATTATCAGCAGCCTTTTGAACTCTATAAAAGTCATGCAATACTAAAATTAATGCCAGTAACCCCCCTTTTCTTTTGTGTACAGTGAGAAGGTGATCTGCAGTTCCATTCCCATTGAAATAACATTCCAGATTCTCAGCTGGTAGCCTCCACGCAGCTGTTATCAACCTACTTCACCTGACAATGTGCTCCAATACATTAAAAAAGCTGCAGTAGAACTCTGCTGTAAGCCATCTGTTACCTTTCAGAGTAGCTCTGTTTCACATCCAACTGATCGCTTGGGTGTGTTCATGATCTATTACTTAACCTTCAGGAGTTAGCATCTCAACTCTTTACTGAGCTAAGACTCATTTGCCGCATCCTGGTACATTTTCTCTGCTTCTGGCATTCTAGTCATGTAACTGTGCATGGAGTCAAATAAAATCACAATGGTATTAGTGAAAATGCACATATTCTTTACACTGGGGCTCCTTTGGCTGCATTTGATAGTAATCTGAGGCACATGTCCCTCACTACAAGAATCTTTCTAGATAACTTTGCCACTTCCCAAGTAGCAGAAGCAAGTCTCCCCAGAGTTTTATGCATGAAGTAACACAAGAGAGACTCTTATGCTGGTAGATCATTCATTGTCTGAAACTGCTCAAAATGCTTCATCTGTTCCAAGGCTGCCAAGGCCAAGAGTCCCACCTGGCTTCTTTAGGAGCTCAATGTGTATCACAGAGATAGACCATAGAGACAGAAAGCTCCTCAACACTACAGTAAATCTGGATTTGACAAGAGCAGAAATTTTACTATAAGCCTCTTGAGATAGTCCACAGTTATAAAAACCTGCACATCTGTAAAATTACCCTCACACAAATGACTGAATACAGATTGAGCCCTAAGGGCCATCTAAAAATTAAACAACCATGATGTGTATATGAGTTGTCAATAAAAGAAATCAGATACCAAGGGACAGACAATACTTGAGTGCAGCTGCACTGGAATTTCTCACTCAACAGCATAAATTCAGGAACTTCTGCTTGCAAGAGGGTCTTACTTGGTTAGGGCTCCTTTCAGACTAGATCTTCACGCATCCATCCCAGACATCAGCTTCTGAATATCAAAAGCACTCAAAAAAGAAAGAAAAACCTTCTCACAGAGGAACATGAGAATTCAGGGACTTCATGGAGCATGTTCTCATGACAGTAACTCACATCCCAGCAAAAGAAATTGAAGCTTTTTCGTTGTGCATTCAGTTCATGTAGAATGTACAACTACAGTTCAGGGCAACTGCCTGGTCTACACGCATTAAGGCATCACTGCAGCAGGTGTTGCACCTTGAAATCTATTCTAGAAACTGTTGATTTGATGAATGTTGCTGACCTCAGTCAGTGGGAAGGATAACCAAGAGAAGAAGCCCTCTCATGTTAGTGGTGGGATTTACCCTGCCAGCTTAACACCACCTCACAAGCACCAACTTCACTTCATGTGATACTAAATTAGGTAGCTAATTAGCCAGACAGTATCCACATTCAGGAAATGACTAGGTAACAGTATCAAGCAAAGTAAGTGGCAGTCATTCTGTTGACAGTTCTTTTCTCCAGAACTATTCACAACGATGGCACAGGTGGAAAAATGTCCTTAAATTACTGATTGAAAATCTCCAAACCAGTGGTCAGAAACTTTGGGGACTGTGGCAAGACTTGGTCTTATTGAGTTTTTGATACTCCACCTATGCAACTTCTGCTACTTGACTGGCAAGTTTCAGAGCAGGGATATTGGCTATACAGACCCTACGTGTCATCCAGTATGGCCATTCAGTGCAAAGTCTGGTATCCTCACAGGGAAGGGTAACAGTTGTGTCATTTCTAAAAGAAATTGGTTTATGTTCTTGCTTTTTACTGGCAGGATCTCTTAAAACCAGGTCTGCACCGGGCAGGCAACTGCCTATTCATTAATATTCTTGCCCCCCTATGCTTTAAGGTCTTTAAGAATTCCATTCTTACAAGCATATTAACAAGGGCAGACAACAGTCCACTTGCTCATCAAACCAGATTTCATCAAGACAATTGTCTTAGAAAGCTCAGGGGAATATAAAAGAAGCACACCGAAAATTCACACCGCTCCTCCAGGACACGTTGCTTGTAGTCACATTGTTGAACCACTACAACAATGACCTTCTACCTACTCTCCAAAAAAGCTGACAGCACCTGCTTCAGCCTGTCATGCAGTTCTGTTCTTTTTCTGAGATGCTCCTCAGACTGCTGACACAGGCAGTCTCATCTCGTCTCATAGCAGGTGATGCCTTCTCATAAGCATGAGCAAAATAGAAATCGTGAATTCCATTTCCACTGTGCTTCCTCACTGCTGAAGAACTGAAACCTGAAACATGCCCACTTACACATCAGCGTCACCCTGGACTATAACCTTTAAAGAAAACTGAGCCCAAAATGAAGACACACAAGAGTATTCTGTGTAACACAGCTGAATCACCATGCAGTGCCCTTCAAACACCTGTATGCCACATCTGCTGCACAGCTGTGGAACCGATTTAAGCCTGTGATTACTCAGTGTGTGTGAAGCTGAAGTACTGTCAAATACGTGCATTAGATCAGGAACCCACTCTTCTACCGGCTCTGCCAGTGCTTAAAGAACTGCCTCACAGCACCAGATTTGGCAGACTTCCATGGAAACCACAGAAGAAGAAAAAAATGTACAGCAACTTCAAAGCACCAATGCACATGAAAACCTAAAATAAAATAATAAAAAAATGCAGACCAAGCAATAAGAATAACAATATATTTAAATGAAATAAAAATCCCATGATTATGGTTAAAACAAAAGGTTTTTATTTCTTTTTGTTGCAAGAAGGTCAGCACCCCCTTTCTTCAGGAATCTCTCAGTAGGAATTGAGGCATCCTTACAGACCCAGAGACTTAGTAGTCAATCCTAACAATCAGCATTTAGCAACCCCCAGCCATAGATTTTTGCAGATGAAACTGTAATACAAAAACATCAACCAGAGAGAGCTGAACCAGACTTTTTGGTAGTTACCATCTGGAAAAGTAGCTATGGTAAAGGTGTAGAGAAAAGCCCATGTGGGCAGTTTATGAGAGGCATTAGATCCACCCAATGTGTTCCGTAACATTTAATCCCATACATGTAGATGCAGTGGTGCTAATGTAACATACACAAGTGGCTGGAGAAGCTCACATTGCACTGCACACCACGAGGAAGTCATTCTTTGCACGTTAGCCTCACCTCCCGGGATGCAGAAGCCAGTAATGAGCACAGGGTTTCCAATATTGTTCAGTTAGCATTGTGCATGTTGTACTCACACCACTTCTTTGTTTAACCTGCCACTGACACCGAGAAGCTATGCTTGTATTTAGTTATCTGAGTGTCTGTGAACGTGCCTCGCTGACACAGCTGGAGATGTTAAGTCCTTTCTCTATGACAGCCAATGTGCAGGACCAGAAAGGAAAAGTTCTCCACGTTTCACAGGCAGTATTCTGGAAAGAACACTTTTGGAAATGAAAGGGTAGTTTATTGTCCAGGTTCTTGGTCTTTCTGCCAAGACTGCAGGCAAAACCATCAATGATTGTCAGTTACAATCCTGAAATTTCTCATGCAGCCACTTTTCCATTGGGAATTGGACAAAGACCAACCCAATGCTCATAATTATTTCTTACATACAGCCTATTTCTTCAAAGAACACTGAAGTTATTCATATGGGAGAGGATCTGTATGGTTCAGACCTCGGCTGTCCAGGAGATAAACATCCCCTTATGAAGTCTACAGTGCAAAGTACAAAGAACACAGTAGGACTGTCAGCACTAGAAGAAAACGGGGCAGTGTGGAGGGTTGAAGGCTATTTTACTATGTTGAGTTGAAAAGTGAGGTAGTTAGGGCAACACATCACAGATGAAAGTAACATGTAGGAATGGACATAGGGAGGGAAGTGGGAGAAGGAGGCTTACAGACATTGAGGGAAGGGAGTGAGATCAATGAGTGGGAACAAAGATCTTCTTAAGAGGATGGTGAAAAAGAACCAGAGGAAGATAGTGTCAGGAAATCTAAGGAGAGCAGGCCTTCAAATATATTTCTGTAGGTTCTAGGAATAAAATCTCCGAATATCAAATACACACACTACTACAAACATAAAAACAAAAAAAATCCAGCCATTCAAAAGGTCTTTTAATTAAATCTGTGAGAAAACACAACACATTGACTACTTCTTAAAGCACAACATATGAGGAAGAAATGGTTTATTCAGGGTGTTTCCCTGATTAAATCTGGCAACTGGGCTAAGAATGTGCTTGTAGTGGGAATGAGGAATAAATGGAGCATGTTCCTGTACATGTTTACATGCTTTAATTGGCAGATGATATAAAAGCATCGTCTTCCACAGGCCATACCACTCATCTTAAATTTATGTTTCAGTTTCCCTCTCTCCCTAGAGAAAGTAATTTATTTTTCATCATGCACTATCATGCTATCCTGAACCTTCATCTTCTACATCTAAACAGAGTTCAGAAAAATAGCTGGGGGAGTATTAGTGTAATATTTGCTGAGCATTAAGAAAGACAAAGATGAGGGCACACCTGCTAAAGTCAGGCAATCCAAAAAGTCAGGGGAACAGCAGCGAAGTTCAGTCAAACATTCAGCATTCAAAAGTTTAAAATATGTTGAAAACTATGTTGGGAAAATCTGGACCAATTAAAGGTATAAGTGAGTCTTCATTTGATCCAAATATTTGAAACAAGTCGTGAATAGCCACAGCATAAATAGGTATGTTAACAGGATGGAGAGAATGCCTCAGGGATCAACATTATAATTATTATTCAGAAGGGCTGTGATTGATTAGAATTATAACTGTAGTAGAGAAAGGCAGAAAGGGAAGTAAAGCAGAGCTTTTGCTTTAAAGTTTTAGCTTTTTCTCATATTACAAAGTAAAAAAAGAGTGCGCATTCTTCTAGCATAAAGATTTAAGATCCTGAAGAGACTTGGACTGTCAAAATCATCCCCAGTTCTTGTGAAACGGGAACAGCAGTGGGTGGGTGTTCTAACGCCAATTTAATGAGCCCTCAAACTTTCATCATGGTGAAACTACTCAATTAAATATTGTCTTCAGAACACTGACAAAAGGCTCCACTGGGACTTCACTCTGAGCCTTAAAGATATAATGGCAGGAACACAGCAAATAAGAACCTTCTGACATTCTGCTTCCTCTAATTGTGATTATTTGATGACCAATTTACAGCTCAATAATTGCTCTTCTGCACACATATGTACCTTACTCTGTCCTATTTCGCACATACATAAAAATGCAAAAGCAATTCCATATTTTGTCTGAAGAAGGTGTCTTATGTTAAAATAAAGAATAGGACAAGCATGCTGTGAGGAAAACTACATTTCTGATACCTTCCCAGTATTATAGCATGTTGTTCCACAAGGTATTTAGGCACGTATCTAATTTTAAGCACATTCATTTTTCTTTAAGGAAAAAAAAAAAAAAAAAAAAAAAAAAAAAAGCCTTATTTCAGTTCATTTAAGGGGCAACTGCACTCTGAAAGTGTTTGTCTGTCTTTCTTGACTACTGAGAAAGCCTGCATGACTAACTGAGTAAGCTCTTAATCTTTAGGTCCCTGAAATAAGGTAAGGTGAATTGAGGTCTCAGTGTTTACCTGTTCACTTCAGTAGACTTACTCTGTCACAGTATTTACTTTTCTTCTTTTATGATTAGCATTGTGCATTACAGAATGAATTTGGGATGGGAGAATACTAGGCAAAACATCAAAATTGAATCTCAGGTTCAAACAGAACCTGAAACTAAGGTTTAACTGACTGAACACAGATACAATATGATGTCTGTGAAGGGAAAAGCAAACAAACACAAACAAACAAAAAACCACCACACACAGAGAAAACCTAACAAACCATCCACCCTCAATCATCCACCAAATAAAAGGATCCCTTCTTGATCACAAGTCCTGAAATCATTTTGACCTGTGTCTTGGATTCATTTCACAGTAAGGGAGTTCAGAGTAACCTTTCCAAATGGTACCAGAGTAAAGAGAAAGACACAGCCTCCTGCTGAGAAATCTTTTAATAACTACTAACTAATAACCAGCACATTGCTGGTCTCCAAGGAGTCCCATGAGAAGAGGGCACTCAATCCACATCCTTCCTGCTTATACATAACTCCTTTTTTCATGGTACAGTGGAAAAAAAAGCAAACACGCATGTAATTCATTTAAACAATAAAAACAGAAATTCAACAATCACAGCAGTTTAGTTTAACTACTGAAATTCTCCATTTCCATCTGGAGTTATCTACTATTTCTGCACTGCTGGTACACCAGATTAAAAAACAATACAGAATGAAGATATCCTCAAAATAAGATGCGTCCCAGACATGTGAGGCATAGGAGTATTAAAACCCCATGTAGTAGAAGAGGCAGAATGATTTGCACCTGAATCCCGAACAAAACAGCAGCTAAGTCTCAAAGATATTTTTTTGTTTTGTTATTGTTTTCCTTTATTATCCCCTTGCTATTAACTAAAATGAAAGCCAATTAAATATATATATATATATATATATCTTGCCCTTTATATCACTAGTGTCAGTAAAGAGTTACCACTGTCCAAAAAAAAAATTTTATATATATATTGGAGGCTGCAATATACATGTATTTTTAGGCATATATTTTCAGCTGGTGTAAAATTGCAGAGCATAACTAATTTTACTGGATCAGTGCCCAATTAGGGCAGCTGAGAATCCAGCCCTATGACTTAAAAGCTACAGTTACAGATGCAGAGGCTTTACTGTTATCTATTTGCCTATCACCTGCAGAAGAAATACGGGTGATCACGTTACTGTCATCTTACTAATTCCTATTACACTGTTTTTGCTGACCCTTCTTTTTTAGGCCATGTTATCAATATTATCCTGTCTACCTTGAAGATCTTGCTGGATGATAGAGGAGGAAGGATCCTGGAGGCAAAAGCAGACTCCAGATATTATTCTCAAAATGCGTGCATGGTAAGTGATTGTGAAATCTCTCTGTACAGACCCATGGAAAAGGAGAATATGAAATGTAAGACAGAGCCCCAGTTTTATCCGGGCAATTCCCTCTATAACCTCTGGTTAACAAGTTACAATGTCTGTGAAAGAAAGCGCAGTCATTGAATCAGGATGATACCTGTGGCAAGGACACACATCATTAAAATTTCCAAAATTTCCATAATAAAGTTAAATCGGTTAACAAGAAAAAAAAAATCATAACATAAACCAGACAAAAAATGTATGGAGTTGGAAATTAAAACAATTAGCTCAAACATCCCTCCCAATTGCAAAGCCTTTATACAGATGCAAGAAGTGATCAAACCTTAAGCAACAGCTCATGCACTCACCTGTCCCAGATCTAAAGTGACATTGACTTCGTTGTATTTTAAACCCATAGACAGAGGAGGACTTTGCCACCAACTCTCCGTTCCATCAATCGCATTAGTTATTGGGTGAGCTTTTCTGGGATCAGCGGCATTGCAATAATCACAAAACTGCCCCTGAAACACAGTTAATTAAAGAGATGGTATCAGTTGAAATCTTACTCACTGCAGATTCAGGATGTTAACGGAGATTCTGATCAGAGCTTTGACTATAAATGGAGTTAAATTTTGCTTCTCTATATTGCGTATTTTTTTTCTGTATAACGATTCCCCTTGCAATTCATATACACACTTATACCCTGAAACACACAAAAATTTATGTTACAAAAAGGAAATTCAGAAATCTCTAAGGAAACTACAATAAGTCTTTTCTTATCAATAAATTTACTGATACCTTGCCACAATTTTATGACTTAAACAGGCATGTCCACAGAAAATCAGTGAAACAAAGATTCTTATAGCTGGATTAAGACCAATACAAAAATTACCCTCAATTCTCTTAAAAGACCATGAAACATCAGCATATGTACACAGAAGACTGGCAGTGACAAACTGATAAATAAAATACTCCACTAGTTTGGGTGTGTAAGATTGGTGTTATAATTTTGTAACGTGGATTTAATTTTTTTCATGCTATTAAAGTATGTTCTGAAAAAGAAACTTCTGAAAAATACATACCCATGGAAAATGCAATGGATTGCACAGAGCGTTCCCTTTAAGGACAATGAAAGAATCCCATTAAATCTTCATTTGCATAAGTTACTACCCAGTTTTTAGTCCAGAAAGCCACATTCTGGAAATGCTCTGAAAATCTCTCCTTGACAGTTTCTAAAGATCTTTGTACTGTTGCCTACAATAACAATGAATAAACTTCATGAAACCAAATTGTCTTTTAATTTGGCATCTTGGCTTGCCCCACGGCAGTATTTTTATCTTCAAGAAAATGCATTTTAACAGTCTACTAAGATTAGTGAGGTATTGGAATTAGTTATTAAGCAATCTTTTTACTGTCCCATTCACATCTTTTTCCAGTCACTGGGTGTAGATAATTGATGTGATAAACCATGCCAGGTACAGATCTTTGTAGAACCCCAACACAAAAATAACATTTTCATTAAATGGTACCACCCTCTTAATAGGTACTTGATTCATGTGTTTAATCCATCCAGTCTGTGAGGTGCTGACCCTGTGCTGGATCTGTGTTTTAAGTAAGGTGATACGTCATATTTAAAGCATTCCCTTTATAAACTAAAGAGATTTTCAGAAAATTAAAAAAAAAAAAAAAAAAAAAGTGACATCTTTTGTTATTTCCACAGCCCGTGTATCCTGGCATCAAGTACATTCCTATCCTTTAAGCATTAAGACTCCCATATAACTGTCATTATTTTGTTTGCCACTGCTGTCACGCTAACCAGTGCAAACTAACTTCAGCAATCATACTTGTCCACTTTTAATACTGGAAAGATGTTAGGGCTCTCTTATTCTTGCTGGATACAGTCTTGCAGATTCACACTTGGTGAATCTAAGATGTTTATCTTTAGCAGAATTTGTTTAATCTCTTCCATAGTTACTAATGGTTTGGAAACTACATCATTCTCATGTGATACAACTACATCCTCTTGTGTCTTTCACATAAAAAACATGGATGTTCACTGAATACTTCTGCATTTTCTGCATACGTTGTAACTATTTCAGCATCTGCATCTAGCAGTGGTTTTGTCCTCATCCTGCTCTTCTGGCAAGCCCAGAAGATGATGATGTTGCCAGAAGACGTGACCACCGTTAGTTGTTCTGATTCAGCACTGTGATTGTCAGTCTGGCTGAGGGTTAAGTCTTGAGAATTCAACAAGTTATTTACTGACTTACTAAATCCATCTGTACACAGGTTGGTTAACTATGTCTGGGGATCAAGTTATAACACGGCTCTCCTCCAGCTCCGTCAGAGAAGGTGACTTGGCTGATTTTTGTAGAAACATCTACAATAGGCCAGGATACTTGGATTCTGACACAGCCAACACCACCTCAGGCTGTGCTAGCTACAGGCAACATTGCCAGTTGCTGCAATGAGGACAGAGAACATTGGGTCACAATCTGCTGGATCAATACATTGAGCAATTAATCTATGCAGTTACAGCTGCAACCACATCAGAGAATCTTTATAGGTAATATTTCCTGACAGATGCATACTTGAGGTGGAGTTCCAACATCGGTACTACACCACCACAAGCTTCCCTAAATGGTTTTGTAGGATGCATGAAATATGGTCTTTAGATCTCAATTCACATTCACAATGATCTGGCTGGAAATATACAGGAAACAGTTGCTGCCACAGCAGTTTCAGCTCCAATCTGGCATCTGGCTCCAATCCTCAAAGAAAGGCTGAATGAGTAGAAAACAATGAGGAATACTGAACACAAGTGTTGCATTGCCATACACCTGTGTTATTTCAGTATACCAGAGCACTTGATCTGAACTCAAGACACCACCGTTTTCTTTTAGGACACATAATTCAAAGAATTTCATTGCAACTGGAGTTTCAGTTATTTAAAGTACATTCCAGCAAACCTGCCAAAAAGACAGAAAAACAAAAAATGAAAGAAAGTAAGTTATTGGACTGAGCGGCCTAACCTGCTTCCCACTGGCAGTACCTGCAGGCACGCCACCCCCAGCCTGTCTGCCATAGGACATGTTGCAATTCCTGGAGACTGGGCATCGTGCCATCTTTTGATTTTGGCTGCAGTTCATCACCCAGGTAGGTGTGCATCCGCTGGTGACCTTGCTACCCTCCTTTCCCTTGGTTCTTCTGAGCAGGGGAAAAAAATGAGACTGCATAAAGCAGTGGGGATCAATGACATCGATGAAAATGCCTCCTCACCCATAAATTACAGAAAGCTACAACGATGAAGGACTTGTTCACTAATTAGGACCTAGAAGATCTGCGCCCACTGTCAAGGCAAGACAGGTATGGAGTTAAACTTTAATTCACACCCGCACACCACTGTGGACAGATCTGCAGGCAAAACCAGGCATGTCATTTATCTATCAGAGTTGCCAACATATTTCGCGCTGCAGAGCATCTGTTCACTCAACACTGCTCTTATTAAGCCATTGCCCCACTCGCCTATGTGCTAAACAAGGGAAACAAGCTGCTTTCCACAATGTAGGTCCAATATTCGTCACAAGCCTCAGACTGCACCTGGTGGCTCAGCTGTTCCTCTAGGGACTGCCCACCCTGCCTGCCAGCTCTTGGACGGGCTTTAAGGAATGGGGACAACAGGCTTCACCAGTGGACATATCAAACAACAAGCTGAACAAAAGAGGTTGATGCAAAAGTAGAAGTGAAGCTGGGGCTGCTCTTCTTCTCCTTGCCTTATTTTAAGTGCTTGTGACAGCACCGCAACAGAGCTATGTGCTCCTTTCATAAAAAGAACAACCACCCACTGCACTTTCTGATTTCTCTGCTTGTAGGGCAACAGCCACCATCCAGCTTTGGATACCCTCCAAAAGTGAGTGACTCCAGCACATAGTGCAGCTTTAACTTGGAATTGGCCTGACAGTGGCTATTACACCCATCACTGCCACCTTGTGTAAAAGCCAGCTGACCCTCCATCAGACTTCTAAGAAACAACACATGAATGATTATGCTGCTCTAAATCCTTTGAGATAAGCTCAGCTTCTACAAGAATTTAATGCACTTCTGCCCAGTTTTCCACCAAAGAAAAAAATAAAATAAAAAAAATCTCTTATTTACAGTGTCTTTGAATTTGCGAGGTGGAGTGGCTTGATAATATGCTCATTGTGCTGCTATCACATTTTCCATGGCTGGATTTCCCTGGCCTTCAGAAAGAATTTTCCAAGCCTTCTCAAGCCACAACAACTACTGGTAAACTACAGAAGTATTCATGTTATGTATTTCAATGGGGCTTTGTTAAAATTGGAGAGAGAGATGCTGCTGCATCCACATTTACACAACTGCTTCAGGAGGCGCACCAGGCTTCCTCGTGCCAGGGCTGAGCTGTCAGCAGTCCTAGGAACTTGAATCAGGAATGAACCATAACTGCTTCTAACCCAGGACCTGTAAGGCAAATATTTAAGAAGAGGATCTCTCCCCTTTCCAGCCTCTTCCCACATACAGAAAACCCTCATTTCCAACTGGATGGTAATATAAAGGGAACACTTAGAAAAATAATCAATGGCAATGCATCGCACTACATGCTTTGTTCCATTTCTTTGACCTGTTTATCTCATATTTATTTTGCTGATTTTTGTTATGCTGTGCTGTTATCCTAAAGCATGTTAGTAGAGATCTCACTGCAACAGTGGGCTATAGCGTGCTGCTGAGAAAGCAGCAGAGGTTATTAGCGTGCTAGGACCTAAAACAGCCATACCAGCAGGTGAATTTCGAACAGGGGTGCTGTGCTCAGTATGGAGGGACGGATGGCTAAACTTCAGAGACATGTTAGAAGCAGAGGAGCAAGCAGTTTCTCCGATCACAGCAACTTGCTCTGCCGCCTTAGATGAAGCATTTAATACCTGCAGCCCGGTTTTACCAACAGGAACTTGGTGTTGCTCAACCGGTAAGCATCTCCAAAGCACACTGAGCTTGCTGGGACGGAGGGCAGTACACAGATGCAAGGTAAATTGAGATGTCTGTGAGGCAGGGAAGGCATTACAGAGGGAACCTGGGGGCTGAGCACCCTGCTGCAAGGCAGTGCCGAGCCTGCGGAGCACTCTCCCCTCTCTTGAGCACCTGTCCCTGCTACAGAACAAGAAGGAAAAACTCTTATACATTGGAGCCTCTTCTGAGACCAGATCTTACGGGTTATTTCACTGTTAAAACACATAAATGCCTCTTAAGACTTGGAAACGCTAACCCTTCTTCCAGGACACCAACACATTAGATTTGCATTCTTTTTGTATCGCCTGGAGTCACGAAGCAGACCTTAAATCTTTCAAAATCTCTTTCAAAGTGCAGTTTCGTTCCGTCTGTCTCCTCCTCCCACCAAGAAGAGTACAAACAAAAGAGCTTTGGGAGGTCGGAGGCTTTAGGAGAGCCCCCCCTCCCCCGAGCTCTGATGGAGCCGGCTCTGAACACCAGCCCCAGCACACCACGGAGCTCGGTGCGTTTGCTGCTCCCTCCCCGCCCTGACAGGTTTCTGCCAAAGGACAAAACACACTTCCATTAACCCCCTCGCGAGGAGCTCTGCTTTTCCTTGCGGCATGCCTTGAAACGCCAGCGACCGTCCCCATCCTCGCTGCCAGAGCCCCTGCCTCTCCCACGAGCCGGCGGGGCTGAGGGAAGGGTCGGCGGCGCCATCACCCCTCTCGGTCCCCACCATCACCCCTCTCGGTCCCGTTACCCCTCTCGGTCCCCACCATCACCCCTCTCGGTCCGACACGCTACCTGGATGGCACGTCCCAGCGGGGCGGCGGCGGGGCCCCCCACCAGCTTGCAGTACAGCTCCGGCCGCCCGCCGCCGCCGCCCGCCTCCTCCTCCTCCTCCTCCTCTTCCTCCTCCTTCTCCCCGCATGTGGCCGTGGCCCAGATGCCGGCCGTCTCGGCCAGGTTGAAATAAGGCGGGTGGAGGCTGAGCCCCAGGGAGCCGGGGGACTCCGTCTGCGCCGGGCAGAGGGCGAAGAGCGGCGGGAGGAGCGCCCAGAGGAGCCGCCGCCGCGCCGCGGCCATCGTGCGCCAGGCTCTGCCCTCGCCGCCCCAAAGGCGGCCCTATAGCTGCGGCGGGCCGGGGCTGTAGCGGTGTGCGGGGCGGGGAGAGGAGCGAACACACCCCCGGTGCGGCGCCGGGACCGGCCCGCTGAGGCGAGGAGCCCCAGGGGAGAGCGGGGCTCCCGGGCACGGGGCGAGGGCGCGGCCCGGCGGCGGCCTCCTGGCTCCCTGAGCCGGTGGGGTCGGGCTCAGGTGTGGGCCCCGCCGCCATGGTGAGAGGTGACCCCCCCAGTGAATGTGGGGGGTAGTTCTGTTAAGGGACTGCAGAGAAATCTCCGAGCATCCCACCCCGTCATGTAACATAAATAAAATTAAGGTTTTCTGGGCTTTCTCCTGTACCTTCACAAAAGGTGTGCTTCTGGGGACTGCGACAGGGAACGGCATGGGGCTGGGACAGGGGAGGGTCAGGCTGGGGGTTAGGGAAAGGTTCTGCACCTGGAGGGGGGTCGGGCACTGGGACAGGCTCCCCAGGTCAGTGGTCATGGCACCGAGCCTACCAGACTTCAAGAAGCATTTGGACAACACTTTCAGACACATGGTCTGGTTTTTGGGTAGTGCTGTGTGGAGCCAGGAGTTGGACCCAATGATCTTTGTGGGTCCCTTCCAACTCAGGATATTCAATGATTCTGTGCTTCTACCTACAGGTCCCCGGGATGGCACCCTGCCAAGCTGTGCTGCACAAATCACCCCTTCCCCAGCATTGTTGGCTCCCCAGGGCTGCTGAAAGGCTGCAGTCCCCCACGCTGCAGCACACAGCCAAACTCCATATGCCAGGGTTGTGCTGCTAAGCTGGGACAGACAATGAACCTGCTGTCTTTTTGAAGGTGTTTGGCGCAGGCTTTGGATAACACAGAAGGAGTGTTGAGGCACGAGAATGAGAGCTATGAACTAAGACACTTGTATCAGGAGCTACACTGCTTCACAGCATTGCTATCTGAAGTTTCATACCCCTTCATGTTTCCTCCCCCAAGCACATTCACAAATCCACTGCTCAGTTTTCTTAATAAAATTTGCAGGATTCAAATACAAAGATGTGCTTAGATATGCATACCTCTAATATTTTAATAGTGATTCATGTGAGTAGCAAAGTACTTAATAACTTTATGGTCCTTGATACATTCCAAATAGCACTAGCAAGGGAGATTCCTGGTATACTATTTCAGGAAGTACCAGCCACAAGCTATTGATTCCGTCTGCAAGCAAATATCACAATCCCTAGTCTTGTGTCACTGTGGCTTTAATACACCGTAGAGACACATCTGTGGGAAGCAATTTTTGTGTCCTCCATGGGAAGAGTTGCTTTCCATAAATGTTTACATACTGCCAATTTAAATATATCAGATTTGGGTATTCTATCCATAAATTCTCTCAGTTTCTGGAGCAACTTAAAAATATACTTTGTTTCCAACTGTGGCGTTGTGGAAAGGAAATTATCTTATTGTGCATATCACTTCCTACGATATAAAATACTTCATAAAAACTATGAGAGGTGTGAATACAAATAAGCAATATCATCTTCAAATACTCTATTGAACAAAAATTCTATTGAGCAAAATGTTACATTGTAATATAGGATTTACACTGGCCTTTAAAACCTGTTAAATAAAAAGGGATCTAGAGTATATCAGTTTTTACAAATGGAGAACCAGAAGTGTCTGATATAAGTGGCCTTTAAGTTCAAGGCAAGCATGCTCTTACAAAGGCCTTCCATCCATTAACTTGCTGAGTGCTCTTGTCCTCTTTATTGTTAGAGAAATTAAATCAAATTGAATGAAAGCTGAGCAGAGCATGTTCCTGGTGGAAAATAAGCATTTGGATACTTTAAGGAAAATGCACTATAAAGTACAATACTAAGAGGAACCAATGAGGATTATAATTATGCAGATTACAAAATTGTCACAGACTCTTTCTGAGTAGTCAGATTACCTCCAGACTGGACATTCATCTAGCAGTCTCTGAAAGATGTTGCTTCTGTATATATCCAACAAGCCATGAAGTATTTTCCTCATCCAAAAAGAAAATGATTGTTTTGCACATCATGTGAGGAAAGTAGTTTATGCCAGTTATGCAGTGCATTCCTACAAACTGGACTCCTGTGATGGGATTGTTGATTATATTGAAAAGGATTCTCTTGATATGAATGTTTCAAATTGAAATAACTGCAAAATACGTAACATATTTTCTTTGAACACATTTCTTGCACAGAACCCTGCCTATTCTCTTCATACACATGCAGGGATTGTGAATAGCACCTCTGTGTTTTGAGTTTTGTCTTCTTCTTTAGCACCTCTGTGCCTGGTCTCCTAAATAAGCACTTAGGAAGAGTTTTCTAAAAAACATAAACCCAGAATAAGACGAAGCAAAGCATAAACTATGTGATTCAGCTACCTTTGATGAAGCTTTAAAAAAACAGAATGAACTGTGAAAGCAGAGAAAATAACTGCCTAAAGTAAGAATTTGAGATGGAGATCTATGTCCTGCATCTGCTAGAATCTGTTTTTATACTTTCTTTGACTGCATTTGTGTAGAATAATACCTTACAACTTTTCCTGGCATGGTTTTGTGGGTAGTTCAGGTAAGGAATCTAGATTCAGGAGATCCTTTACAATTTTACTTTAAAGAGAAGATTCTTGTAAGCTGTTTGCTACATTGCACAGCATAAAAGGCAGCACTTGCTCACAAGAGATGCCATTATTTAAACAGCAAGTATCAGTTAATTTACTGGGGAGTATTTGCATTAAAAAAAAAAAAAAAAAAACTTACCTGAGCAAGAACCCAACACTTTAAAACAATCATGACATGATCTTGAATCTACTTTCTTAAAAACAAGAATGAAAGTTTGCATTCAGAAAATAAACCTATCAAATAGAAAAAGAGAGAAAGAAGTTCTGTTCCTTTGCTCATAAAATTATGTGCATTTTGCTTAACATATAGCTAGATTTAAAAAGATTTTGCTAGCCTTGCAGGTGATATTTCTGTCATTTTGTTAAACACTTATGCCAAACAAACATATTTTATTCAATATGTTTTCTAGAACTGGAGTGTGTAAAATGCCACATTTTAGATTTTGCTGAGAAATCTCTAGAACTACCATCTCTATTTTTTAAAAAAATAAAAATAAAATCTGTTTTGAACCAAATCCAAAGCTGGCAGAACTTCACAGGAAAGTACTTACTAACATATTTGATCTTATTATCTGTATCTAACACAGAACTTCATCCTGTTAAAAAGGTCAATATCAATAATTCATGGTATACTACTTTATCTTCCCTTCATGTCATCTTTTCATTGTAATTACAAGTTCCAGAAACTCAGATAAGAATTTATTAGCTGGCAACTTTCAGGAATCAGCATTTGTAAGACAGTGGCCCTCAGCAGAAATTACTCTTCTACAGCTACCTGCCCTTTTCTTCCTCACAGCAAGTCCTCTCCTCCTTTTTCCTTCAGAATTTATAAGGTTTGCTTTCCTTGTTTCTTCCTATCTGCAAGGAGTAGACTTTGTTACGTGACAGATGTAGTGCACTTTATTGAATAAATGTTAGCAATTGGAAGTGTTTCTGGATCTGTATTATTTTAATGCAAACAGATTATGTTACGTTAGTAGGCATTTATGCTACCATGATCAGAGATCATTCTTTGTGTTCATATTTTCTATTTTGAAAGATATTCATTTAAGAATGGGTTTAAAATTTCAAGCCAAGAATGTTTGCTCCAAAATTGCAGATACAATTTCTCTGTTTCATTCTCATACGTGCAATATAGCACATCTCATTTCATACTGCCTCATCTCAACTCATACTGCCCATAATAAATTTAAGACTTGGCACGCGCAGTTCACAAACCAGAAAGCTGCAGAGAAAATGGGAGATGGTGAAAAAATATTCTCAGTGACTAATACTAATTGTAATATTTAACTCCTACCATAATATGATTTAAGAAAGGAATTAGAAGGTGGAACCAAGTACTGTGGACCTTAAGAGACAGCAAAACTAGCATGGATGAGACTTTGTAATCCGTACTATGTGAGCTGCACAGCAAGTCAGTGAAAAAGGTAGGAATAAAACCTAAGATTCATGTGCAGGCACCACGTTTACCATCATACATTGCCATACCAGATGATGTAGGAATTTACTCTGTGAGATAATAATCAATATCCCTGTAGGTAGCTAGAAAGTCTCTCAGATTAGATAGACCCAACTAAGTACTGAGTGATCACTGAAGATTTAGTTGTGCATCTTGTCCTTCCATAGAAGTATCATATCTGGAATTTATGTTGAGGCCAATCCTAAAGATTTAATATGTGGAAGAGTCTTCCTGCAAAGTACTGGAGCTCTCTCAACTCTTTCAAAGTTTTAATCAGTTAAGCACATTTGTAGCCTAGAGTGTTAATATAGAACCATAACACTACAAGCTCAGATTAGGCTTCTTACATTTATCAAGGAAGTAAGTCATTTATTATGCCCTGTGATAAATATTTATGCACGATTATTAGTTCATGTCTATAAGTAAACTTTCAGTAGTTTAACAAAAGCATTTTGCAGTACACCTAGGCTAAAAAAGGGATTGTCTGCACTTGCTCTGTCTTAATAGCACAATAGTGCCTTTATGACCTTGTAAGTCCTCTGTGTTCACTGGATTTCATCAAGAAAGATTCGTTCTGTTAAGGTCATTTTGGCTTCCACTTTTCTCATGAAATGATCTTTTTCATCTTGCAGAAATTTCTTGTACCACAGTATTTGAGAACCCTACCATATGACTTTGAAAAAGAGAAGTTATCCCTTTATAGTTGGAATAATGACACATACAGAAGCTAGGACCCACACCTGAAAATGCTGTTAAGTCAGTAGAGACAGTTTAGATGCCTACAGTTCTTGGTGTAATCCAGAAGTGAATTGTTAAGAAT
The DNA here is from genome assembly GCF_011077185.1 of Oxyura jamaicensis. Classification (NCBI taxonomy): domain Eukaryota; kingdom Metazoa; phylum Chordata; class Aves; order Anseriformes; family Anatidae; genus Oxyura; species Oxyura jamaicensis. The sequence continues at coordinate 104,012,175 of NC_048894.1, forward strand.
TGTACTTTTAATTTGGTCCTGTTGGTAAGTCTCCTTGTGTCTGCTGTGTCTACTAGATCTTATTCTCCATCCAGTTGGAGGTTCTTTTACTCCCTGTCCAGAATCTCACCTGATTCAGGTATCTCTGTTGACACTCTTTCAGCTTTTTCATAATTGGCAGTTTCTTGTTTTGTGGTTTGTATACTGTTGTAATATTGTCAGATTGTACTTGTTGTACTGTAGCTTAGTGGCTACCATTTTTCTTAGCATATCTCTACAACCTAATATTTTCCTCTGCCAGCCAGCAATCTCATGTACTAAGATTTTCTTGCACATTCAGCTTCTTGAGTTTACTTGAAATATTCTTGTCATAGAGAACTACTGTGAATTCCTCCATTTCCAACAGGGCACTCCCTTGCTTGCAACATCCACAGCCACATTCTCATCATAGCTCAACCCTGAACCATTAAACTCTTGTGTAGACTTAAAATAGTACCAAGACAGTTTTCTCACTGTCTTAAGTGAAGCATGTTGTATTTTGGCTCACTCAAACCACCATCTTCTGAAGTAGCTCTTGATTATTCTAGATAGTTGATTTTCATCTTTGCTGCATAATATAATAGGAAAAGCTGATAATAGGAAAGACTTTTCCTTACCTCTCTGCATCAGGCCAGTCATTACAGTTTTGAATAGGAATAGGCTAAATTGTGATTCTTGATTGAAATGGAGGATTTCTTGATGAACTGCAGTTCAATACTATTATGCTCCTCTAATGCATGATATCTCAGTGCATGTCTTTGGCAGACCACACAAATTCAGGCTTCAGCATGCCAGCTTTCTACAGACTACATTAATACCTTTTCCAAGTCTGTGACATGTGAGTGCAATTTTTTGTATCTTCTGTTCTCTCCTGGAATGTTCTAGCCACAAATATCTTTGTAGCATGCACTCATGACTCAGTGGGATTGTGGACAAAAGACATAAAAATAGGTAAGTGTCTGATGCAAGACTTAGGTTTGGTATTTCACAGTATTTTATTGAAGAGATGTGCTAAACCAAAAGAGAATGGAAGGTGAATGTTGGTACCTTAAAAGACCTTTTTCATTTAGGAGGAGGCAAATTGCATTTTCAAGCCAAAAACATAAATCCTCATCAGTACCCAATCTGTAGAAGTCATGCCATTCCCTGTCTTCAGCTTTATATGTTCAGTCACTGAGTACGCTAAGGTCTAAGGCAACCCTGGAAATAAGACAGAACTTCTTCTTTGCCATATGGTTCTAAAGAAGAACTTAAGAGTATCACATTCTGGGGAAAGCAGGAAAAGGTACAGATAATTTTAGACTCCCTAAGGAAATTACATTTCATGATTCTCTGTTAAGTCAAATATAGGTCCTGACATTAAAATCCATCCACTTTATTTTTTTCTTTGCAATGGATTTCCATTTTACTCCTGCCTTTCTGTACTTTTTATGGAATTGTTTGTGGGTCTAAGGTTCAAAAAGAAGAAGGTATGTGCTCTCTTTAGTCAGTACCCAATGACATGTCACTCAGGTGTCTTGGGAAAAATAAAATGTCTACTCTCAGTTTTTTCACATCCTGTTGTTTATTTGCTGACTTTGGTGCTATTATTGCTGCTTTTGCTGTTATAATCAGGGAAAATAGCTATTAACAGACCTCTTGCCACAATATACTGTTTTTCAAAGAAACCAATTCTTTGTAAACTGCTTTTCTTAACAAACTTCTGAGATGTTGGTTGGGTTAAATTGCCATATGAATTTCATAGCTGCTTATTTCTCTGCAAGAATTTTTAATGATCTGATCTGTGTTTAAAAGGCAGTGCTTTTTCTGGGATCCAAATCCAACAATCTTTTCATAGTCTTCAAATAGTGTTACTGTCAAAAATTTTGATACCGCTTCAGGTTTACTTCAACCTTAACTCTAGCCCAACCACAATCTCATCAAGTTTTAAGTTTTAAATAGAACTTCATGTTTAAATATGGTAGGAAGCCCAATCTTCAGCAGTACAAACTGAGGGCTTATATCATTTTATTCCAGGTAATACTGTAACTAAGAACTCAAACAAGTACAGTTCAAGAACATTAAGATGTACTTTTTGTTTACTTCTGGAGGTTGGAAGAGATAGTGAATATAGAACAAATCCCTCATGAAAGTGTTGAAAATTTAATGGAGAATACCATTGATATGTTTTATTAAACACAATTTTAGATATCCATAGCACAGATATAATACGCCACCAAAATTCTCCATGGAAGATTTATAACTTTTGTAAATCTCCATATTTTTTCATTAATAACAATTGGTTTCAGTCAAATTAATTATAGGGCACTTTGTTAGGAGATACCATAGTGCTACTCTAATATTATTTTGTGGTTTGGGCAGTTTATCATTCAGCTGTAGTCCTTTGGTTCTTTAGCTAAGTTATTTTGATTAGTGGATTGATGTTTTGACCAGCAGAGCATTAAACAGAGAAATAGAATAGATTGAGCTCTAGCCAGTAACTCAGCAAATTTTGTACCTGGCAATATAAGTAGTGTATAAAGACAATTCCTATCAAATTTACTTATGTCCTGTCATCCTTATCTTCTGCCTGTTATCTTCAGTTACTTCGTCTGAGGACTACTGCTCTCTCAAAGTGAAGACAAAACCAATCTACCAGGTTAGTTTTATGGAATGTGATAAACTGCTGAGGACACTCAGAGATGTCAGAGTGTCTGGACCCTGAAACTTATGCTCTGCAATGGTTTCCATCATTGACAGGCAAGGTTTTTGGAGCAGGCAAGAAATATCCAAACTGAAACTGTTCTGCCAGTCAGAATCTCTCATGTGAATGGGAAGGCAAGCATCTTATGCTTTGGTGCAGAGGAGTCTTGGGGTTCTTGTGCAGCACTAATGAGGTTGTCTCCTCCCCCTCATTAAAGAACCTGTTTATTTAGGCTAAGGATGGTAATTAGATTTTGGCCCAATTTGTTATATTTACTCTTATTTCTATCTTCGTTAGTGAACATATGCAAAACTTTGTTTACAAGAATAGAAGCTGATTATATTCTGTGAAAAAAAAAAAAAAAAAAAAAAAAAGAGCAAATCTTTGATAATCTGCTCTTTTTCTTGCCCATTGAAGCACATAGCATATGTCATATATTGTTCTCACAGTCCTGTGATATGTATGTTCTCAGACCCGTGTCATTTCCCACACTAGTTACATGCAATAATACACAATGCCTAGGAAAAATGTCCATGATGTGATTTTATTTGAAGATGCCTTTATATTTCAAGAACTTCATTGTCCATCTCATTTATATTCTCCGTGGACTCAGCCTGCATTTGCATTATCTGCACCAGTGTCAGGCATTAGTTAAGTGCTGTGCATGGAGATAGAAAGTCTGCAGGCACAAAGCACCTGAATGCAGGCTCCCTGGCTTCTCTCTGCCTGAGCAGATGGAAGATGGATAAACAGTTAACTTCCGACTGAGTCATAAAATCAATATATACAGAGGATAAGTAGGGAAAGGAAAAGGAAATGATAGCTGAAGAAAACATGCAGTCACAATCTGCACACAGTGTCAGCATCCTGAAGCAGTAAAACTTCAGGAGGGCAAAATTCCAGCTTGGGGAGGGGAAGGATAAAAAATGTTAAAGCATGATGTACCTGTATAGATGCTAACATACAAGTAAAGTTTAAGTTCAGCTATTTGAATGCTGAAATGCATTTGTCAATGAGTGAACAAGGGACGATGATGCTTTTTACCAGATGGAAATTTAGTCTTAGCTGGTAGTTGAGTTCCATGATAAGTCGCTTCATCTTTGTAGCTAAAAGCATTCATTTTCTAGGAACAAATGGAAAAAAGGAAACAAAAGAGCAAATGCATTGAAACACTCAATTGAAGATTTGTGGAAATTATCCTGTACCACTTATTCATGTACAATGCTAACTTGTTTTTGATTCCTAGGTCGTTAAGCCAGACATCAGGTAGAACATCCATGTGTTTAATAATGCTCTTGTGGTTCCCAGAACCTATGTGTCCTTACACTGGCTTATAGCAGCAAATTTTATATGAAATATCTATCACAGAAGGCCTCAGCAAAAGGGCTATGGAGTGAAAAGAAAAATTCAAGGTAGTACCTCCTTAAAAGGATGAATGCATATGGTTATGAACGTGTTGGGTAAACTACTTCTATTATTAGATAAACTTTTCCTTTTTCTGGTTCAGTTTTGTAAATTCTCAATTCTATTTTTATATGGTTTGTAAGATACATAAATATTTGGTACAGTTTGCCAGCAAAGTCTGCAGGTTTAGTTTCTACAGTGATTTTTATTATTTCTCTTGCTATTACTCTTCTAAGAGTATCTCTCAAAATAGAGTAACTCAAAGTACATTGTTTATGTGATAGGTTTAGTAGAAGGGGCCTGTATTTTTATAAATATTATGGAAACAAGAAATAGCCCATATTTGGCCTATTTGTAGCAGGTTATGCTACAGTTTAGCAAAGGAAAAATGTAACTAATATAAACTAATGTAAACGATCAGCTGGATGGAAAATCTTTTGCTTTATTTACTGCTTTGTCAAAATTAGTGATAGTTTAAATACATTTGCTTGAACAAGAAAAAAAATAACTAGCAGTGCATTATTGTGAGACATTTTATTTGTAGAACGTTTATAGTTTCTGTCTTTTTGGAAAGAGGTAGATTAATTATGAACTTATACTGTCAGAAGCTAAACTTCAGGTAAATTCTTTTAAAATTTCAGTATTTCACAGATATCACCAGCATAGTCATAGTGTGAACTTCAAGACTTCTCAGTCTACCAAAAAGAAACAACTTCAGGTAATGCCAAAGATACAACATATTTTAAAAGAATAATAACATGCTGAAAAGATCCCACCATTTCAGCATTAACTGCACAAGTACTTGGTACAGTCCTTCTAGACTATTTTTTTTTCATGATTTAGATTCAGATGTATCTTGAATAACTACTTTGCTTCTTATATAATTAAATAAATGCATAAAGATAAAATGTTTGATGATATACTGACTTGCTGCAACTCTGAAATGACCGGCCAATCATTCATTTCTTTTACAGTTCAGAGCATTGTTCTCTGCACAGGCACTCAACAGTGTCTGAACTTGGACTAAACATTTAAAACTTCAGCACAGAGCTCCATCGCCTGTGTGAAAGGAATAATTTGTAGCACTTACTCATCTCATGGGCCAGACAGTGAGAAAACTTTTTGGGTAGCAGTTTGCAGATTTAGAATCATAGAATAGTTTGGGTTGGAAGGGACCTTGAAGATCACCTAGTTTCAAGCCCCCTGCCATTGGCAAGGACACCACCCACTAGATCATGTTGCCCAGGGCTCCATCCAACCTAGCCTTGAACACCTCCAGGGATGGGGCATCCACAGCTTCTCTGGGCAGCCTGTGCCAGTGCCTCACCACCCTCTGAGTGATGAATTTCCTCCTAATGTCTAATCTAATTCCATCTCTTTGTTTAAAACCATTCCCCCTTGTCCTATCACTACAGTCCCTGATAGAGTCCCTCTCCATCTTTCTTGGAGGCCCCCTTTAGATACTGGGAGGCCACAATGAGGTCTCCACAAATCCTTCTTTTCTGCAGGCTAAACAACCCCAGCTCTCTCAGCCTGTCTTTATAAGGGGGTGCTCCAGCCCCCTGATCATCCTCATGGCCCTCCTCTGGACCCACTCCAGCAGGCCCATGCCTCTCTTATGCCTGGGACACCAGAGCTAAATGCAATACAGTACTCCAAGTGGGGTCTCACAAGCGTAGTACAGAATCACATCCCTCGACCTGCTAGCTACAATTCTTTTGATGCAGTCCCAGATTCAAATGGCTGAGCTACAAGTGCACATTGCTGGCTTATATTCATTTTTTTGTGCACCAATACCCCCAAGTCCTTGTCCATAGGGCTGCTCTCAATCCACTCATCACCCAGCCAGTATTCATGTTTGGGTTTGCTTTCAGGGTTACTAAATCTGTCACCAACTTTTAAATGAAAAATGGTTGAGGACAAAGTAGGAAGCGGATTGGTCAAGTGTTATAGGGAAAGCTCTCTGCCTTTGAAAGGATCTCATGAAAATTGGTCAGAATCAGCTGCTGCGTCATTCAGAGGCTTGTGCTGTACAGCTCCAAGCAGCTAGAACTCAAATTGCAAAGCGGAGCAAGGTAGAAATATTTATTTATTTTTTTTTTTTTTCCTATGGGCAGTGATATTTGACAGGTACGAGCTGTTACACTTTTTCATCCCCAGTTCTGTCTGTGAAGTATTCAAATGAAATATGTCCTATGCTAGGTGCATCAGAGATCCTGCACTGCCTAATTATGGAGAGGTAATTCATGGCATATCTTAGACAAAGAGCTGTGATGCGAATTGTTGTGGTTTCTTTACAGCACACAACTTTCTTAATTATACCCAGCACAGTATTTGCTTCTCAAATACAAAAATGGACTCCAGTTAAGCAGCCTGAGCTGTAATCAGTGGACAGAACATGTAGAGAGCACTGTGCACCTAAAGTTTGGCTTTGGGACTGAATGAAGAGTAAACTTACAAAATGTTACATGGAATATATGCTGATTATTTTTTCCAAAGTTTATGTTTCAGCCAAATGCAGAACCTAATTCTGATCCTTCTATGAGCTTCTTATGTGATCTAGGGAAAAAATACTCTTTTTTTAGCCTCCCAACTTGTAAAGCAGACATAACAGTACGACTATGTGTTTGTGTGTATATATGTATATATATGTAAATCTTTACATGGAAAGTGCAATATACAAATTGAAGACTATTGTGTGCCTGGTAATAGTAAAACCGACAGTCACTGTATATGTTGGATTCATTTTCTCTGAATTTTTCTGTATTTCATTTTCAAATTAAATTAGGTTCTTTGTACAACTAGGGTGTCAACAAAACCAGGTAAGATGCCTTAGAGAATCATTCATAAGTGTTTGCCAAAATTGCAAATCAGTCTCATAAAAGAGGTACAAATATACAGGAAAGGAGTTACAACATGACTCAATCTGACGGAGTCCTATGAATAAGCGGAATAAGTTGACAACTTGAACAAATTGTCATTATATGACAGAACCTTGACTGCAGTGTCTCAAGTATCAGATCTTCTTGAAATTACATTATAGAAATCTTTGTCCAGAGAGTGTTAGCAAGAATAACATTTTCACTTGAAATGAATGGCATCTTTTCTGTTGCTAAATAGATGGAATCAGGTGATTGCATACCACGTCGGTAGCAAGACTGTGAAGCACCTAGTATGCCTGTGTGCCTGTGCATTTTAACAGTGAGATACTGATGTATGTGTATTGTTTTTATGATCTATGACTTCTTGTTTCCACAGGTGAGTGCTGGAAGTAAAATAACAGTTCGTCTAACTAATTTAGAAACCCTTCTCAGATCTTTCACTATTCCTATTTTTGGAGTAGTTCTCCAAAATATAATAAATTAAAGTTGGAATAATAATATTATGTTGCACTCAATATTCACCTCACAATGTCGTAGCATTTGGAAAAAAAAAATGAAAAAAAAAATAGCTAATTACACAAGCACTTAACCATTTGAGACATGCAGCTGTTCTTATCTCTGGTTGTTCAAGCATCTCACATGAGATAAATCGTGCTATTCTCATTTTAAAAAGGAAGCCCATATCTTCAACACTACATCTCTGTGAAGGAGCCAAAGGACATTAAAATCTGCAATCAAGAAGCAGTTGAGGATTCCCTTTGGACACAATAATACTCCCAGGTGATACAGCATGCTGGTTTAGGAGTGATTAATACTCCCAGGCAGAGGATGGGCATGCCCAGGCACTCAAGGATGTATCACTCCTGTTGCACAGGTACAAGCTGATGACACAAGCTGTGCTGAGTACATACAGCATGCCTAGAAAGTATTACATTTATTGTGCAGGCTCTGTAACATGCATTTGCCTATGCACAGGGCATCTTGAACAGGTTGAGATCACAGTGTCTGAGTAGAGTGTCGATGGAGCACACATACAATAAGTCTACATTAAATCACAGTGGGCAGGCTTAGGATTTCTGTGGGATTTTTTTTGGCCAATTTATAGTTACTGCAGGACTTCTATATATCCTGGGCAAATACTGAGACTTCCCAAATTCTCACTGGATGAGAGAACAAGCACAAGGAAAGGGGAAGGACCAGCGGCACGAGGCTTTGGCTACTTCTCAGGCAGGGGGCGGGCCAACATAGCTGTACCAGCCAATGTACTATAAGGTCTTTCTTCTGCACCAAAGACTGCATTATAGCGTAGAGATATCTAACCTGGTTATAGCAGTAGTAGCAATCTACTTTGGAAAAGCAGGCTGTCTACTTTGCTAGTAGTGCAGACTAACAGGAGTTGGTCTGGAGAGCAAACGGTGCAGAGGACCCGAAGCCCATCCTGTACACATTTCATGTTGTGGCGTTTTCATTTTTCTTTGTTTTCTTAAATTCAGATTATCTGTCCTTCAGTCCCAGGACATGGATACCCACCCACTTGCAGCTGCAGTTGGCTAAATCTGCTCCTGTAGAAATCCTAGGAGTTTGGTTCAGGAAACGGATCCAGTTTGCATACAGCAAGATCACAGTAAGAACAACGGCACAATAAAGGGAGACAATCAGGGCATTCACTTCAGAAGTATACTCCCGATCCAGACTAAAACACTAATGTAGGCATTGGCAGGGAGATCAGCATGGACTGATTTATCTTGCCAAGCAGTTGGACTTGTTGGTCTGCACAGACCTTCAGGCTAGCACAGCAGATCTGCTGCTGCCATCCAAGCTGGCAAGCTCAGTTCGCTCCACAGTGCACCACAGGCTTTAGCCAAGATAGAAACTGATTTTAGCAGCATAAATGGCTCAAAATTCAGGGAAAGAGAAAGACGTTTTAGAGCTGCTGTCGTACTGTGTGCCAATACTGAATCTTGCTAGTGAAAAGTGATGTGCAAAAACCGTAGGCTGACGCTGAAAGGAAAAGTAGCCTTTGTCCTGTGTGTCCTGTATAAGGCAAGAGAATGTAAGAAAGCCTAAGAAGATCTTTTGGAAGATTTTGGAACAAAAGTCTTGCTCAACTCTATGTAGGAGATTTAAAATTTTAATTTTAAATTACCTTTTTCATCTTTGGATCAAGTAATTCCTTCCTGGAAAAGCATACAAACATATTTACATTTTTTGAACATTCAAATAACTAAATATTCATGGAAGTACATGTCACAGGAAAGAAGACAACGCAGACGCAGCTGAAATCAGTAACAAATTAAGATCTTCACCTTCTTTAAAACTTTAGAAAAGAATAGGTTACAATCAGACAGTAAATGTCACAGGCTCCCATCAGTGGTTTTTAGACAAATGATACTGAAAGCAAACGCATCAACACGATAGTCATACTGCCATACAGGAAATAGGAAAAGCTCTGGAGTTTAGAAGAAGACAATCAAATTCAGCCATAGATTCTTAAAATGGGGGCAGAATCCCATGTTACAGGTCATGGAAATTAAAAAACATACACTAGTCACCATACTCTGTCAAAATAGCTTTGTTTACTTACACAACAAGCAAACATATTGTTCTTCACTGATATTTTTAAACATGTATTTGCTTGTTGGTAGCTATTTTTAAGCAAATAGAAGAAAATGCATATGTTTGCATAAGAGCTTGTAGATGTCTGGATCAAGATCTCCAAATGAATGTTTTGACTAACTCCAAATCTGTGCCACCTCTTTTAACTCTTCATATATAGGTGTGCCTGAGCTGTTCTGGCTTAGGAAAGGTTTGCTTACGACTTACACAGAATAGGTGAATCAGCTTTTAAAGGCATCGCTTTCATTAGTCCCATCAGTTAATTTTAGATACCCCTTGAATTTGAACAAAACAACATGACTAAGGATATTTGTAATAGTCATCGTGATGAAATATTATGTGGTAGGCATGCAGCCCTGCAGATGAATTGTGCCAAACAGGTAACAAATCCCAACCGGTTCAAACATCTTGCAATGTGAGATGTCCTGCCAAGAATCAAGAACGGGGGAGATGTGGGTAGTGCAACTGCATAGCCCTGTGGTACTGTAGGCCATAGACTTTGCACTGAGTTTGCAAGGCCCCAGAACTGCTGGACTTGTTCTGCTAAGACTTTTCTTGACCTTCCCACAACTTTGTTTTACACATTCTAGCTCTAGCAGTAATTCTTCTAATTGGCCAGGTGTCTATGAGCAATTTGATTTACTTTTGCTTATCATTGTATAGTACCACCGCGGCTTTACAACTCTAACATAATGAGACAGAGTAGAGAAATGAAGGTCCGGTATGACGACGAGGGCCCTGAGAAATGGAGACACTGGATATGTAGTAGATGAATATGGACATGGGATAATAAGAGATGTGACACAAGCTTGGCACTGGTGCCCTCACAGCCACCAACAACTTGCCAATAGCTAGGTGCAGAAATGCAGACCTGGAGATGGACAAAACAGATGTAGTAACTGTCAAAAAGAACAAAAAAAAAAAACTAACAAATGTAAAAGCCAACATGAGTTTGGTTGGAATGTGGAGCGGCAGACCAATGAAGAAAGAGCAAGATGTAAAAGTGTTAGCAAGGACATAAGATGACCCTGTGAAGGTCCTAGAGGGAGAAAGAAGAAGCCATCAGCATGCACACCGTATTCCCCACAGTAAGGACAGCTGACAGCTCACCGTAACATCCCAGGCCACCACCACCGGAATGAAACTACCAACTTCAGGACCTAGCAGAGCAGGGGAAAGGCGAGGATAAATAATATCAGGAAAATGGGTAGAAACTAGGAAATATGAATATGAATGAGTTTTGAAATATGAAATATGAATGAGTTTTAACTGTAGTATTATTAATACTGTTTTTTTTTCCACATAGACTTATTTTTTTCTTGCATCTTCTGTAGTCACAGACCACATACAATTGAAAATAATTTCAGCTTTTGTGGGAAAATTAAGAAAGGCACTTCAAAATTTGTCCCTTGTTGGCTAAAATAAGTACAGACAAAGAAAAAAAAAAAAAATCAATGCCTGCAGTGCATTAATCTCCTATTTTGTCATTCGTCCAGAGAATTTTGTTTTTTCTTAGTCAGAAAATTTAACATTCTGGCTGATGAATGTTAAATGGTTGGCATGTTACTCACAATAGATTTCATAAATACAGGGATTTTCCAGGGGTGAGGCAGGGAGCGTGCAAAGATTACTAATATTTTCCTTGATCAGTGGGCAAGTAGAGCTGTGCAACTGGATCAGAGCAAGGATGTCTCTTAACTATGCAATCTGCTGAGTTTATTCAGTATTTTTAAGTTTCAGGAACAATTAGAACGATCGATCATGTTTGCATGATTTGCTCAGTAATTAAGGCTAGGTTCACAGCATGCCATACAGCCTAAAATGAGCTGATGCTATTGGCAGCTTTCATCTGCTTGCCTACAGTTTGTTTTACTGTATGCACAGAATTTTGCCCCAGGAAAAAAATCTGCAGAAACCCCTCTGCTTGCGGATTTGTAGAATAAACTCCTTGGATCTTAGTGCAAGCATTTTCTCTCAATGCACACGCGTAATTTTCTTGTGAATGGCATTTATGCGTGTACATCAAAAGACAAAAATCCCTAAGGGCCTCTGTTTAAACCAACAATAGCAGAGAAATTCAGGAATCTCCCACCACAGCATGCCCCATTTTGCCTACTTTGTATCACGAAGGCTTTGAATGAAATCTGTGGCAGCCAGGCGAAACAGGACACGCACTGCCTTTCTGCTTGCTCGCTCGCACAGACTTAAAATTAAGCCATCAGGAATTTATTGGCTGTCTAGTGGGCGCACATCACCCATGCAGGGTGGTGTTGGTGCAACGGGGATGCTACAGGGGACGCTCACCATCATGTGCCCCATCTGCAGCTTTCTGCCAGCTGCTGGGGTTGGGGCTTGTGTTTTAGGATGGTACAGGGGGGCGGTGTGGGAGCTGATTAAAACATCACCATCATCATCATAATATATATATGTGTAGTATATATATATATATAATATATATATATGTAGTATATATATATATAATATATATATATATAGTATATATATATATATACCAGCACCACCCAGCCTTTAAACGGGACTGATGGCAAGAAACTCCTGAGCATCCAAACCTCCGGGAGGGAGGGAAGAAGGGAAGGAGGGAAGGAGGGAAGGAGGGAAGGAGGGAAGGAGGGAGGGAAGGAAGGAGAGAGGGAGGGAGGCGCTGCGCCCCGCCCCGGCCCCGCGGAGCTGCGCGGAGAGGCGCGGAGCAGGGGATGCTCAGGATGTCCTTCAAGGTGAGCCGGGAGGGGGGGGGAGACACACAAGGGATAGGAGCATTTAGCCCTCCCGCTTCCTTTTTCATTTTTTATTTTTTTTAGCTTTCCGTGCCGGCAGCCGGCAAAACGTTCCATCGTATTCTTAGAATTAGAGCTCCGTTAATTTATTTATTTATTTATATTTTTAGAAAGAACGGTGGGAGGGGCGGTTGGGGGGGGGCGGGGGGAGAGGGTCTGTGGGGTGCCCCAGGGGTGCTTTGGAGGCAGGCTGTGGAGCGGGTGCTTTCCGCAGCGGAGGTCCCCCCGAAGGACGGGTGCTCAGCGGTACATAAATCACGGCCCTCTGCTGGCTTCAGGGTCTGTGCTCTGTAGGTTTTGATGCAGCCGGGAGCCTCCCCTCGACTTTTCTGGTCCTCTCTGCTGGTGCTGGTTGTGTAATAGTTAGGAAGCAGCTTTTATCCCTGCTCCCCGGCTCAGGCTGTGGTGGCCACTGAAGCTCGGCCGGTTCGTTCCCTTTTCTGTGATTCCTGTCACTGTGCTTCTGTCATCCAAACCCACACCAGAGCAGTCATAGTCAAAACATTGCCTAAAATAAGTTTTTTTTTAAAAAAAAAAAAAAAAAAGTCAGAGGACAGGATTAATAAGATCAATTGGCAAAGAGGGAAGCAAGCAGCAATTTGCTGATGATAGCAGATTATATTTAGGCTAGATGTACATCTCCTCAGTTTATGCACTTTCTGGATGTTGTGCTTGCTCTTCACTTATTGATCACCAGCTCCATGCCAGTCCTCTGCCGTGTTGCTCGTGCTGCGTTGCTTTACTGGAAGGGTTGTTCACTGTCCTTCCCTCTCCCTCAGTCCATGCATCTACCCCAGCAGTGCTGGTGCAGCACTGGCACGGTGCTATTTCAATGGCAGGACTGCTCAATGCTGCAGGTGGCTCCCACCTGCAGCCAAAGCCCGGATTTGTCAGGGAACAGGACACCTGCCATGTGCTGAGTGGTGAAATCTCAGCATTTATCTCGTTTTTTGTCCTTCCTCAGCCCCATACCTCTTTAGTCTCTCCTGCCCCTCCACTCTTTCTCTGTGAGTTGCTCCCACCTTCGTTTCTCATCAGCACCTGCCTTAATTTGCTCATGGCCTTTCTCCTCTATTTATTTATTTATTTATTTATGTCAGAAACTGAGGTGCCAGCATCATGTTCTTGCCACCTTCTCCCTTTTTGGCCTCTGTGTGTTTTTTGTTGTTGTTTTAACCTTGTTCTTCATATTTTCTTATCTGCTCTGTCCCTATCTGCTCCCTTTTTGTGCCATTTCTCACTTTCTGTCCCTTCCTGCCCAAGGTAGCTCTGTGCCTGCTCCCTCTCCCTCTGGAGAACTGCAGGCCCCTGCCTTCTCTCTATTTTCTGTGTATTTTTCCTTGGTATTTTCCCTTTCTCTCAGTGTACTCTCTGTGTACTTACTTCGGACTCCAACCACTCTCCATTTGCTACTGCCTATTCACGTTTTCCATAGAATCATAGAATCATAGAATCATAGAATATCCTGAGTTGGAAGGGACCCTTAAGGATCATCAAGTCCAACTCTTGACACCGCACAGGTCTACCCAAAAGTTCAGACCATGTGACTAAGTGCACAGTCCAGTCTCTTCTTAAATTCAGACAGGCTCGGTGCAGTGACAACTTCCCTGGGGAGCCTGTTCCAGTGTGCAACCACCCTCTCTGTGAAGAACCCCCTCCTGATGTCAAGCCTAAATTTCCCCTGCCTCAGCTTAACCCCGTTCCCGCGGGTCCTGTCACTGGTGTTAATGGAGAAAAGGTCTCCTGCCTCTCGACACCCCCTTACGAGGAAGTTGGAGACTGTGATGAGGTCTCCTCTCAGCCTCCTCTTCTCCAGGCTGAACAGGCCCAGTGACCTCAGCTGTTCTTCGTACGTCTTCCCCTCCAGGCCTTTCACCATCTTTGTAGCCCTCCTCTGGACACTCTCCAACAGTTTCATGTCCTTTTTATACTGTGGTGCCCAGAACTGCACACAGTACTCGAGGTGAGGCCGCACCAGCGCAGAGTAGAGCGGGACAATCACCTCCCTTGACCTACTAGCGATGCCATGCTTGATGCACCCCAGGACACGGTTGGCCCTCCTGGCTGCCAGGGCACACTGCTGGCTCATATTCAACTTGCTGTCTACCACGACCCCCAGATCTTCTAGGCTGCTCTCCAGCGTCTCATCGCCCAGTCTGTACATGCAGCCAGGGTTTCCCCGTCCCAGGTGCAGGACCCGGCACTTGCTCTTATTGAACTCCATCTTATTACCCTTCTCACCCACAAGCTAGCATTTCTCATTCATTCTCATTGTCTATACACATGAACATCCTCTCTTCTTCTACACATTGTGCCTACCTTAACTTACATCTGTATCTTCAATTACCTGTCTCTTTACTCATGGTCCTTTGTGTAAGATGTATTACTATCTAATGAAGACCTCTGACTTTCCTCCTGAGTCCCACTAATATTTTCAGTTATATCATGCAGATTCTGATTTCCAGCTTTAAAACTTTTCTCTTGACTCCTCCTTTCCATCAGGACTGGCTTGGAAACTGAATAAGAAAATGAAATGTTCTTACATTTTGACAGTATGAGGAACCAACCTCTGGACTAGGGTTCTCCTCCCTTTTCTTTCTCTGTTTCTTTTCTTTCATCTTTGAGATCAATAAGAGCTACACTCATCCGCCTCAGCTGTTAGCCTGCTGTGACCTCCCTCTTCTTTGCAAACAGCAAGTGAAAGGTAGGGCAGGGAGTGGGAGCTGGTGGTCACAGCATTTAAATGATACTTTTCTCCTCAATCTTCCTTATATGACACATACAGTTACTTTATCACATTTTACTTCTTCTGCATTCCTGTATAGAAATGATCTTGATAAATTTATAGGATATATTTTCCTCTAAGCCATTTTTCAATAGGCATTTTTGCTTGATGTCAACACAGCATCAATATAAGGCACGCATTTCAGCTCTGAGCTCTCCAAAAGGCATACAAACAATTGAAATGAGTAACGCAGCCAAATTTTGCAGTAATGCTTTAGAGACCTTGATGAAATAAAGGAAATTGTACCCTGAAAACTGTTGGTGCTGGAACAAATGACATAATGAAATATTAGCTAATGCTTTGGTGAACATGGCATCACTTTTTCCAGAAGTTTAATAAGTTCTGTTCCCTGACTGTCAATGCTGAGAATCATTTGTTTATTTTAAGAAGTTTTTAGGAGCAGACTAGCTTTATAATAAGAATTGCATCAAAACTTTATCCAAGTAATCTCTTGAAATTCAGCATTGCCTCTCCCTAAGAAGTATCTGATGAGACAGGACTGAATTCATAACTGAGCAACAGCAGCCAAGGTGTATGTCGTATCCTTTGGTTTAAAACCAGTTCATTGCTAAAAAATATTCAGTTAATCAGATTGATAATTCCAAACTAATATTGTGTCTCCTAGTGATGTCAGTATTGTTGATATCACCTGACAATGAAGAGCACACAGATATAAATCCTTGGTTTTGAAGACAGAATACAAATTGCTACACAGTTTTTCTTGAGGTTGTCCCTGTAGATTGTCCAGGTTGCTTGAATGGTTTTGCAAATTCCATTCACCTTAATATATAAAACAGCTCAGATTTGTGTGTGCTTTTTCTGTCTAATCAATACATAGCTGATAGACTGAGCATGCTGTATACACAACGGTTATGTAAGGAATCCCCAGCACTGTGGGGTCACGAGGGGAATTACAAGTACTGATAGTGATCATCACAAATTGGGTCAGAAACACCACTGGGAAAAACCTAATTTCATGTCCTTGATGCATTTGAGAATTCTTCCCTGAATCTGATCCAAAGTGTGAGGACATCTTTGCTGGAGAACTGCGGTAGGAATTACAGAATATCACGATAATAAAGACAATATCCCTAACTATGATCACTAAAAATAAATATCTGCCTAATAAACTAGAGCAAAAAGCACAACATGGACCACTGTGTGTTTGGGTCACCTGCCTGCTATCACATACAATTTGAGTGGTTGTAAGGGTAAAGGTGGAATAACCATGCTTCCTGGCTGGTCACCAGCAAGGAGGGTATAACGTGCTAGCTCTGTCTTAATCCACATTATCAGCAGTTTCACCAGAGGAAAAGCAGTTTATCAGCTGTAAAAGGAAAATCAAAATTAAGCCTATTGTGTTTCTTGCAATTTTCTTTTTCAGTCTCCTGCCCCTCTATGTGCTGGTACAAGAAATATTACTAACAATTTATGGGAACATTCCTAGAATTTATTGAACGGCTGAAACTTGTCTCAAACAGTTGCCAGTTTTATGACCTGCTAACACCTATGAATATTAAAAAATGCAACCAATTAAAAATTCCCAGTGTGATGGATTTGGAATAAGTTCACATGGAAGTCATTTGGTGTCTGCTGGTTTCTGGGAGGTTTATTATACGCATGTCGCTGAAGGAAGCAATTTCAACTCTGATCTATGGATATATTTTAAGTGTCAGCCATAAAATTATTTAATTGTAGTTCTCTATCACATTACACTTGTGCATTGACTTTTAGACATGGGAAAGTATGCATCGAATGTTCTGAAGCAGAGCGACTGACTTTTATATCCATTCTGCTCTCTCTTTGGGTTACCTTGACGGCAGGATTTATGGGAGAGTGAGGTCCCTGAGTTATTGGCACTGTTTTGGTCTGAGATACCACCAATGATGTGATGCTTTTACTGAACTGTTAATGATATTCAGCCTTATTCAAAACCAGAGCAGGAGCCTGCAGTAGGATATATGTACCATTGCCACCGTAGCTTTGCTTCACCTCAGCACTTCTGCTGCCACATTCCTTATCCATCAGCTTTTTTTTTTTTTTTTCTGTCCTCCTCCCATGCTGAATTTGTGATAATTTGCTCCTAAAGGGAAGAAGTTTCTTTGTGCCACTGCGGAAAGCTACCAGTGTGATTAACAGAGGTCTGTGAAGTCTAGATTTCAGAGTTTCTCTATTTTGCCTTGTTTGTATAGTAAATGAATTCATAAAGCTGTAGACAGCAAGATTTTAGCCTTCTTTTTCTAGCATCACCCAGAAAATAACTCATGTGCTGACAGCTGCAGGGTGTTAATTCCAGGAAGGGGACAAACCAAATAATATTGGAGATTGGTGAGCAATGCTTTTCATGTATCAGGGCTTTGTATGGTAAAGACAGAAGTGGCAGAGAGCGAGCCTGAAATGCAGGAGGATGTCCTGCAGCAGGACATGTCAGCAGGGTGAATCAGCTGCTGTAACTGGGCTCGGCCCCACCACAGAAGCAGACCATGCAGGTACCAGTTAGAACATTGTTTTTTGTGATGTTTCCCTGGGGATCTGGAACGGCTTCGTCAGCTCTTAATATAAAGCAAGCTAAAAGTCATGCTGCTATGGACACAGGGAAGACCTGAAACAGCATGAGGTAGCACAGGCAGACTGATCTCTGTAATTGGGCAAATAAATCAGATTAGCTTCCCTTAAGTGAAAAATGCCTGTCTTGAATGCAGAATTTGCACGTGCGTGTTTGTCCAATATGTCTTCCAATTTTTTTCCTTTTTTTTATTTTTTTTTCACCAGAAAGAAACACCACTCGCCAATGCTGCATTTTGGGCTGCAAGAAAAGGAAACCTGGCTCTCCTCCAGCTGCTGCTGAACAGCGGGCGAGTAGATGTGGACTGCAAAGACAGTGTATGCACACGATGCACGTATTCCCATAGCGCTGATTTCACATCGGTTTCCAAAGCCCACTGCAGAGAGGGTGAGGCAGGGATCTGACTGGAGACGTTTGAGAGTCTCATGACACCTGAACATGATTTAAAACCTTCTCTTGTCAGGAAGCAAGTCTGAAACTCGAGATAAAATAGCATGATGATTTATATCAGTGGCAAAGGGTTAGGAATTTGCCAGCACTCAAAAAAGTGTCTTACATAGTTATTTGTGGCGCTGACATTAAAAACACAGATCCTAGCACCTCGGGCTTCTCTTTGCAAGGAAATGTCATTGTGGTAGTAGATCACAGTGAAGAATCAACTCAGCCAAGCCCAGTAGCAATGATTCTGTCAGCTAACATTGCTCCTCATAATTAGTTTTTTAAAAAATAACCCTGGACCACAGTTTCCATTTAAGCAATGTAAAAGTTTGCATTTGATGTGCAGCCATTCCCGCTGTGAGCAGCATGCAGTGTGCTACAAACAGCCGGTGGTGCTGGCCTCCTAACCTCCTACTCTCCTCACCCCAGTGTCTCCTGCACTGACACCAACACGAAGGCACAGCAAGATTTCCAGGCAAAAAGGAGCCCAAATAAGTGACCAACAGAATTCATGGGATTTTTTTTTATTTATTTTTATTTATTTATTTTTTTTTCTGTAATTGTAGCCTGAAAGTAGTTTTGAGGTTAGAAATGGGTTGAAAACACAGATAAGGTGTATGTCTTGCTATTCTGCCTGTAACATTTGTACCTTTACTTGGTTGTACAAAATTACTGCAAAAAGCCAGAGAAAACTGAGGTTGAGAAGTCCCCAGATTTCCTTTGGCTGGTGTTGGGACTGACTTACAGGCAGTTGTACCTGTGTCGTACAGGACTAATGACACTTCTAGCAATTAATGTGTTTCTCTCACTGTGAATGCCTTCAAAGTGCAAGAGATTTTCTAAGCCTATTGTCTTTAACCTATTTTTTCATCTTCATTTCATTTTTGACCTGTAGGTGAGTACTCGCAAAGTCTGGAGTTTATCCTGTGACTGTCATTCAGACAGGGAGGAAAGGATGCATAGATGGGGGCATGAGGTAAACAGGATAGAGACAGATGTAAAGAAATAAGGTCCACTACTGCTCATTTTTTTCTCAAAATAAGACAAACCTCGATCAAGAATTTTTATAACGCCCTGTAAAATATCCTGATGTTAATTTTGTCAGGTATACACATCTTCTAGATTAAAATATTTTCATACAATTAAGGCTGCATGCTTCTTTTTTTTTTGCAAAGTCACACATTCCTTCTTTAGACTGAATTGGTGTGTGTGAAAGATTACTTTTGTCCTTATGTATGTGGGCTTTGCACGTTGCCCTTATACCACATGCATGTAACCTAAGTTCGGTTCAATGGAGCAGTGGCGCTATTGGGGTTCTGAGGGAACCTGAACATGTAGTTCTGTTATGGAAAGCTCTCTGATACAATGCGAGGAGTCACAGACAGAGCTTGTTCTAGTCATTGAGTTAGGAAATTAGTATTCAAAACACCATGACCTTACTCCTGACTATGACTCAAAATTAAGTGACTCAGGTAAGTCACTTTCCCCCTGTGTCTAAGGTTATTCTTCTGGAAAGGACGCAGATATCTTTGAGATTCTCTGATAAAAAGTTATGCGTCAACCAAAAATATTGTTGATGTTTCTGTTACACTTTTTTCAGGACAGTAATGCAAAGTCATTGCGTACATATTTGTTGAATGGTCAGGCTTAGCTTTGCAGGCAAGTCTGTAACTTATTGCTTTAATACCCACTAATTACTCATTTTCAAAGTATTCATGATAGCAAGTTTTAAATTGCCTTCAGATCTGTTCAGGGGAAGATTTGTCCCCTATTCAGGAAAAGAAGAGCAGACAGGTTCTGTGGTCAACAAGCATAAACACTCTTCATCTTTTCAGAAGAAGGTGTTGTCTCTTGCAGACAGCCTGATTCAACGCTGAAGGTGTCTGTTGAAGGAACTGATCTGTTTTTCTTTATTCCCAGCTTGGCACAACAGCTCTGATGGTCGCATCTTACCATGGCCACATAGATTGCGTACGGGAATTGGTGTTGCAAGGAGCAGATATCAATCTGCAGAGAGAGGTAGGAGGAGTTCTGCATTCAGACAGGGATTGATTAAGTGATTGTTGGTTTATTGGAAATAGTAAGAGTGTTGTTTGTTGCTTTTTGCCAACTGCTTATTTGTGCTGTGCTGTGCTGTGCATGTATAAA
The DNA here is from genome assembly GCF_011077185.1 of Oxyura jamaicensis. Lineage (NCBI taxonomy): Eukaryota > Metazoa > Chordata > Aves > Anseriformes > Anatidae > Oxyura > Oxyura jamaicensis. The sequence continues at coordinate 104,032,510 of NC_048894.1, forward strand.
CAGGGTCTGTTCTCCTAAGGACATCGAGGAGTCAGACGTCTGAAATTGTAATACAAAATGAGATGCCAGAGGTACATTTATAAATAATTCATCAAACATTTCCAGCACATGGGGGTTGGTGTGGGGTGCTTATATCTGAGGTGTAACCCTCAGGTTACTCCACTTAAGCATCTGCCATTTTACTTATTGGCACTATAATTTACAGCTTTCTGGATGGGATAAATGTGACATGATAAGGAGAAGTCCATTACTTTTTGACTTGCAGAATTTGGTCATTAACATCAAGTGGATGCTGTTGTGAGCCCAGGAGTTGTTTTGACTCAGTATATACCCAGAGGTTTCTGCCTTTCACTCTGAGGCAACTCAAAACAAACAATCACACAACTTAATCACTCTTTCCTGCATGTCTACTTTGCACTCAAGGCACCTCTCACACCGTAACTTACTTTTCTGTGGAAAGGAAAATGTCAGCACCTAGCTTTGTAGAAGTGTCTTCCCCTTATACTATGCTCAAGGAGTGGTAAGGAGTATCTACAGCCATTCTTGTCTGTGTGCTGGCTACAATTGCTCTGCGACAGAGTGGGACTGGCCCCAAAAGAACAGCAGTTTGATGAGGACATGTAGTGACATGGGATGGTGGCAGGAAGAGCAGGACAGCAGTATTTTCATCACTTTAATAACCCAAGCAAATGTTTCTTATTTTCCTTGGTTACCTGGAACTAGAGCATGAATCTCGTGCTGATGTCTTCAATTCACTGAGTCAGTGAATGCCATGCTTGATGATACAAGTGTCTTTGCACTAACTGGCCTAAACTTGCATTAACCATGAATGTCAGTATCTTTCAGAGGGGTCCTGTCCCAACAAAACATTTGAACATGTAGTTTCCCTTAGATAAACATTGCTTGAAAAGCAGCAACAAAAGGAAAAGTTGAGAACAGTTTTATGGACCTTTTCTTGAGTTTCACTCTGGACACATTGGTTCAGCAAGCAAATAAAAAGAGAAACACAGGAACACTCCAAAATCACTCTGCTACAGAGAGGGAGCAAAATAGATGAAATTTAAGCCCTAACAACAAAGGACACTGAAAGTAAATGTATGTACTCAAACTAATGCTCTTGTACCTTGAAATTGCTGTGAAACTCAAGGAAAGGGGAGACCCAGAGGTTTGTCTGTGAGAGGGGGCTCTAAAATGGTCTCAAGGGGCCATGTGCTGTCGCAAGCTTTATACAACTAATACAGTTATATTTCACACAACTGATATAAAATAAGGGCTTTCATTTCTTCAGTGAGGTTAAGGGAAAGTAGGAGCTGCATGACAGGCAATAGTTGCTTGAAGGCTGCTTGGATGAATGGGAAGCTACTCATGTAAAATACAAGGGTGATGTACCAACTGCAGTCACATTTTGCCAGTGGAGAGTCAAGCAAAGTGGAGCTCTGCTGTGCTGAATAACCCCTCTGTGGTCTTTCCACACCCTTATCCAAATCCATCCTGTGCTTCTGTTTGTCTTAGGTTGTAGAAGCAGGTGGTAGAGGGGTTGGCTACAGATTGGCTGTTCCTCTCTTGAGTAAGACTGCTCTGTTCTCCCTCTAGGCTTTCATTCCTTGTCTGACGACTGAAGAGAAGTAAATGAATCCTAAGAGGTCTATATTAAAAACAGTGAAGAAGCCACTTGTGAAACTTGATTTTTATTCCAATGTGTGATGCAGGTCACATTTCTCAGTGCGATGAGAAGAAAACTGACCCTTGTGGGGACTGATCTTGTGTCACCTTGTGTCCTCTTTAGTCCTCAAAACCACCATGTATTTTCAGTTGATATTGAAATGATTGTGCTTAGTAAGTTTGAATTTGAAATGAAATGTATACTTTGATCAAGCATGTTATGTGTTTGGTTTTTATTTAATCCATTTTTCCCCTACAGTCAGGTGCAACTGCTCTGTTCTTTGCTGCACAGCAAGGCCACAATGACGTGGTGAAGTTTCTCTTTGAATTTGGTGCTTCCACAGAATTTAAGAATAAGGTATGATGATTTGTCTGGTTTTGCATGTTGATACATTCTGCTTATCAGGACTGTTTTTTCCTCTTCACATGAAAGATGATGTGGCAGCAGGAATGTGGCAAAATGATTTCCTCACTTGAATGTTTTCTGAATAATATGAGTACTAAACTATATTGTGAAAATATTAACTTGGCACTAGCTTTTACTACCTGGACTTAATGGCATGATTAGGTCAAAGATCAGTCCATTGATAGTGAGATCAGACTTTCCTCTTAAGCCATTCTCCAACAGAAGAACAAAGGGTCTCTGTACATCTCAGGTATGATCCCATTTTATGCATACATGTACTCCACTTGTGCAGACTGGGATTCATCCCTGCTGGGAAGTGTCTGCGTACCACCATAGGAGACAGAGGAATATAATGGCTTCAGTTTGAAGAAGAAAAATAGTTATTTATCAAACAGTAACCATTTTCTCCAGATGTTGTAGTCAGTGACTTGAATAGCTCCCTCAACCCATACCTGCTGTTCAAAGTCCCTGAAAAAACAGGCTTTAGATACTACAGGAATTGATGGAACATCACTGGGACTCAACTCTTTACACTCTAGAGATGTAGCAGATATTACTGATTAAAAATCCCAAGGCTCTGTGGTCACAGAGTTCATCCATGCCCGTACAGTAGGATGTGGATTGATTCTGGTACCTCAGGGAACTACGCTTGTGGTAAGCAACACTCTGACCGCAGCAGAAGCCTCCATCAGTAAATTTAAAAACATGAATGAAATTGTGCTTGTTTAACCACAACATGGAGTGCAGCTGTGGAACTAACACCATAGGAAGTTGCAATGTTAAATACAACAGCTGGATGTTACTGGGAGAAGCTGCACATTAAAATAGACTGCTTCTGAGTCTTTTATTTTAGGGTGAGGGTAGCAAGATTCAGAAAAATGCTCTCTCACATTCAGCTGTATACAATTGGGTGAGTGAATTTACACCATTTTTTGAGTCATCTGACCTATAGACAGGCCACAAAACCATGCTGAAGGAGCAAATGTGTCCCAGCCATAAGAGGAGCCTGCACGACTCTCTGGGGCTGAACATAAAATTGGGCAGTGCTTTTGCAGAGGGCAGTGAATGCAGGAAACTGTTGGTAAGGAGGGAAGACAGACTGAGTACCTTGTTCTGTCTGGAGGGACAAATACATCTTCACCAAGACTTTGAGCAGCCTGTGGTCTAGGTGTTTGTGAAGAGGTCAGGACTAGGCCCAGAAGGTGAACAGCAGGCTTGAAATTGTCTGATCCTTCATGAAAATATATGATCTTTTTTGAAGCATGCAATTAAATTAAGGAGTCACTAGGGCAGATAAAGTGGTGTAATGTTCCAAATGAAAAGAAAATCTCTCTGCATTTAGCCTCTCCTGATACCTTCCACCTTTGGATAAATACAGGTTTGGGCTTTACTGGATGTATCTCCTGTTGGCCTTCTGATTTGTTTTGGTATTGGTTCAATTTTCTGATTTAATAATGTGATTTTCATAGCTTGAAATTATTAAATCAAATCTTCTTTCTGTTAAAGGGCAACAAAGATAACAGGCTCTTCCATGCCGTCCCCCAAATCGTAGAAACAAAGTAGCTAACAAAATATGTGTTTTCAGGTCAGAGATAAGGCATTTTCTGTTTAAGGCACTCAGCTGGGAGCAGCACAGGGAAAGATGAGGCTGATCCTGTCTGTTTTTAAAGGGCATTGCAAAACTCATCAATTTGCAGTGAACTTTCTGTTATAAATGAAGATGTTTAATTTAAGTATGAAAACAGTTTGAATGAATCCTAGGAAACAGAGACTTTTAAGCAAGGCAATGCAAAGTCTAGTGTCTTCTTTGTAACGTGTTTCTCTGTAAAATTTAATTACTGCATTTGTCACTCATATGCAAGAGTGCTGGAGAATGATCTTAATAAAACAATTCTTGGTATCCCTTGTATCATTTGAGTTGATATTCACTAGGACAGGCTAAACAAACATCCCTAGAATTATGTATCAGAAAATAAAATATTTTCTTTTCTTTACCTGAGACATGTTATAAGCTTGTATCTGGGTTCTTGTAAGGATTTCCATGGAGGCATGCTCTCTGAGCAATACTGCAGGTCGAACAGTATGTCGGAGGCTATTTTTCAGTAGGTAGCAATTGCAGATCAATTCCTCTCTGTTGTAGCATATTTCACAGAGAGTAAGAAAAACATCATGTAATGCTAAGGTGCTTGTAGGCAGTGATGACAGAGGTGAAGCAAGGGACAGGCTAATAGAGAGGTGTACACCAGAGAGTGTGGTCTCATCGGGTGCTGCTGTTCCCAGTGCTTACGTGGGAGATTGGCAGCTACTGTACATGCTGCTGGCAAGGAGGAGAAAATATAGGGATAAGAAAAAAGGATTTCAGAGGAAGAATTACAGAAGTAGCTGAGAGGACTGGCTCCTGTCTTAGTTTCCAGTGTGCTGGAAGGGTTTGCAGTAAAGGATTAGTGGAGGCTAAGTTGTGTCATGAAAACAGGATATGAGCAGGAAATAAACACAAGGCTGAGTGCCTTCTCTCAGCTCCATTGCCCATCTCCCTCCCTCTGCAGAGTGGTTATTGCCCTACAAGTGCCTCCGTGGTTCCTCACATGTCCCTGCCCAGCTCAAAGTTTCCAAGAGGCTTGCCAGTACCAAAGATGCTGCTTCAGCATTTTACTTGTTTCAGCTGAAGCCAAAAAAAAAAGAAAAGAAAAAGAAAAAAAAAAAAAAAAGGAATCATGTGGCTGAAGGAGACTTTAAGACTCTGTCATTTATTTCTTGTTTTCATCCTTCCATCTACCTTCCTTACAGTCTGCAAAACAGTGGGGTCTCCAGGTAGAGCTTGCTGGAGAAAAGGCTCTTGTGCTGGCAAAAAGGGAAGAAAGTGAAAGCAAGATGCAAGCTCAATAGGAGTTGGGGGACTGATTTTTTTTCTCCTCCTAAAAAATGTGGGCCTTTGCAGTGTTTTGTCCAACAGTGCCAATTCCTTGATTTAACTGAGTGTTGTCTTGCCATAAGGTGTTTTCCATGGAAAGCATTCCCGTCCCCAAGTTATTTTTTCTAGAGCAAGACCTCTCTCTGTTTGTCCTAATGGTACCCCCATCCAGAGCATGCACACAAATCTCAGTCTCTTCTGTGGAATAAATTTGACTTTATAGGAGACATAAATAGAGCAGGTCTTAGAGCCCACTTGCCTTCCTGATCAACAACCAAATCCTTGGGCCAAGGAGTTATTCTTTGATTTTTTTTCTAGCCCTGGAAATATTAGATTTGGTGTGGGCAAATGGAACTAGATCAGGGTGATCTAGATCCCTTGGTCACTCTAGTCTGAAAGATCTAAATGTTATGTTTTGGAAATGTGTTATTCTTTCCCAAAATGTATCTGTCTAAAACTGTTCACTGAATTCAACCAACAACTTGGTCAGTATCTCCACATCAAGACACTTAGAAAGATCCTGCTTAAAGTGTCCTCCTTCTTAAACCTCAGGCCGTGACATCTCCAAGGAGGAATAGCACAGTCCTGCTCCAAGCACTTGCCTTCAGCTCTGCTGTGTTGACTGTGGTTAGCCATGCAGGCCTGTCTTTGATTTGGGGCCTCCCATTTTGTTTTCTCCAGAAATTATGTTAATAACCAAACAATCTTCTTAAAACAACTTAGTTGGGAATACAAGGATTGTAGAAAATGAAAAGCCAAAAAGCAATAAACAAGCTGTTCTCATATGCAGCTGAACGTGACCACTTACCTTCCAGATAGGGAACCTCAGTATTTTTAAGCTTCCTATAGCTCATCCTTCCTTGCCTTTCTGAGGAAGACCTCCTGTCTTGGTAGCACAGTTTCTTTTCTTAACTCATTGACCTTCCTCTCTGCATTTCCTTCAGGGAAAGTCTTTTTAAAAGTCTCTTATTTTGTTTGTTTGTAGGCCTTCGATCTTGTAACTCAGCACTCAAGTAAAACTGGCTTTCATCTGATGGGAGACAGGAAATAGGTTTCATGAAGCTACTAGCTTTTGCCACAGTTTTTTAAGTGTGTAGAGGTGGTTTGTTGGTTTGTTTGTTTTAATCCAGAAACCATTGTGGTTGCTTTCGTGTTCTGTTCCAGCAGTTCCTATTAAATTAGGATGTTTTATTTTACAGGAAAGTCTAGTGACTCATTACTACAGAGTAACTTAACTCCACTGACCAGGTTGCACACCGTGTTTACTTACATAGTCCAGAATTAACAATTCTTCGATGGTCACCTAACAGTTTCACATTGGTGACTCTGCTGACCCTCAAGCCTTTCTTGCATTTTAATGTGGCAGGGCAGAAGGGTGAATAGTTTCTGAGCGCAGTTACAGGCAGTCCCTGTGGATTATTTCAGCCATGTCAGGGCTTAATTTTTTGTGAGGTTGTCAAAGGCATGCAATAGCACTACAGATTAAAAAGTGTGATTGTCACTTCCCATTGTAACAGATTCATTCATCCATTTGGGCTGTAACTTGTCTTGCTGGCTATCTGTCCATGTGGGAAAAAAAACAGACAAAACTTTTGAGCTGTTTCAGAGAACAAAACTGAGGGAAAATATAATCTTTTGCCCCCATTAATAACAGCTGTAGAAACCATTTATTTGATAGCTTGCTTTGTGGAGGAGGAGTTTGGGGCAGGGAGAAGGCTGGGAAGAAGACAGAAAACCTCAGGTATCCATGACGTGGGGCGTGCGTCATCCTTGCATCACGGCATGGTGCCAGACCAGGCAGAAGATGAGAACCTCCTCTCCATACCAGTGTCAGAAACGATGGCAATTTTTGAGTGGGGTACAGTGCATTGAACATGATGTGGCAAGCCCTGCATTTGATATTTCCATTGTTTCCACTGGCTTGGAGTTGTCAGACAGCAATACTGAGGTATTTCCCACCTCAGATAGCTCCTATGGGAGCAGCTCTACAAGCCAGACATGATGCATGTGTCTAGGTCTCCCTTTAGTGGTGATGCACAGTAACTATAACTGCCAGGGATCACATCTTCAGCAGAGGTAATGGGGCTTTCACTGGGTGGTGGGTTTGGTCTGATGCCCGCTTCCACATTTAGCTAGAATGCTTTTAGATGCATCTTCCCTACACTTCAGGCCAAAATTAAAAGGTGAAAGGCAGAACAGGACAGAACAAGAGGTCCTGGTCAAAGAAGAGCAGATGATCGGTAAGCTTTAGAGCAAGGGACGTTTGTGCTGTCCTTCTACAAGTAGAGAAGTTTGTCAGGGGTAGGGGATTGGGCAGTAAAAGTGAAGATATGCAGAACAGTTTAGTGTTGTGAAGCAAATAAAGTCTCTAGTGGGAAGGTAGAAGATGAGGAAATAAAAGCAGAATTTTCTTTGTTCCCGTCACTCACTAAAAAAGCCTCAGGAGAAAAATGTTTATAGTGATGGAGCCAGAGATTTAAGGGCCATGTCTTGGCACTAAAATTATGAAGGATTCAGTAGCTAGTCACTCCAGAATTGTTCTGAGCCAAATTCTGAAAAGCCTTAAAATTTGCTTATGTTTTATGGTGACATTCAGTCTAGCATCTTCACTGCCACACTACTGTACCCTTTCTTTGCTTTTTCACAGGATGGAGGTACTGCTCTTCTAGCTGCTTGTCAGTACGGGCATGCAAAGGTAGTGGAAACTCTGTTGAAGCATGGTGCCAACATTCACGATCAGCTTTATGTGAGTTATTTGACACGGATAATATTGACAACACTGGTGGCGGAAAAAATGTGCTGTTTGTTGGACAGCAGTGGGTACTCTGGCTCCAGCACAGAGAATCATTTGCCAAATGTTGTGGTTTTGTAGTACTCTGCTTCTCTAAGTTGTGATTTTTGTTAACTGTCTGCTGTGAGAAAAATCTCAAATAATTTTCTTCAGACAGGATCTTCTTTGCAGCTATTTTATTTACGATTGCAATGGCGGCCGTCCTGCCAATCAGGAGCGCATTTTAGTGAACAAACCATAACCTTTTATTCCCTACTACCCGACGCCTGATCACCTCCCGTTTCCTCATTGGCTGAGTGCTACAGGTTCACAAGCTACTCAACGCTCCTCTGTACCATAGATGTACAATTTTTCTTTTTTTTCAACCCTTTAATTTCTCCTTTCTTATGTTTTGAGAACTTGTGATCTTTGTTTTACTGTTCTCACACTGCTCATCCTGTCTTTCGCAAGTTTCTACCTTATTTTGGAACAGTGAGGCCTTCGACTGTCCACTTATCTCCTTAGCATTTCTCCTTATTATGACTACACAACTACCTTGGAATAAAGAAAAACAATTCTCTGCTGCAAAAACACAACTTTGTTTCTCACACTGCTTTTCACAGTTTTGTGAGAAGTGGTACAAAGCCAGAAAAGATGGGTTAGCTGTGTTTTGGTTCCTCATCTGTAAGAAGGCTATGTTCCAAATCCGCACCAGCTTTGTGCTGTCCCTTACCATTGAACAAAAGCTTGTGTTGTGTTTTACCACATCAGATTTGCATTGCAGGCAGAGAAATAAATAACTGTAAAGCCACTGAGGTATTCAAGAATCAGTTTATCAGTTTTCTGCCAAGAAATATCATAGAAGTTATGTTGTCTTTAATATATATATATTTTTAATATCAGTTAAAATGATGTTAGATGGTATTTGTGCATCTCTAGTTTGTCAGTTCTTTGGGCAAAGAGTGGTTAAAATGACTGAGCTGACATTGTTTAGTTGACTTTTCAGAAAGCTGGACTGAGCCAATGAAGCACTGGATTCAATTTACTTCAGCAGAGACACAAATAGGCTGGGCTTTTCAGCATTCAACAAAAATGAGTGGCAGGTTTTCTCTCCACTTCCCACCACTGTTTCCTACCCGAGGGCACAAGACAAGTCTGACAAAGAGGAATTTGTTCCCCGTGGATATATGTTTGGATTTTTTTAGCCTTTTCCATGGGGTTTGCAGGATGCTGTTGGTCAGCACTGAGCACTCGCAGCTCCCACCAGTCTTCATGCACTGGTCCCACAGAGAGTCCCCACCTCTGCGCTGCTCCCACCCCACATTTGTGCAGAAGGGTGCTCCAAGGTCACTCCTGCCCAAGTAGCGATGACCTTGCTAATATAAGGCTTAGAATAATTCATAACATTTATAATGTTTGTCATCCTCTGTTTGCTAATCCCAGGGTTTTCCACCTGGTTTAAAAATAGCAGTGCTGTTGCACCTGGAGACACTTACCTAGAAGTAAAGGCAGTAAAATAACTTCCTTGTTGTCTCTCCTGGAAATTAGCAGTATTTACATTCAGATTTAGAGATGTATTTTTATTGCTCAAAGTCATGAGGTAAAACCAGTCAGAAACAGCTGCTTAGTAAAATAAGAACACAACCTCTTAAAAACAAGCGTTAGCCTGACTCTTTTTTTTTTTTCTGGGACACTGCCAAGTGGCTTTTACACAATGGTATCTGGCAAGTTTCACTTGCAAGCAGCCAAAGGAGAGGGAGTTCAAGCATGCACTTGGGCAGTCCTTCCCAAACCATTGAGATAGATGTTTTAATTTTAAGTCGAATCATGTGAGGGGTAGAGGAGAACACAAGAGAATACGCTAACTAAACACTGCTACTTGCAGAAATATTTTATACCCTCTAAACAGCGTTCTTGTTATAGCACCAAATCAAGTACAAATCACAAATAATTATTAAAACAAAAAAAAAAACAAAAAAAAAAAAAAAAAAAAAAAAATGTTGGATGACAGGCAAACCAGGCTCTCCATCTTGATTGATGCTATATTAAAGAGCTCTTTTAATATTATGCAACCTTTTCTGCTTTCTAAATGGAAGCGTTGTTACTGAGTGAGTCTCTGGAGGAAGCTGCAAAGCACCCGATGCCATCACCCTATTTCTCACACTTGCATAGCAGCCAGAGGAAGCAGCCCCTCAGAGGGCCTGAGGATGGATATTCACCTGCAGTGCCAGCAGATACCTCTCTTCTTTACCAGGAAGGACTTTTCCCATGCAATCAAAGTCAAATATTTTAGATTCAGTCCCTGGGCATGCTATTCAGCACAGGTTTCAGGCCTGCTCTGAGCTGTGCAGGAGGAAGACCTAAGCAGTATGTCTTTCTGCTTTTAGTTGGTTGGATGGCTTTTAACGAGGTTTGAAATTTTTTCATTGAAAACAAACAAACAAACAAACAAAAAAGACCTCAATGAGATATGAGTTTTTATTTTTTTTTCATATGGAGAAATCTTATGTGAATCAAGTGTTATGAATTTTCTAATGTTGAGAACATCTCCACATGAAAGACACACTGAAGAAAAATAAATCCTGGATTAGTTCATTTCTCTCACAAACCTTTCGTAGAGAAATGCTGGCGTCTGACAGGGCTATGAGGTACTCTGTCCTGCATGTGCTACATTTACCCACTTTTATTACAGAGCCATTCTCTTCTGCAATATGTGCCAGAGCAGTGGTGTAGCAGTTGCTGGCATGGCGTAGCAGTATGCCACAGTACTCACTCCCTTGGTCTAAAGGGCAGGCTTCAATTCCAGAGTCTCCAGTTCTGCAAAGTATTTGAACATTTTCGCCATGTGCATCTCTGTGGCAGAACACCTCTGCATGAGCTAAACAAACCTGAATAAATATATTTACCTAAAGAGGAATGGATTTCTAGTTATATAGACCAATGCTTTGGTGAGCTAGACTCTTAGTATGCCAGACCCAGGAATTAATGCTCTTTGATACATGATGGGAGCCAGTTCTGTATGCTGAACAAAAACACTGCCATAGTTTGTGATTTTGGTCATTACTCCTTGAGCTCAGCTGTATATATATGCTGTAACACTGCATAATGGCTTAGGAAGAAGATGATTCAGTTTGGTTTGTTTTTGTGTGAAAATAATGGTACAATTTCAAAACAGTATAAGCTGGATATATTTGTTCTTAGGACGGAGCTTCTGCAATTTTCTTGGCAGCGCAAGGAGGCTATCTGGATGTCATCCGACTGCTCCTCTCTTCAGGAGCCAAGGTTAACCAGCCACGACAGGTAAGCTCAACACTTCAGGGCAGAGCTGGGATCTAATTACTAAATCCCACAATTATTGGAAGTTAACACTGGAATTTTCTCTGGACATCAGGTTCCCATGGAGGTGCTTCACCAAAAGGTAAATTGTGGCTGTGTCTGCATTTGTGTGTTAGTTCAGACTGGTAGCGTGGATTTGAAGGAAGTGCCCCAGTTGTTTCTGCTTGCACACAACCTAGGTAATTTCCGTAAGAAGTGAAACTGGAATCTCTATTTTAGGTGTGCACCAATTGTGCTTCACATCCTAAAGGAGATCAGACCTCTGGCTGATCCTTGGGAATGCTTTGAACCACGTGCAGGTTGGGCACGTTTGGGCCACGGGACCAGACTAAATAAATATAAAACCCTGAAGCTGTATTTGATGTTGATATAAGGGCCTTGCACTACCTCTTGAAACTACTGAGCTGTTTCTGCTGCACCAAGCTGCTTGGGAGCATGCATAGCACATCATCTCCCTTGCATTCTTTTGAAAAGAATATAGGCTAGGTCTTAAACTAAGGGATACTTAAGCATACCTCATATACAGAGACATACGAAAACTCTCTTGGTTTCACAAAATGTGTCCTTAATTGTTTACCTGTGTCTTGATTCTAAAATCAGTGCTTAAACAGCACCTTTAGACGCTGCTTTGAATAGCAAGGTGTGGGAGTTGCACAGCTAACTTTGCTCCTGGCACTTCGAGGCGTCTGGATTGAGACAGACGTTCCCAGGAATCTTTGCCTGCTCTGTGACAGCCTCCCCTGTGGTCTGCTGAAACCCTGCAGGCAAGGTAGCTGTCCTGGGCCTTGACTGCACATCATAAATTGATGGGATAAGGTCTTGTCCTTGCAATCAGTCATGTACGTCTGCCAGGTGTCTGTAATTGCTGACTGTAGCAAGTAAAAAGTCAGGAGGCAGGAGCAAATAAATGTGAGGACTAATAACAGAGGACAGCGTGGCATGTGACAAGCTTGGCCAGGTATTTTTAATATTTCTTTTCATTTGCCCCAAAGAACCTGAAAAGTCATAGCTTGGCAGCATAGATTGATCTGTATGGCTTCTGCTGCATCTGTAGGTTTGTGTCTCCTTGCTGCACCTCTAGCGCATGGAAACTGCACTAGCATTTTATGTTCACAAAACTAAAGTCATTTTCCTGCTGGATAAGAAGGATAAATCAGTGTTTGCATTAATGCCTTTTTGAGTGGGTCAAAATAAAGCTGGGGAGCCTTTGATTTAGCTGAACCAGTTTCACATTCCTGCAACACAACATGTTTCATGATGCATGTTCAAATCTTAGTTGAGGCAAAGTCTCAACTCCATGTGAATGCCCCTCCTGGCTCTGTCTCATCTCCAGCTTAGTTTGTATGGGCTTAGTTTGCCTCAGGGTACCTCGAATCCCTGCTAAGACTATGCCTGGGTAGGTCGGTGGCATTTGTATTCAGGTCCACTGTAATCTGAAGCATTTCCTTAACAAATGGAGCATTTTTGCTGTTTAATTAGTAAAGAAATGGTTGGATGGACTTCAGCCTCTTTCTTACTAACAAATTTGCACTTTGATCAATGGTGGCGTGTTGGTTACCAGGAATGCAGCCCTAGATGGTGCACTTTCGATGCCAGATGTCTCCTAATGTCAGTTTTGAGCTATGTTGCTCTTCCTGCTGTAGGAAACTTTTCTAAGCAACATAACATTGAATGCAAGGCTGCCTGTAGCTGCAGAGTGCAAGGTTCATGCTTCTCCTTCCTAAGAGTCCATGTTTTCCTCTCTGTCTTGTGAATTCAGGGGTGTAATTCACCTCTCTGATCACATGCATCTTCCCTGTATGTCTTCCCGCTGCTCCAGAGGGTACCAGTTCCCCTTCTGTCTTGTTCCCCATCTCCGAGTCCCATGGGGTTCTCCTGACACCTTGCAGATGCCTGCATGCAGGCCCTTCAGCTCAGCTCTCACAAGCTTTCTGGAAAGCTTCTTCCCTGGCAATGTCATTCCTCTTGATTTTTAACCTTTTTCTGTTCTTTCTGACATTGGGTCCCCATGGAGCTGGGCTGGAATTTTTTTGTCATCTTTTTGTCTAGACAGAGCTCGGAGCAATGTCTGCAGCCCAGTGTAGGCAATGTTTCTGTGCTTCTCTGACTCAAAAACAAAGCAAGAAGGTTATTTGCCAATGAATTTTACGCTGTGTATTGGCAGGGTTTAGTTTGACTGGCGAAGTAGACTGAAAATGTTATGAAAATTAATGTTTGGTGTTTTTTTTTTTTCTTTACATGTGATATGCAATCACACATATATGCAAGCTGGTAAACCTATGCAGAGTGCAGACTACAGTCCAGCAAGCTTGATTTCCTCATTATTAGCAGTAATTCAGCTGGTATAGAGGTGCAAGTGGACTGGTGTGAAGAATGGTGGAGGAGATGACACTGAGCAGCCTGAGAGTAGGGGCTCTCCGTCCCTGAAAGTCCTCAGGGAGAACACAAGGGTAATTTCACCTGCTAGGGTAATCTGGTCCTTTCTAAGACTCTAAGTCTCCAGCAAGCACTGAGATTCAAAGCTGCAAAACAAACTCTTTAGTTAATGGGTAAGAGAAGGAGCATGAGAAATTTCTGCCAGGGTATGTTTGGGACTGCAGGACTTAAGGAAACATAGTTTGTATCTATTACGAATTTACAATCAAATAAGGAAATAATAAACACAGCTTTAAACATATGGAGCATTTAACATTGTTTGTTCTATAAAAGTAACGGTCTCCAGTCTGCTGGGTGGTCAGAGGAACAAGAAATGGAAAGTACTTTTTGAACTGTTTCCCTGCTCTCATATTCTTCCTGACTCATCTCTGAGTCTTAATATCTGTTCATACAGGAATTCTTGCATGGCATCTTAGTACAATGTAATATCTCTTTTGCACCATATACCAACATGAAACTGGACAGAAATCTCCATATAAATATTTTATGCATTTACACAAACCTGCCTGTTAGATGCTGTTTGCATAAAAGATAGAAGCTGACATTAATCAGTGTGAGCCCACCGCCAACTTCATCTTTTTTTCTTTTTCTTTTTTTTTT